>NC_143195.1:32898333-33202500 GCF_051530095.1 Phoenix dactylifera
CCCAAAAATCTCTTTGTTAAGCAATTGTAGGTCCTTTTCTGATATCTGTAGTTTGTAGTATTCATGAACGAGGAATAACTGAAAAACTATCAAGGATAATCTGCTTTGATAGGAAGCATTCTGATCACTTATGATTATTTTATTGAGCATGCTTCTCAAATGGTTAACAGAGCTGAGCAATGATCAATGTACCTAATGGTTCTGAAAATACAAAAAAGAAATAACAAAATTCTTCTTATTGATACAACTTTGTTAGATTTAACAAAATTTTTGGAGATCAGTCTGCCTTGTGTATTTATTTTAATGTAAAACATTGTTAAAACTTGCATACTGATAAGATATCAATGTCCGTGCTGGGGAAAGAGGTGAATGCCATCAGGTGTTGAGTGCTCCATCTCTTGGCACCTCTTGACAAGCAATCCTGCACCCTGATGGGAAGTTTCTTAACCTGTTCATTACAAACATGGACTCATAAATACTAAGATATCATTCTTAATAAAATCAAGGTTATGTGTATGAGTCCCATAGCTTTTGAGAATAAGACACCTACAACCTTTTTCTCCCCATGAGCTCATCACGATGAAGACCTTGACTTCATCCTACAGAGACTTTCATATTACAATAAAACACGTTTTTCGTCTCTTATTTCCAGCTTACCGATTTCCTCTCCAATCAATTTTTTGCACATTAGGGAACCAAGATGAAATCATCTGCCATTTAACCATCTTATTTTTGATAAATTTTCTCATGAAGTGTAAAGACATACAGCCGTAGAGACTTCCAACAGAATGATCTCCTCCAATTGCCACAAGTTTGTCAGATGGGGAACCGTTTGGAGACCTATTTATGTAAATAGAAAACCAAGCCAAAGATATGCATCCCCTTTTCTATCTTAACCACAAATGCCCTGGCTATTCACTTGATGTTTCTGAATTGTCAGAGAGAATCTCTCATGGTTCATAGTTATGATTCCAAGTAACATCAAGGTCTCTTTGACTGCTATGATTACAGGCAGTTCTCAAGCAATTTGGTGCTAGCGGACATGGAAGTTCTGATAGTGTAATTACAGATGAGGCAGAACTTCAGCAACATCAAAAGTTAGAGAAGCTTTACATATCAACCCGTGCGGCCAAGGTTTGCATCCTTTTGCTTTCTGTTGATTTGTTTTATTACAGTTCTTTTCCGTGAAATTTTTTCCTTCTTTTTTTTTATGTAAATTTTCTGAAAATACTTCAATGATATCTTTTCAGCATTTTCAAAGGGACATTGTTCGCGGTGTGGAAGGTTACATTGTCACGGGATCTAAACAAGTTGAAATAGGTATCCTTGTGAATTTGTGGGTTTTGTTCCCCTTTTATACATTGCCATCTTTTTATTGAAAGTTATATTTCGCAGGCAATCCTTTTACCCCATACTATTTTAAGTTTGGTGATCGTTCTACCGAAAATCATATTTTGCAGGTAATAAGTTGTCTGAAGATAGTAGAAAATATGGTGTTGAAAACACCTGCACCAGCGGCAATACGCTTTCAAAAGCTGCTATAAGTTATTCAAGGGCTCGTTCTCAAATAGAAAAAGAGCGCGGAAATCTTTTAAAAGCCTTTGGTACCCAGGTCTGGCAACCATTCCCTATCCCAGTAGATTCATCATGCTGCTATTCTGCTAATCTAGCTCTGAACATAGATCCGAGGAATTAAAAGAGTATTGAATGCAAGAAACTTGTACTCTTGTAGCTACAATCAGACTCCAGAAACTTCTATTTTATCTTCCTTGTTCTTTGTAGTCCATCTACATAAGCTGAATCATGCAACTTGTGCAGTGCTCAAGTCATCTGATTACACTATTATTAGACAATTTTAACTTATATTTTACCTATATTATATTTTGTTTTTCCTTTTATAGCAAATGTGCTGGAGGCTTTTTTCTTCCCTCATAAAATATATTTTCCTCTTAAAACATCATATATGCTGTGCTAAAAGATAATATGTATTCTCTGTATAATGACTTTTTGTTTGTTCCTTCGTGAGTCTAGCTTCATATATAAATGAAACATGCCTTCAACTTAAATGATTTATGATATCCTCTTCAGCTTAAGGGTATTATATAAAACTGCAAGAACTTCTTCCCATAGTCACTTCTAAGGCTCACCCGATCAGTATTGGGGGTCATACTGGCTGACGACTGATTCGGTACAGTACTGGTATATGCCATACCAATCCGAGATGTACCGAACCAGGGAGAGGGGGGAGAGGTAGAAAGAGAGGGAGGAAGGAGGGGCTTACGGAGAGGGAGGAAGTAAGGAGGGAGGGAGAGGAGAGAGAGGGGGAGAGAGGAGGGTTTATGGAGAGGGAGGAGAGGGAGAAAGAGAGAGAGGGAGGCAGGGAGGGAGAGGGAGGGTTTACAGAGAGAGAGAGGGAAGGGGGAGAAGGAGAGGAAGGGTTTACGGAGAGAGGGGAGGGGGAGAAGGAGAGGGAGGGTTTACGGAGAGGGACAGGGAAGGAGGCCGGGGGGGAGGGAGAGGGCTTACCTCATCGACGGTGGCAGTCGGATGCCCCAAATAACGTCAGTCAGCATCAAAGAGGGGAGACAGAGAGAGAGAGCTAGGGCAGTCGCGGGAGCAAGAGAACAACCTATCAATTCGATTTTTTATAAACCGAACCGACCGGAATGGCCAAATTGCCCCGATTTGCTTTTGGTTTGGCTCGATACGGGCCTAGCTGCTGGGTTCAGGTTCGGCAATGTTAGTCACTTCAACTATATCTGCTTTTGTTTCATCAATTCCAAATGACTCGTCAAATAAGCTATTCTGTGAGCATACCTCTATTTCTCTTTGGAATTTACCCACTTAAAAGTATTCTCTAAAATAGAAGATCCTGATCCCACCAAACAATCTGCTGATCTGACATCTTCCTTATCCAAGAACCATATCTTAATGTCTGCAGTTTCTACTTCTCTTGGTAATCTCCTTAAAGATGTTGTCTATAACTTTGGACCGTGCAGTCCTATATCTGAAAAATTTGTTGGTGCTTATTCCTACAATTTAATGATTTTAAGCTAAGTATATCATAATTATGTATTTGTTAACTACGACTTTATCACAGAGTGGCAGGTGAATAATCTTAGTGGTGTTGCCCATGGTCGCTCATGATTTGGTGCTTAGCATTTTGCATGCTAAGAATGAGAATCTCCCATGAAGGCACGATAGTTAATGTTGAAATGATAATTAGTGACATCACTAGATTGGTCCAAAGTTGAAGTCAAAATGATGGATTACAAAACAAAAATCTGGTGCAGCACGCATGGCATTTGCTGAAACCTAACTGTAAACCAGATGATTGCCGAAGTACCACAGCTACTTGGTTAAAGGTTCCCTAGCATTGGACATGTGCAGTGCACCAAGAAGAAGCGTGGATGTTTCTGATTTCTCATAAAAGCATTTCTATTATCTCTTCTTTCGTTTCTCTCCGTCAGAGTAAGAATTGAACTAAGTGAAGTGTATTCGTTGAAGATGACAGTAGCTTTAGTCATGGGGTGAGTGGTGCTCATATGTGGAGGAGATACTTGGTTTCTTAGTATAATGATAGTACAGATATGAAGCTCAATCACTGTAGGAGCTCTTCAGACTGTTTGCCTAGCAAAGGCAAAATATTTAGTCAATAATATACTTAAGCTGTGAGGACAAATACTTATGTGGAATACAGGCAACCTCAAACCTGGAAAATAACATAAGAAACCCAGCTTTTATATGTTGGACTTTTGTTGCAAACTGCCCCATGATAGGCTGCATATGACATGGATCATTTCCATAATAATTCATCCAAATAAAGTAAAGGAATGGTTGAACCACTAGATGAAGTCTGGCAACATTGTGTAATTAGGGTCAAAAGTTCTAGACATTAAATGGGTCATGGTCCCACCAACACAATAAGACATCCCAGTTGCCACTTGTTGGATTTGCAAATTCTTGAAATTATTGGAATTAATTAAATTGTAATTTGTAGAAGACGAGAATGCTTAACTTGTAATGCTTCTTAAAGACATTGGAATAATAGCCATTACAATACAATGATCAAATGAAAAAAATACAATGATCTAAGAAATTGTCTTCTATACAAACCATTGGCTATTCTATTGCATCTAAACAAATTGCAAAAGAAAGGTATTCTATTGCATCTAAACAAATTGTCTTCTTTGCTAGTAGAATATCTTTCTTGTACTATTTGTTCTTTGCTAGTAATATTCTATTACCACTAACTAATCTAGCATTCCCAAACCTTGTCTGGCTAGGTTGCAGAACCATTAAGAGCAATGGTAATGGGTGCTCCTTTGGAGGATGCTCGACACCTTGCCCAGAGATATGACAAAATGCGTCAAGAAGCTGAAGCTCAGGTATTATTTGAAGTTGCCTAAGGTGCTATTCTAGTGGTATTCTAAATTGATCCTATCACCTTTTCACTAACTGAGTTTACTGCAGAAGGGTCCTTTAAAGCTGTTTTCTATCAGAAATTATTTTCTTGGTCATCTCTAAATCATACTCTAGCCTGTAAAGTAACTTCATTATATCTTCATGTCTACTATTCATCTACGTAGGTTGAACAAATAACGGATGCTGATGGTAGGCAGTAGGTGCATTTTGAAAAGATAAAGAGCTCTGTGCCTTAGAGCCATAGAATGTAAAATTAGTTGTTACTACAATTGTTGCTAACATTTGAATGCTTTATCTTCTTGGTTCTGTTAATTTAGTGTCTGTATTTTTAAAAATGATTGATACATGATTTTTACAACTCCTGCCCTAAGATTGGTTCAGTTCAGAGGTGGGTTCTAATGTATTAGGTTGGGAGTGCTGAACTGTGGGATACCCTGCATTGAAGATTCTAGCTGTAACCATGTCTAATAAGTTGGATTCTGTCTCTATCCATTATTGTTTAGTTCTAAACTCATGATCGCTGCCAGCCTTTCAGGCACATTACAACTGTCACCTACTGTTCTCCCCCTTTTCTTTTTTGATTTGGGAATTCAGTATTCCTGAAGGTAGCTATTGGTATGTAGATAACCAGGGGATGGCATATATGTTAGCAGGTCCCTAATAGTTATCTTATGATAAAATGAAATCACTTAATATATAAAATTAACTATAATCCTAGAAACATATCAGAACTAATAAAAAAGGGTAGATTAAGGATACAGATTAGTTGTTTTTTTTTCTTTTGAGGATATATGAGTGGTGCATGACAATGCTGACTAGTAACTAGCATGTGACAAATTATATCTACAATTGATGCAATAATCTTAGTCGGATATTGAAAAACATGCTTTCCTGTGGGAACCAATGAGAGATTGGGGGTGGGGTGTTCTGACTATGGATAACCTCTATAGGAGGCTGACACTATGTATATGCAATATAGTTGCTACCATGAGAGAGAGAGAGAGAAAGAGATTATATCTTTGGCTGACCTAACCTATTTGGGCCACCTAGGCCTATGCATGTAGCTTGTGCAACTGCTATAGGGGTCATGTGGTGGCTAGACCCTACATAGAGTGGCTGAAGGCCTCAGTTAGGTGCTTGAGTGGATGCTTTTTCATGCATGTGTGGGACCTTGGATTTTTATTCAGCATGCCTCCACCATCCCAGCCGTTTATCCACCACCTGGTCCTTGCTGTAACTCTTCCAAATTATAACGGTTCCAGCTATTTAAATTTTCATAACACCATAAATTGTTATATCCTGCAGCAATTTTGTGAGAATATCTATTTTAAATTCTCTCACAGGCTATTGAAGTTTCGAAGCGTCAAATAAAAGTAAGAGAAACCGCTGGCAATATCGATAATATATCAAAGTTAGAATCTGCTGAGGCTAAGCTGGAAGAGTTAAAGTCACATATGGCAATACTGGGTAAGGAAGCTGTTGCAACAATGACTGCTGTTGAAGCCCAACAACAAAGGTTAACTTTACAGAGGCTTATTGCAATGGTATTATCTTTATTCTTCACCTTCTACTCATTAATTTGTTATGTAACGTTTCTTTTCATGACATAAGTATGCTAGATGTGGAACTTCAGTAATAATTTTCCTTTATGCACTGAAGGTTGAGTCAGAACGAACTTTCCATCAGAGAATCCTCTACATCCTTGATCAACTTGAAGGAGAGGTATGTGATAATGACATTTTTGTTTGTCAAAGCAATAAATTTTTCATTGCAAATATTTGCAAATGCAATATATAAACTTATTACATTGTTAATGTAATGATTTGAACAGATGGTATCAGAGCGTCAAAGAATTGAAGCATCTCCAAATCCAGTCATGGAAAACTCTATGCCACCACCCCCATCTTATGAAGAAGCCAATGGAATGTTTTCTACCCCAACAGTTGATGGATCAGCTGAAAATGTGGAATACTTTTTAGCAGAGGTGATTAATAGCTTTTCTTTTATTGAAATTGTTGGGTTGTCGGTATCCTGTCATAGTTTTTTTATTTAATTTATGTTCCATATTGTGCTTTGCTCTGCAGGTTATACATTCATATCAGGCTGAGACAGATGTGGAACTTAACTTGTCAGTTGGGGACTATGTTGTTGTAAGAAAGGTAATTATACCCTACTTGTAATGCTTGATTAAGTCATGTTCTGACCGATAAATCCGCTACTTTGTTCCTTGATAACATAGTTAATAAGCTACGCCACAGCAGTTTCATACTTCCATCATGTCCAATTGGAGAATATTAAGCAAACTTTTTCATTATGACATGTAAAGTGTTACTTGCGAAGCAGAAAAGCCTGCTGGTGGAGGATAAAATGATGGATAAATGAGATGTTATGGATAGCTGCAACAAACACTTGGTTTCGAGGACTTGAATTCTTGTAGTAGAGTCAGAAAGTGCATATGGGTGTTGCAAAAACATTTTACTGATTGAAATGGCTCTTATAACAGTTTTGATTCAGCTCTATTTCTCCATATACATAATGTTTTTAACACCAACATATATGCATGATGACTATCATAATGGTGGTATGATAGCTGATAATGAAAATTATTTGACTATATTACTGCTGCAGCTGCATACATCCATCCATTAATATTCATTCATTCTTTTCTTCATTCATCCCAACATACAATGTGAAGTATCAGCATTGACTGTTTCTTAAGTCTCTATCTAATTCCACATTCTTGTGCTTTAGTTTATTGTATCTGCTAGGCAACTCATGAACTCCAAATGAAACTGCTTGCTTGTCTGTGAACCATTGTCAAAGGTTGGTCCGTCCTTCATCCTTCCAATAAAGAATATAACCTATGACTGCTCCTTAATTCTCAATCTAATCCCACATTCTTGTGCTTTAGAGTACCCTATCTGCTATGCAACTTACGGACTCAAAATGAACCTGCTAGCTTGTCTATGACCCATTGTCAAAGGCTGGTTTGGAGCATGTTGGCCATATATAGTCAAAACTCACATCTGCATTGCAAGAAATAATTCTCAAGAATCTTCCTTTCTTCCTTCCAACAAAGAACGCAACATATCAAAATTGACTATTTCTTAATTCTCATTCTAATCCTGCACCCACAACCTTGTGCTTTAGTATATCCTATCTGCTAAGCAACTCATGGACTCCAAATGAACCTGTTAGGTTACTTGTCTATGACCCTCTGTCAAAGGTTGGGTTTGGTCTTGTTGGCCATATATAGTTGAAACCATATCTGCACTGCAAGAAAAATTCTCAGGAATCAGAAGTGACTGACACCCTTCCTTCGAATGGAGAACATAAGGTATCAAAATCGACTGCTTCTTAAGTCTCTCTTCTAAGCAACTCTTGGACTCCAGATGGACCTGCTGGCTTACTTGTCCATGACCTTTTGTGAAGGGTTGATTTTGGGCATGTTGGGCATATATAGTCGAAACCCATATAGGCATTGCAAGAAAAAACTCCCAGGAATCAGAATGGTCTGACACTTAATAATCCCCTATAGATGGACATGTTCCAGTGTCCATGTAGCATAGTTGCAAGTATCCCTTTTGTTTGTAATGCCCATCAAATTATGTTTGCTGTACTTTTTCAATTTGCTGAAGACCAAGTGTGGATTCTTGCTCTTTATTAAATATTTCCATCTGTTACCCATGCAACAAATTAGCCTTAGAATTAGCTCTTCTAAAGTATGATTATTTCTTCTTAACTCTTTTTTCTACAGCCCCTTCCCCCAACCGGAGGGTACCATAGATGTGGTGGTCGATTCTTCCCAAAATCTAAAAAGTAAACAAAGCAGGGCTCTGGGACTCTGCCAATAGATAGTATAAAACCCAAAATTCACTATTAAGATGGATTTTAGTACTATACTGCAACGAACATTAAAATATGACCATCAGACTTGTTTCCTTACATCATATTTTGAGCAGTTGCAGGATTAAATGGCTATCATCAGTCCATGGTCACAATCTTACATTGAAACGTAAAGCAAATTATATCCTGCCTTAATCATATTATGGGAAAATTCTATTTCACCATTTCTTCATTGAATTCTTCTATATACTGCTATAAGTGTATCTGATGTAAAGTCCCTTTCTATTTTGTACATTAGTGGAAAACAAGGATTTTTAAAGAACTCACTGGTTTGTATGGTACAGTACGTTCCAACACAAAACTGGTATCGATACGGGTTCTAGGACGCCGAAATGTACCGACCATACCAGTCGGTATTGATAGTTTTTCATTCTTTTTGATGGTCTTATTCTTGGTATGTATCAATATCAGTACCGTACTGATACTGTACTGTTCGATGGAAAACTATACAAGATTCAGTACCCATATTTAAACCTTGGTAGTAAATGTCATATTGTCATATTTCTATCCAAATTTAAGCTTCTACTCTATGCATTATAGTTCCTAGATTCTTAAAGGTACAATCCCTAACAAATCAATTGTCAAAATAGGTTACCAAACTGCTGCTTCAGAAAAGAATGATTCAGAAAAATCGATGCTTTTATTAGTGCAAGAAAGCAGCATCACACAGTCATTGCAAATGCATGAGATAGTTATAAAGTGAATTTAAAGACTTTATGGATTTTTTCTACATTCTTGCTGTGTAAATTGGAATATTCTTTTTATGTGTTTCATAAATGCTGTAACAAATCTGGTTTATTCATGATCATTCGCAGGTGGCTGGTAATGGTTGGGCTGAAGGTGAATGCAAAGGAAAAGCAGGTTGGTTCCCTTATGAATACATTGAAAGACGAGAACGCGTGCTTGCAAGTAAAATCGCTCAAATTTTTTAGCCGGGTGTTGGAGAATATGGATTCCCATATTGAAGCTTCTACTGAGTTCTCTATGCCTACAGCTGCCTACAGTACAAGTCTAAAGTGTGCAAACCTTGACGTTGCATCTTTGTTTTCTTTATTTTTTTTTTTCTTTCGTTTTCTTCTACTTCAGTTTGAAGTTTCCTTTAAAGACGGCCCATTTTGTTTACTGATGAAGTATTGCCGTCTTGTATTTCCTTTTGCAATGTTAACTAGATTATGAAGCAAGTAAAGTTGATTATCATCAATCAATCCAAGACCAGCTATTGTTCAGCCTGGTGATATTCGTAGGCTTGACTCTACAGCCCGAAGATAAAAGAAATGGCTTGGCAATGTTGAAGTGACGGGTAGAAGAGTCGTAGACCATAAGGTGTTTGGGTAGCTTATTTAAAATGAAGCAAGCTGCCGGTTTAAGCTGCTTTTTTCGGATGACACAAGCTGCCAAAAGGCTAAGCAATGGGTGTAAATGGTTGTTTTGGTACGCTAAAACAAACTCCATATGTTCATTGTTGCCTAGGGCCGTCAGTCTGGATTCATTTTGTCCACTTAAACATATAATCCGATTGCCATAAAAATTTCACATGGTTTGCTTGCTAGCACTTAAACTATGATTTGATGAGTGGTGTGACTGAACTCTAGTTGAGCGCATTTGTTTAAATGTTTTCGCACATAAAATGCAGCAAGGTACATTAAGAAAAATTTTTGTTTAATTTTATTTGTAAATACTGTTCTAATGTAAAGCCAATTGCTATCATAAGATCTTAAAAAATGGAGGAGATGCGAGGATTTTGTTTAATTTTAAGTTTGCGGCATCATCATTTTTTGATTGCATTTTTTTCAGCACAATTAGTTGATCCTAAAGTTCCACAATAGCTAGTCATTTAGATGGTTGGTCTCTTGAACTTCATTCGAAGCGAACAAGCTCAGATTGTAACAAGGCAAGTTGCATGCTGTGCTAATGATGCTACTCTGGACATGCATGGCAATAATTCTTACAATATGCCCTGTCCATTACCCTCGATATGACGGTCGACATGGAATCAGATGGGGTCGATCGAAATAAGAAGTCGATTGCTGATGGGCCTCACCTCAGCTGTGATTGGCACACTTCGCTTGAAAGAGATCCAGGGCTTGAATCCTGATGCAAGAAGGCTGATATATTTCCAGAAAACAAGGAAGACAGAAAGTGCCAACTGTCATTAGATTGAGTAAGATGGATATCTCAATTGGATAAAAGCTTGCTTTTTTTAGTGTTTCAGTGCGTGCCTTTGGTGGTTTGAAACCTTGGTACATGGAAATTTATGGGTTTGATGCTTCAAGTACTTGGGTGGATGTGTATGCTACGATGTTGTTTGCAAAAAAATCAGACGCAGATGGAGTAGAAGGCTTGTTACCTAGTTTACATTTGGCCCTCGTTACTCTCTTGCTGGGGCATGGCTACCTTTTACTGTATAACAAATGCTCATCTACAAATTGAACTACCTAAATTAAGAAAGATTAGGCCTTTACTAGTTAGCATTGGAAGATGAACTACCAATCAGCTTATCACGCATTTATCCATTTCGTTGAGGAATAGTCCCACATCAGATAGAATAGGAACTCTAGTTAGTCTTATATACCCGTAAGCCATCCACCTACTATTTTAAGCATTTGGGTTGGAATTTAACATGATATTAGAGCCTGTATCCATCTTCATTACTTGGTCTGTTATGGAGAAACATCATTTAAACACGGAACAATTAGTGACATGCAAAGCTAGCAATAACAGTACTGATGCCTTTTAAGCAATGGTATGGTATTTGTAGCATATTTAGTTGGTTTCTTTCAAACCGCTATCTTACCAATAGTTGAATGATCCTTCAAATTTTTCAATAAATGAATTAATTCAAGTTTATATAGTTATAATGATTTTTTTTTAAGAAAATAACAGTTAGAAATAAATTATGTATGACCACTTCAAGAAAAACTCTTAAAACTAAAAATTAATGGTGCCACGTGTTCTTGACTTCTTGTAATGTTGTTGCCATTTGTTTATGTTTTATCTTCCTCATGCTTATTTTCTTGTCTTACCTTCTTCATTCTTTATAAATTTTTCCAAAATTTTTTATGCCTTCTCTCCTTTCTTTTTCCCCTGAGAGACTAAAATTTTGTCTATAATAAAATTATGGCTAGAATTTGCACTATAAGTAGCTCTCAGTAACAACTCCGGATCTTATCAAAAGAATTAGCTGAAAGGTGTTAGATTTTTCTAGTTCTTGACCCATATGAGACCAAAAATATGCTCGTATGGATCCTCACGTACTGCCCCTATTTAAGTTCAAGTATCCTCACCAAGCTAATGATTCAAACCATTCAGATCCAATCACAAGTATCAAAAATCCGATTGCAAACTCCACAATCAGCCTATAGTCAACCATATCGATTTGTGCTGCAACGTCTCCTAATCTGTATGGGCTGTAAATCATGTCCGCTCCAATATTTTGATAAAGTTTTACATTAAAAATAATATATATATTTTGATAAAGTTTTACATTAAAAATAATATATATATTTTTCTTTTATATACGCTTTTGTTTGTGTATTTTTGTTTCTCACTGGCATATATACATATATAAAAGAATCAGTAAACCCTCCTTACGTATTCAAAATTTTGACCTTTCCAAGTCGCAGCAGGTAGGAAGGGTTGGCATCAGCCACCAAAGAAATCAGCGCGTTGATTGCGCGTGACCCCGTCCCACCGGGCATCCGGCGTCCTCTCCTGGCCCTCCCTTTCAAACACCTCACGCTCGAGAGTCTTGGTCCACGGGATGCCCCTCGCTCCTCGTGCTCTCCTTCCCCACCGCCCCTTCTCCATCGTTAATTGTCGAAAATTGCGGAGTCCTCAATTTATCTCCTCCTACAGTCAACGATAATGCTCCGAATTCGGATGGAGGGACCGAGCCCTCGCTGCAGTGGAAAACCTATTGACCGTGCGGTGCACGAGATATTGTACTGGTCTTTGGCACTGTGGACGCGCACCGCCATGGCTTGACCCGGGGAGAAGTATGTGAGATTTTTATGAGGTCAAAGACCGTGGGCGTGGGGGTTTGGAACTGCGAGAATGAGAGAGCTGGACCCTAGCTCCTTGAAATAGAAATTAAAATACTACCATGAAAAGGCCAAATATGTATGTATGTATATATGTATGCGATTCCGCTATCCTTCCTGATCGCTAGCTTCTATTGGCAATTCTTTGTCTTTTTAACCATTTTTTTTTCTATTTGGACTGCTTTCTTATTATATATTCGTAATAGTCTTGCTACTTGTCATGGACTTATAAAAGATGACGCATCGCAAAAAATCCAATGAGATACTAGGACTAGTTCCACGTTGACCGGATAAGCCTTCCTCCTTATGCAAAGCCTTTAATGAGGCTTGTTCCAAAACCCTTTGACAGCAAGGTTCCCTTTCTATGAAACTCAAAAAGGAAAGGCGGGAGTGAATTAGTATATTCATGTTTCAGGTGTAAAGCCAATTATAATTGCTAATACATGACTAAATACTTGGTCATGCAGATCCTCGCATGCTCCCTTGTTTAAGTTCTAACATTCTTACTATGATAAATGTTCAATTCCAATCATAAATCCAATCAAACGCAGTTACAAACCATGCTGCCTTGGCTGTTTTATACAGACCTGCATGACTTTTCACACCATGCTGCCTTGGCTGTTTTTTTTTAACCATATGGAAGAATGGTCAAATACATATTAAAAGGTTAGAATATCAGTTTGGAGCCAATGCATAAAATTTTAACTATCCTTTTTTCAGAAAAAAAAAATATATACTTTACCATGATGGCCCCCACGTAGATAAGCATTAGCTAATGCACTTGATATGGGACGCGGAGCACAATGCAATATCCCCAGAATTACAAG
This sequence comes from Phoenix dactylifera, assembly GCF_051530095.1. NCBI lineage: Eukaryota > Viridiplantae > Streptophyta > Magnoliopsida > Arecales > Arecaceae > Phoenix > Phoenix dactylifera. The sequence goes on from NC_143195.1 coordinate 32,911,532, forward strand.
TCCAAAATTTGCGAGCAAGTCAAAGCAACATGGCCATAACACCTGCTTTCGTGGATACCAGCTACATAAACAGTAACAATACCTTTTCTAACGTGGAGACTTCGATATATATTTTGTCTAACTATACGTAGCCTATATATGCAAGCTCCCCAGGGTCACACGGGAAGGGTGGGAATGGGAACGTCCCCATTCTTCTCGCTAGGGCAGTACACAGTTTTCATATGTGCGGCGAGTGTGAGTACAGAAAGTTTCCACTCACGTCTTCCAACCCATCCCACTAAAGCTTCGAGGCCAGGGCCAGCCATCCAAATTCCAAAAGCTCAGCGTTAACCCGTCCCGTTTGACACGAGGAATAGGGTCAAAAGTAAGTGAAAGCCTAAAGAAACCAGTTGGAAAGAAGAAAAGAAAGCGCGAGGGAGGCACCATCACCTCACCGTACTCATCTTTCGGCCATAACCTATCATTAAGGAACAGCACGCATCCCTAAAAAGAGAAATGTCACTGTTAACTAATGATTAAAGCTACTAATAGTGCAAAAAATTCCGAGTTATACCAGGATTATCTTTTATTCTACCGCTTTATATAGTCATTTGTGTGTATTCCCGAGTTCACAGTTAATTTAAACTTGATAAGATATGACGTAGTTACAAGAGTTCACGTTTTGTTGCTCTTTCCCCACTAGTTTAACCCATATCGAACTAAGTGCTGGTATACCATACACGTCGTCAATTCCAATGGAAGCTGCTGCAGCCAACTTGCTATATTGCTATGGGCACCACTCGACAGCCACTTAATAGGATGGAAGCCAGCCAAACTTCCATGAAACAAAGCAATGCCAGCGTTGCATCCGAAATTTTAAACTAGAAAGTTACTCGGCTGACGTATATTTGAAGGAGAAATCGGAGCGTACGCATCGGCTGTGTAAAATTATTTCATGAGGGTACCATCTTACACATGATGTCACGTTCCAAATAGTACAAATATGCTTGTTCTAAGTAAGAAGCATACGATTAAAATTTTTGCCATGCACTAGGTCGGCACTAAATTATTATACATTAAGATACAAGTAAAACCTTATCCAAGGTGCCATAAAGCCTGCTTTTAAAACAATTTTCAATGCAAAACCTAATCCTTGTACACACAATAACGGATGATTGCTTTCTAATGAACAGAACTAGTACCCGGGCCGGGTATGAAGGCTATATCATAACATGGTTTCCTATGAGAGAAGAAAGGATAGAGTGGTCGAGAGGATAAATCATGCAACGGGCATGGGATTTGGCGTGGGCGGCCGGCACAAGCATAGGGAGTTGGGGTTGGTTGGAGTTGGGTTGAAATGGCTTCACCAAATCACTACAAACAAATATTATCCATGGGGGATTACGTATGTTATAAGGGCAAACAACTTATAAGCGCCGGTGGAGCAAAACGCTGAGAAAAAAAAGCAATTTCGATTCGATAAATCCTCCCATTAATCAACTGCAAAACAGATACAAATAAAAATTATCATATATCCCATCCATGTGGATAAACCCTACCTATGTATATGGAATGGATGTATTACAAATGATGCCAAACCAAGTATGTCATACTACTCCTTTGATATCTAACTCTCTCTCATTGACTAAAAAAAAAGAAAGCAATCAAGTTAGATATCCAATTCCAGACTAAGGACCTAAAATCTAGTAATGCCTGCGTCTCTTCCTACTCCCCCATCCATACCATCCCCCATTCCCCCAACTCCCCTCAAAACCGACGTTTTCTAAGTGAAATACAACAAATAAATTAAAAGATTGCACTACCTATAGCCTCATAAAAAGCTACAGAACACGGAAATCTAAGCCTCTGCATAAAGGACCGTTACAGAACGATTATGAAAAGGGGGCGGTTCAAAATGAATAGCCGAACCGGACCGGTTAGAAGGAGGGGACCGGTGGGGCGGCGGCGACAAGGAGGTCGCCCTCCTTTTTCCGGCGCATCTCGAGGACTTTGCGGTGGCTGTTAGAGTGGACGTTTGTGTTGAAGGTGGGGCTGCACGCCGGCCGGTACTCTGGCAGGAGGCGGCCGGACTTGTACCGGACGCCGCACGCGTTGCAGAGAGTCTTCGCCCCCAGCGGCCCCGCACGCCACTGCGGCGTCTTCTGGACCCCGCAGTGGCTGCACCGCCGCTCACAGCTGCCAGGCGCGGCCGCGGACGCCGCCTGCGGCATCTTCGGCTTTCGGCCCCTCTTCTTCGTTTTCTGCTTCTTGGACGGCGGCGCGGGCGGCGGAAGCGGGTTATCATCGAGGAGGTTGTACACGCCGGCGCCGGTGGGGTCGTAGATGAGATAGGACTCGAAGGACGACGAGGCGGAGGAGCAGGAAGACGAGGATGAGGTGGTGGTTGTGGTGGTGGTGGTGGTGGTGGTGGAGGAGGAGGAGGAGTCGGCGATCGGGGGCAGGCCGGAGAGAGACCAGACGGCCCCGGCGGAGCGGGAGCGTTTGCTGCGCTTGGCCTTGACCGGGACGAGGGCCTCGGTGGAGAGGGCGCAGACGGTGGGGCTCAGCGAAGGTGCTGGGCGGTTCTCGGGCGGGAACACGGCCTGGGGTTTAGGGATCGGCGGCGGAAAGGGCGGCAAGACACCGGAGCACGACGCCGGGAACTCTGAGAGGGAGTCGTCCATGATGAGCGAAACCCATTCCAACTCATCCACATCGTGAGCCTGCGAGTCAGCAAAACCCAACCCGGTTAAAACCCCCAAAAGCCCAAGAAAAAAGATGGCGTTTTTTTTAGGCCTCTGTTCTTACCATTAACGGCAGGGGACTCATCGGAAGACTAATCTCCGAAGGCGGCCGTGGTTCAAAGGACAGCGCGGAGGAGTTTGAGTTCTCCTCCGCTTCCACGGACTCAGCTGCTGTCACCGGCTTCTCCTCTGTTTCCTTCTCGGGCTCGGCGAATTCTCCGAGGTCGAGGAGGTCGTCCACCGAGAACCCATCCCCTAGTAGGTTGCCGCCTCTCTCTAAGGCGGCCCAGGCCGGGTCGTCGGCGAGGAAGGCCTGGTTGTGCTGCTGGCCGGAGGGGACCAACGGCTCCCACCTCAAACTACTCTTCAGCGCCTCCTCCATTCTTCTATCCTGCACGCCACCAAAAACTCTCAGCACATATACATACAAGAGAAGCAGGGGAGAAGAAAAATCTAAAAGAAGAGAATAAAAAAAGAGGGGGGGAGGGAGAGAGATTCCGTCTTTCTCTTCACTCCCCATAGAACTAAAGGAGAGGTTTTTATCGGTTTCTCTTTACCTGAGAGGAATCGAAATGAGGAAGGGATTGGAGAGGGCAGCGAGGGAGAGGAGAGGAGGAGGTGGTGGTCGTGGTGCTGGTGGTGGTGGTGGAGGAGTTGAAAGGAACGAGGGAGGAGGACGAAGAGATGAGCGTTTGGTACGGCATTGAATAGCTGAAAAAGTCCGTGGGCGTAGCAAATGCCCTGTTCCTCCCTAGCTCCCTCCTATTACTATCCCGGACCTTTTATTATTTTACTTATAAGCTAATAAATGCAGTACGTTTACTACCAAAAAAAAAAATTGCTAGCATCTTTACTGTGTGAATCGTGATGCGCTCTCATCAACAGCGAGAGATCTGGGCACGAAGCGCGTGGACCAACAAAAGTCGAGGGTATGCATATAAGTTTCCACGTATTTTGAATGATTCCAATGGTGGAGATAATTCTGATTTTGTGTATTTAATATATTTGTTTTATTGTGTAAATAATATATGGGCAAACGCGACTCGTAATTTGGCGAGCTTGGAACGGTTCGCAGGTTTTGAATTCCTTCCCACCCAAAAGAAAACAAAAATATCGCTAAGGTTGCAGCGCAATTGGAACCGAGCTTTATTTTTATCGGTACGGTTCAGGTTCGAAACGTGCGGACGTCGATTAAATATTGAGCACCGAATATCTTTCGGTCCAGCTGGTACTGAGGTGGTGCTGGATGATGTACTCATACGTGAGATGACTCATGGATCGGAAGGATATGAGCAAAAATTTTTATCCATATCGAACATTTTTTGGTGGAAAAGAGGGCCTAGTAAGAGCTACTACGGGGGTGTGATTTTTTCTTCCTTTTTTTTAAGCAAAAAAAAAATTAATTCTTTGCTCTTTTTAAGTTTCTTTCTTTTTAAAAAGGTTTTAACCGAAACGGGGCGCGGCACCTCCTTTCCGTCCTTCTACAATCCGATGCTGCCCTTGGTTTATCACCAAAACTACGAAAGTACCATTCTTCTTTATCTCCTGCAAGTGCTGGCCGCTGGTGTGGCTCGGGAACTTTTTGTCGGGAGGCAGCCATCAAAGCCTGAATCATTTCGTCCTTGTCATTCCCACCCCAAGACGTACCCGGTATTTCTTATCACCAGCTACTGTAATTTCACCGCCCTTATGAGGGCGTATCCGTAACTTAATATTTTTTGGACCTTTATATTCCTGTCAACTTTTTCTTCCTTCGTGCGTTACCGAGGGACTCGGAATTTTCCGCTCTCACTCGCCGGCGCGTCGTCAATCTTGACCCGGATCCGCGTTAATTAACACGCTCAAATCGAGTTCTATATATGTATAAACCCCAAAATGCCCCTGGTTGTCAGAAGGGCAAAAGAGTAAATAAAACAGGATTCCTTCCGTGGATCAGAAGGGACGGGGCGGGGGTCCGGGCCGGGCCGCCTCGGCCAGCCCGCCCGGCCGACGACAGGACAGGCCGGTCCCTTGCGACTTCCTCGAAGGGGCGAAACGGAATCTGGAAAAAGCTTGCTTCGAGCCGAGGGGTTTTACCAGGCAACGATTAAAAACCAAGCAGCCGCGTCGGCCGGCCCGAGTCGCTTTCCGCGCTGGCGGCCGGACTTCCACGTCATTCGGCGTACGCGTCGGGCCCCCATGGGCTGATAGCTCCTGGAGTCCATACTGTTCGAGCCGCGCCTCCTGGGGCACCAGGCTTATTCGAAATTTAAAGCGGGGAAGTGAGTCGTTTCACCGTCGGTGAGCTGGTGAGCGTTTCTCGTGGGTGCCTTCAATGCAGAAGTCAGGTTTAGTAAGCTATGTCATTCCAAGAAGGAAATATCTCACTCTAGATTTTGTTACCTAGGACGGTGAGCTAAACTTATTTGAGGCAGCTAATTGAATGGCCTTCCTAAGGGGGAGGCTTTTGTTCAAAATATAATTCCGAAAGAACCCACTTCTGCACCCTCCAGATAACACCAGCGACTCTACGTGCATGGGCCCCGGTGTCAGGGAAATTGGTTTTCCGGATTCCGGAAGGTCCGAAGGTGTTTGTATAAATGAGTACTGTTGATGCTTATTATAAATGAGTACTGTTGATGCTCATCTGCCTCAACTCCATGGGAGCACGTCTTCCTTTCGCGCTGGGAGACAAAAATGTTAAAAAAGGGATATCTGCCAGAGCCAGTGAGCAAGATTGAAGGATGAATATTGGAAGCGCTTTTCGGGTATAGGCATCAATACCGGCTTCTTTAAACTTTGCCTCTGCGGGAAGTTAAGAACATTGTGCTTAACTGCATCATTGGTGAGGCAAAGTTGTACAAGGAATGGACCTTCTAACCAAAATGGATTGGTAAATTTTCCCCTCCTCTCCAAACCAAAAAATGGACCTTCCACCAGATTTCTAAAAAAATGTGGCTTAATCTCTTGCCTCTCAAAGCCTTGCAGCTTATTATGCCTCTATTTCCAAGGATGCAATTATGTAAGCGAAGCGGAGTAATTTTGAAGATACTGTAGCTTGAATTGTATTCAGTTCGATGATCTAATTTACTTGATGGAGGTGATTAGGTTAGCTAATATTTTGTTTCTTGACGATGTCGTGAAATAATCAATTCATTTGAACATTCGCATGCAAACCAAGGAATTCCGAGTCCCCTTCATTCCCATTCTCGTCACCTCCGTCCGTGTAGAAGAAGCGATGGATCATCGTGCATCTGTTCCACATCAAAAACATTCACATCAAACTCACAGCGACAAGGGAAGATCACATTGGCAGGTTCGGCGAAAGAGCGTATCAAGGTATTTTGGACGATTGGTTCCGTCAAATCTAGGCAGCGGCATCGATCATTCTTGTGTGTCTCATACGAGTCACAAACTTGTAACCAATTTGTCCGCGTACATTGCAAAAATCGTCAAATATTCTATAATTTTGGAGACCGATTAGCAATTTGTCCCTGGAGGAGGAAGACACGGAAGCACATGAGTGCAACTTGTCGTGATAGCGTTCATGCTAGTAACTTGCCCACACCTAAATCCAACCTATTATGGATACCCATTTTTATCATCTTTGAGAAGTATGACCCATTTGGCATAGTACTAAGATACATCCACTTTTGAAAAATACCCTCCACTCCATTTCATTGCCTTGCAGGGATGATCCCATGAGGTTCGGGCCATATGTTTGCATCCAGTGTACATGAGAGGATTGTGAAGAATAAAATCCCTATAACGACAAATTATGTCATATTATGACTGATGGTGCCAATTTTTGCTACTAGGAAAGGGAATGGGATTCGATAGAGTAGTCGGAAAAAAATCATTAGGTCAAAGCCTAATTATATACGATCGAAATTTAATTACATATAGTACAGTTATAATATGGTTGTACTCGAGTTTTTTTTTTTTTTAACAGGTTTCTTATAAAATATGTGGACGAATATATTCAATAAAATTAGAAAACAAAAAATTACGAAGTGTATGAAGCAACTCTTTCTCTTCTGACCATAAGATATTTTCAGAATAGTCAGCCATGTAAGCGACCATCCAATTCGGTTTTTGAAGAAAAAATTTAAGAAGAAACTGAGACCAAGTAGTCATAGATGCGTGGAGCAGCGACGTGGGCTGGGCACTGGGCCATCCGCGATCGAATCCAAAGCGCGAATTGCGACCGTTGGAGGCGGGTCGGGTAACGACGGTCCGAGGGAGCGGACCAACTGGCGCCCGACGCGATCCCCGAGTTAGGCGCCGACGAAAAGAAAATAGGGTTCACGTGATTGACGGTGGAAATCAAATTTCAAAACCAAGGAGGAAGAATCCGAGGGCACAAATGGACACGGAACCGGTGACCCGATCCCACATGGCCCGATATTTTAAATACTTTGAAAATAATGGGAAGGAGATAAAGAAAAAGTCACGGTCCCATGGCTGGTTGGACAGGTGTGGGAGGGGAGAAGAGTGGGGGTGGTTCGCATCCACTTCCAACCTAAAAGCCACTTGGCTTTTTTATTCCACCTTTTCCGCTTTTTCTTGCTTGCAAGGCACATCTACTGAATTGGGATGAAGCTGGCTTAAAAAACTTAGGTTCTCCTCCATCATCATCTTCGCACCCTGGCACTAGCTTTAGTGATCACGTGCAATTTGGCTGGGGGATCCGATCAAGAGGGCATAACGGGTTCCACCTGTATCATTATTACACTGGACTACCGTTGGTTTGCATTGATGATGGATTAAATTTTTGTGGCGCCTTCTTAGGTTGTCAAATCCTGTTTATACCCTAGGCAATCTCTGCTGAAACACAAAACCATATTGCATATTGATGTTGCAGAAATCCAGCTTGATGAAGATGATGTTGAAGTCCGTCCGACTTGATGAGAATTGATCGGCGTGCAAATAAAAATGAGAAACACTAAAGATTGTCGGACTTGATCCGATGGGGATTCCTCTTTGTCTAAGTCAGGCCAAGATTTTGGAAGCAATAGAGATCCAAGAGAGCTATGTACAATGAAAAAAGTGTACCAATAGATTTTCTGAATCTTGTATATATAGGAGAGTGGGCATAGAGCTGTTGCCCGAAAAAGTGGAGGCATGCAGTAACCGTCGACGTGCGAGACAAGTTGCAGTTGCCCTATAATGTGCCTCATAAGTGTGTAGGGTTGTAACCATCTTCCTTAATAAGTTTTAATCATCTTTAATGCACTGCTAGTCGGTCGGCTTGGTCTAATCAACTGATTTGGTTGGTCAAAAGCTAATGAATCCTACATGCTTTAGCAAATTAGATTGTGCATCTATATGTTTGGGGAGGGGGTGGTGATCAATAAGTCCATGTAAAATTATGGTGAGGATAGAATCGAATCAGGGTTGCCCATATTTAACATCCAATAATTTTATCAACTTGATCAATATGGCTCTATAAATAATTTTTTTTTTTTCCTCTCATAGAGCGGGTTAAAAGAAGCATGCAAAAACCTTACTAGAAGGCAACTAAATAAATAAATAGATCTTTAAATTTAAATTTTTGGAGTTTCAAAATTAGAACTTCGTCCGAGTGTTATGTTGAGGAGAGAGTCCCAACCAATAGACCCAAGTTTCACTGAAAGGGAAAAGTAAATGCTACAAGCCCAAATGAGAGAAAAATCAACCCAACAAGTCTAAAAAATGCTGAAAATAAAGAATATGGAAGAAACAACTCCTAAAATTTGTTGTTCGCACTAAAATACTTCCCACATTGACATGCTCCAACCAGTGTTTGGATGTAGCTGGCCAAATATTAGCTAGATGTATTTAGATAATTACTGGTGTCCTAACTTACCTGAATCATCCGAATAGTTTAAATTGCTGACTATTTGAGTTCGATATAAGAGAGTGGTCTTAAGACTGCCTATTTATTGTGCAAACAAATGACCAATTGCACAGCTATTTTGTATTAGCAAGTTATCAATTACTTAGGGATTTACCGTGTAATCAGAAAATACGAGTCGTTTCCAATTTCCAATCACGAGAAATACGTGCATAATTTAGAACTCTCTCTCTCTGAAGGAGAAAAAAAAGGAAAAAAGAAGCCGAACCGTAAATACTTTGATGCGTCACATCTCTTGAATACATTTTGTTAATTGAATTTTCTAAGTTGGCCAATCATTTCCTGTACATTATATCTATACCGTGAGGATGACGATGTCGATATGGCAGCACAAATCGAAACCTTTAATATAATTAATTGATATCAAGCTTGCTACGGTAAATTTCGTCTGCCATTTGGCCATTTGGTTGACCATGGGGCATTGACCTCTCTTTGCATGCACCACTGGTGCATCATAAAAAAAAAAAATTAAAAAAAAAGGCACTGGTAATGTGACGATTGGAGCGTTTTGATGCATTGCCTCCTGGGAGTCCATAAAAGCAAAGAACCGGTCTTCATGGGAGATGTTTGGGAGGTTTGATTCACTTAAAATCTATCTGTTGATTCTTTTTATGTTTTGTTGTTATTATAGTCGTTGCGAAAAGGTTGATCATTGTTGGGTGGCACCAAAATTTAAAGCTCCTTTTCGCTTTGAAATAAAACATGAACAAGGACTGTAATAAACCTCATTCCTGCCAAAGAATTTTTTTTTAAAAAAAATATCTCAGGGAAGAGCTAGCTAGAATAACTTTATTTCAGAAAAAAAGGTCTCCCACTTTTATTCCTAGCCCCTTTTCCGATTGATGAAAAGGCCTTCAACTTAAGAGCTGTTCCAACAAAATCTCATGGAATGACTACTCCTGGGAAAAAAATTTAACTATCCTTGCGTTTTTGGTATTCAAAAGGAGCCCATGTCCTATCTTTTACACCCTGCTTCGTTGTACAAACAGTTTAGATCATCCAACCTTACAAACCAAATAGTTTCAGGAGTTCATGAGTCACGGATATGTAAACCTTTTTTGAAGCTCCAAGACTGCTAGACCAGCGGCTGTTTTCCCCTCCCCACATATATATATGAGATACCTTGCAAAGTTAAAGGTGGCGAGAAAATGTATTAGCTAATAAAAGGATATGCATGTTTGCCGGCACTAGCCCATCTTTAATCAAAAAGCGATGGTCAGGATATTGGGAGTCTCATTTCCAGCAATAAAGCTTTAGCATGTATTTGTTAATGGCACATTGATGAGATGGGATAATTGAAGCTTAAATAGTTGCCTAAGCGTATACACTTGCTTGGGGAATAGTGGGTTGGGTTGACCAGATTCAACCGGCAGTAGACATGACCTAGACACAACTCGTAGTAGTGGATCAGGTAAGAATCCTAAATAAGGACTCAGTATCCTTTCAGCTCAATGGTACTCACAGAATCAGGCTTGAACCAATTGGTCCGAACAGGCCTGACTTCGACCAACCAAAATTAATTTGATTAATTTGAATCAGGTTACCTGAGTGATGGATTGATCAAGCCCCTAAATCTCATCCCCAAAGCCAGTTCAGCTCTGGTCCAAGTCATGTTATGAGCACTTGCAACATTATCCTTTTGTAGTCAGTAAGGCACAAATTATAGTGCTTTCAGAATTGAAATAAATAAATAGATAACTTACAAGGGACCCACAAAGAGCAGTAAGACACTGAAGTAGGCCACGCAAGTTAGGCTACTTCATATAAGGTTCCATATTCAAATGTTACGAGCTGTTTTTATGAGCATTTGACATGGGTGATTCCATTGCTGTAGCCCATGTGTCAACAGGCCGAGGTCTGCATGAATCTGGGCCAAACTAGTAGTGACTTCTTCACAGGCCAGGCCCCAAATTCAGTCCTCATACAATTTGACTTGGACTTTATCATTCAGTGTCCAGGTTTGATCGGCCTATTGCCTAATAACTGGGCCGGCCAGGTTGAAACTAGTAGGCCTTGGTTGAACATGAGTAGGTGTTGGAGAGGGGGAGAAGTCATTTAAATCCTACTGAGAGGAAGGCTTCAGTTATAGAAGCGCATGCTAAATTCCTGTAAATTTGGATACTCTAATCCACCATGGATAAGATTTGTCTAATGTGAAAGTTGAGAATGTTTTAAATGGGCTATGTAGCACTTTGCTGAGTCGAGATCCTTGCATGGGAGACAACCTTCAATCTATCATGATCATGGAGAACAAACTATCAAAGAATTGCTAAAACTCGCCCGTCCGCTCATTGCTCAGTTCATCAAATCTATATAGATTTTGGTTTTTGTGTTACAACTTATGATCTATCCAAGTTGGCCATGAATCTAGTTGCCATATCCTTGTCACTATAACTTGGGCAACCAAAAACAAATGAGGGAAACATGCATCTCCTAATTAGAGCTGGGAGAGACTGGGCTGGAAATCAGGAATGGCCCAACCCAAGAGTCTCACGAGACCTTTGCCCAGAACCCAACCCAACCTCACTTGAGCTTCTTTTGAGCTCCGGATCAAAATCGAGTTGATTTTGGATTAGTTCAGCTTGTTGATGCTCCCACACCATATGAATAATATTTAAAAATGAAACAAAATGACTTAGGACGGCAACTTATAAATCTAAGTTAAAGAAATACCGGTGAGATATTGGAAAATGAAACCATGTCTAATTATTTATGTTGCATATTTATATAGGTTCCGGTTAAGGTTCCAATTGGAGCAGGTACCTGCTATCTAGGTCCCAATTCGAGCTCATTATGGTCCAGGCTTAGACATAAAAAATATTAAATTTGGAATAGGCTTGACTCAAGTCCGACTAAAAATGAATATAGGTTGGGTCCGAGGCCTGGCTCATGATCAGCTCTGATCTCAATCCAATCGGAATTTGAGCCAGACTGAAATCTTAAATCCAAATCCAACGCAAACCGTGCCTAAACCTATCCAACCCAATCGATATATTTCCTCTTTAAGATTGGAGATCAGGAAATTAGGAAAAATGTAAGGAGCCAAAATATCAAATTTTTGATTTTTAACGAATTTCTTTAAGAAAGCAATTTGAGTTTGCTCACTCAACTACCCTCTCCTAAGCCAGCATTAACTATGCCGCTCTCCCACTTCAAAAAGAAAATTTTATTGATCAGCAGGGAGTTCGACACCCCACCTCGGTTAGGTGGCTTTATGGTTGTTGAGTAACTGGGATGGGATGTCGGCCTCATGCTTTAAGCCTAGGATAAAGTCGGGGAAGAGTTTCATTGAAAGAACCACAATTGATTATTTCCATATATAAGTTTTATTGAGCACCGGAAATCAACGAGGTAGACTTCACAGCTGCTAATCTTGTCTCCGTTCGGTCATCCTTCCACACGTACTTGTTTTGGCGCTCTGCGTGGCTTTCAAGTGTTGTTCTTCCCTTGGCTTCCTGATTCGCTTGTGACCAACTTTTGAAGGAAAAGAGGACCATATGTGAAACCTAAGTAAGAAAATGGTCTTACGAGGGACTTATTTGATTTGTTAAAAAAAAATTACTACAATATTTTTTAAAAAATATTTTTGAAAATATGATGCCTGAAAAAAAAAATTGGCGTGTCTGGTTGGTCATGAAAAAGTGACACATTTCGAAATGACTTATATTTGGTTGAACAACTATTTTTTTAAATAAATTATATCAAACAACGATTATACTTTTAATTAAAAAAAATCTTACTCATGAGTTTTGATAGATTAAAAATTTTTTTGAAAAAAAAATCTTAATTTTTTATTTTTTTATTTTTATAGAAACATTACTTTTTCAAAAAAAAAATGAAAACTTCGACTAAACAAGATTTTTTTTTTTTTTTTGGCGAACTAAAGCGAGCCCGAAGTGTGAAGACTCTAAGGCTCGCCACTTCTATAGGTCAATAATTGCAGTGTTTGGTTCCAAGAACTGTAGTACTTGACTGATGAGCGAAACTCCACTGGTCGAGAGAGAGAGAGATTTCGACAGGAAATTAATTATAAGGAGTTTACGTGACTCAAAGGCCTAGATAACGTTAGACTGGTCAAGGTTCCCGGCTAACTAATGAGATTGCGGTCGCCTTACACCACTTCTGATTCCTCTTTCGAAGAGATTTTTCAAACGAATCGATATGGATTTTTAAGCGTGGGAACTTTGTTTTCTGTTGAAAAGGGAGGCGTTGCCACCAAAATTTTATAAACAATAGAAACTTTGAATCGATCAAGTAAAAAAGATGGAGAACAAGAAAGCTTTCGCACGCCATTACACATGTTTGAATCGTTTTTTGAGACCATGCCGGTCGGATTGAAACGTTGCATCCATCTGGATGCGCGTTAGAAAGTTAATTTGCGTGAAATGTTTTCACACCGAAATCACGCGGGAGAACATTTTTTCTTGTGTTTGCTAAATTATATCAGATTTTGATTGTGTTGGCCATCAAAATTAGATGTTACGCAATAACACCTTTGACTGTTGTGGTAGAAGGAGAACAGTGAACAGTTCAGATAGTGAAGGATAGCAGCTACATAAATTAGGAAGAAAAATACTTGGTCCCCAACAATTTGCTTAAGAAATAAAAGAAAAAGAAAACCTCCATTGCTACATTTTCATGAAGGGGTTGATAATCTTTATATCCTAAGACGAGGAGAAATTATTTTCTGTACACCAACGTGCACCAGCTTAGCTGTGTACCACGTCAATTACTGCATTTTATTCTTGTGGGCTAATTGCCAAGACAAATGGATGGAGCTAGATAGTGATTGTCATGATGCATGGCCACATCATACACATGGTGTAAGATATAATTTCTTCAAGCCAAATCATTGGCTCATTTTGTCAATCTCTCCCTTTCTCTTTCTCTCTCTCTCTCTCTCTCTCTCTCTCTCTATATATATATATATATATATATATATATATATATATTTATATTTGTGGGTACCATGGTTGGGCCGGTAGGGCCAGTGAATTGAGTAAATAACAAGGCATGTCATGTTGTCGTTGGTCTTAGATCAGCAGATGTTTCTGGTCGGACAAAATTAAAAAAGCAACTTAGGCACTTTTGTAAAAAAATAAAAGCAAGCTTAGATCATAGAATACTATAAAGGCGCCAGCACCTACCTAGGATTTCAGTTGATCACTACATTGATGATCTCACCAGCTTGTCATTCCCCTCGATCGAGCTAAGTTGCCAACGCAGGGCAGAAAAAGTGAAAAATCCCATGAATCTTGCTTCCCTCCACAAGCTGTAAATTCTAGTGGCCCAAAGTGCCACGTTTCAACAAAAAAAAAAAAAAAAAGCAATATGCCACCCATTTGTGGTAGATTTTTTTTTTTTTTTTGTGATGCTAAGGGAGGCAAAAGTCATCCAAGACTTTATTAAAAAAATTGGCATTTATGGTAGTTATGACCCAGTATAAAATGCCGTCTTGCATGGATGAAATGAAAATCAGTCATACTTATCTTATCCTAATCCACTAGCTCCTCTATATATTTTTTAATTTACTGCTAAGATTTAGTCCAAGTTGGTCGCAAATTTAGTTACCATATTCTAATTGGTATAATTTAGACGATAAAAGTAAATGACAAAATGCTCTTCTCCTATTTAAATAAAAAAATTAGGTGTGATAAGATCGGCTAGAGATCAACTCAGACACAACCCAAGACTCTCAGATTTATGCATAGAACACAATCCAACTTGGTCTTTAAAGTGAGTTTCTCAACCCAAATCCAACTCGGCCTCAACTTTTTTGAGCTCATGTTCAATAATCAGATTGGTTTGGATCGACTCGTTAGATTACTTTAGCCAAATCACCCATAAATACTCTCATATCATATAAACGATATTTAAAAACAAAATAAAATAAGTTAACCATGACTACATGCGAGCCTAATATGGGTGCCAATTTCATATGATCAAAAAAATACCAGCAAGATCTTCAAAGATGAAGCCGCATCCAATATGAGTACCAAATATCACATCCAATATATCCTAAATTAATGAAAACGAGAAATTTCCAAAGGGATTCCAAGCTACTGGGAAACTAATATCTTTGTTTTTAAAGAGAAAATCAGCGCTAAGCTATGATCCAATAAGCAATGGCTACGGTGATCGAGGAAATCTACGGATGGCTCTCCGAGTTGGATGGACAGTTCTTGCTGCATGACATATGGTGGATGGCATGGGACTGTTGCTCATTTGAGGCTATATCAAGAGGCCAACACAGCTGCTGACTGAGTGGCCTTCTATGCGGCGCAGCACTTAAAAATTTTTATTGGATGATCTAGGCATATATATATATATATATATATATATATATATATATATATATATATATATATATATATATATATATATATATATATATATATATATATATATATGCGAGTGTACCAAAAAAAAAAAAAAACCAATAAGCGGCATATAATCATACTCCGTCATGCTGACGAATCAACGTAACCTCAGATATTTTGTTTTCGCCTCCAATTTGGCAGCCATCAGCGTCCAAATCACTGGTACTTAAAGCAGAGCATTTATTTCCACTTTGTGATTAGAGATTAAAAAAAAATTAGGAAAAAGGTAAGGAACTGCATTCATTAGCTCCAACGTCGCGATGTCACCGGTGGCATCGCGAAATCACCAGGTCAGCCCGCAGCTTTATGGGCCCCAGCCTAATACCCATAGAGAGACGCCTCTTCTCTTCGTAAATGGCGCACTGCCCACGAAATGTGGCGCCCACCACATGCGCCAAACAAGGGACCCACTTGTTTTTTTTATTTTAAAAAATTGATTTTTTATTATTATTCATCTTTTATTTTGAGATTATTATTGGACGCGCTGGAAGAGCTTGTGACAGGTGTTCTTAAACCTGCCACGGTCCACCATCGTCCGGAATCATCTACTTAAGAAGATAACGTCAAGTCTTGTTTGAAGTTTGGTTGGAAATAAGTTTAGGGATTGCTTGTGGGTATGGATTCCTGGTTAACATGATATCCTAAAGCTGGGTCAGGTTCGAAAAAAAAAAAAGAGAGGAAAAAGGAGCAGGGTTAGAAGAGTTGGAGAAAGTTTGCGAGTAGAGAAACAAGTGGGCAGGATAGAGATCAGGTCAGGGTGAGGCGCACCGGCTTGATGTTTAAGATTAGATTCAATAGAAATGAGCCTCTTGGCTTGTTTCGTTCAAAAAAAAAAAAGAACAGTATATTGGCATGTCAAGTTTCCTCTGAATCAAGTCTAAGCGTTGTGCCCGGTTTACAAATTAAAATTTTGTTAAGTCCAAACAACTTCAACTGATTAAACCTAATACCATGATATTAGAACATAGCCTGATTGGAGTTTTGGTATGCCAACAGCGGAGCGAAATTCCCTTATATTTCAGTTCTATATTGGATTTTTGTTAACCCGATTGTTAGATCGATCAATTTTGACTAGGTCCAGTTTTCCTTCAAGAAACAGACCTGACCTATCCGGCGAACCGAATTGGTATAATAGAACGTTTTAAAGTTTTTGGCCTGTCCCTTTAGCGAAGTTTTGATAATAATTAATCTTCCAAGGAAAATGAAGGGAGTTCGGACATATAGGAGATGGGGTTAGGTGACCACGAATAAGGACAAGAAGACGGCATAGCTTGAATATACCACCGGCCCTACCTCGCCTTCTCATAACTTTTCACAACGGCCCTTTGATTACCTACCACTTCGTCTGCCGGCTGAACACCTTAGAACGAGCCATCCCGCCGCAACTTCCGAAGTAATATCTTACTCAAAGCCTCACCACAAACTAAAAAAATAAAAAATATCTGCAGAACGACGTGCTATGCACCATACCGACACAAAATATAAAACAAACGCGAGGTACAAAAGAAATTTAATTAAAAAATATTTTATTAAAAAATAAGCCATATAAAAGAAAGGTATTTTTTCGGCACTTCGGAAAGGTTATCTGAACCTACGTAGGAGGTTTATTTTTTTTTATTGTACTTTTTTTTATCTAGTAGAATATATTCATTTTAGGGCCGTATGAAATTATTATTTTTTTAAAAATAAAAAAGAAGAGGAAGAGGAGGAAAAAGAAAAAAGCTAGGAAGAAAGGAAGGAGGACAATTTTGTTCTCTTCTTCTTCTCTCTTACAAGGACGTACAGAGGTGGTATATTTGATCCGTACTCAAATTTAGAAACTAACCTTCGCTGGAAAAAAATAAGTCTTGATCACTTTAAAGGATTAGAATAGCTATCATATGTTGAAACAAAAAATTTGATCACTACTAAAAAAATAAAAAATAAGGATAAGCAGTGATTTTCCAATTAAAAAAATATATGTGTCCGTCACCTACTTCCTCCATTAATTAACCTTGAAGACTTCAAAACTTCGCCCTTATTTACTAGTTGCCTGAAACTATATATTTAGCCTTCCCACCCTCTTAGTCCCTCAGGGAAGAGCGAGAACCCTACTAAAAAAAAGCAGAATTCTGCCCTTTCCTCTCCCATATCTCTCTGTGTCTCAAAGGAAGAGCAACCATGGATTGCCTCCAAGAGACCACTACCATGCGTTTTATAACGTACTTCCTCATACCTTTCTCTCTCCTCTTCGTACTTTCTCTGCGGCGGCGGCGGAAGCTCCCGCTTCCGCCGGGGCCTAGGCCGCTGCCGATCATCGGCAACATGCTGATGATGGACCAGCTGACCCACCGCGGCCTCGCCAAGCTCGCCGGTAAGTATGGCGGGCTCTGCTACCTCCGCCTCGGCTATCTCCACGCCTTCGCCGTGTCGACGCCCGACGTGGCCCGGCAGGTCCTCCAGGTGCAGGACAACGTCTTCTCCAACCGCCCGGCCACCATCGCCATCACCTACCTCACCTACGACCGCGCCGACATGGCCTTCGCTCACTACGGCCCATTCTGGCGCCAGATGCGCAAGCTCTGCGTCATGAAGCTCTTCAGCCGCAAGCGCGCCGAGTCCTGGGCCTCCGTCCGTGACGAGGTCGACACCACCCTCCGCGCCGCCGCCGACCGGAGCGGCTTCCCCGTCAACCTCGGCGAGCTCGTCTTCAACCTCACCAAGAACATCATCTTCCGGGCCGCTTTTGGAACACACAGCCATGAGGACCAGGATGAGTTCATCGGAATCCTCCAGGAGTTCTCGAAGCTCTTCGGCGCGTTCAACATCGGCGACTTCATCCCGTGGCTCAGCTGGTTGGACATGCAGGGCATCAACAAGAGGCTCAAGGCGGCGCGGGGGGCCCTCGACGGCTTCATCGACAAGATCCTCGACGAACACCTGGCGAACCCGAAGGTGGCTGACGCCGACGATGCCGACATGGTCGACGACATGCTCGCCTTCCTTGGGGACTCTCCAGGCAGCAAAGGTGGGGACGGTGGTGATCTCCAGGGACACCTCAAGCTCACCAGGGATAACATCAAGGCCATTATCATGGTACGTTAACGGTCCAAAGAGTCTCCTTCTATGTACCCATTTTTCTCCCAGCACTTGGTTATCACGTCAAGCGTAGACTTCTTTCCTTTTATTTTTTTTTTTTTTTCCCAAGAAGCAAGAGTACTCGAACCGATTGCACATGACCGTGCCATTTTCTAGCTAGCTAAGCCTTACCCACATAGAACACAATTCCATCCAGTTTTTTGCAACCATAGAGTACTGACTAGTCTCCAGCTTTGAAACAAGGGAACCCGCTCGCTCTCTCTTTTTCTAATTTATCTTCGGTTCAAAAGCCAAACTTTTTCTTTTCTTATTATTTTTTCTTCAAAGCCATCCTTTTACTTTCTTCTTCACATACAAATAAAACAAACAAACAAAAAAAACATCTCTTTCACGGCCAACTTTCAAAACATTGAACTGATTCACTAAAACCTCATCACCCCCCTCCCAACCACCCGAACCCACATAAAAAAAAAAAAAAGCTGACTCACTGAATGGGGCAGGATGTGATGTTCGGTGGCACGGAGACGGTGGCCTCGGCGATCGAGTGGGCCATGGCAGAGCTAATGAGGAACCCGGAAGAGCTAAAGCTGGTGCAGCAAGAGCTGACCGACGTGGTGGGATTGGACCGCAAGGTCCAAGAAAGCGACCTCGACAAGCTCTCCTACCTCAAGTGCGCCATCAAGGAGACCCTCCGCCTCCACCCTCCCATCCCCCTCCTCCTCCACGAGACCGCCGAGGATTGCGAGGTCGACGGCTACTGCGTCCCAAAGAAATCGAGGGTCATGATCAACGTTTGGGCCATCGGCCGTGACAAGTCCGCATGGAAGGACGCCGAGACGTTCCGGCCGTCGAGGTTCATATCTAATGGTGATAGTTCCGGGGTCGACTTCAGAGGGAATTATTTCGAGCTCCTTCCCTTCGGCTCGGGCCGGCGGTCGTGCCCGGGGATGCAGCTGGGGCTGTATGGGTTGGAACTGGCCGTGGCGCAGCTTATGCACTGCTTCTACTGGTCCCTGCCGGATGGGATGAAGCCCAGCGAGCTCGACATGGGCGACGTGTTTGGTCTCACCACGCCGAGAGCGGTCCGGCTCGTCGCTGTCCCGACTCCACGGCTCAATTGCGCACTGTTCTGATTCATGGCGGGTGGTGGTCGTTCGTAAATTCTTCTCGTTCTTCTTCTTAATTTCATTTGTGTTTCTAGGAGGAGTTGGAGGTGTTCCATCTATAGCATGCCCTTACAATAAAAAGGCTTTCGAAAACCAAGGTTATTTATGAGAGCTTTGTTTTTGTGATTTGTTTCTGTTGCATTTGAACGTGCAAGTGTATACATCAGAAGGCAGAGACAGATGAATAAATAATTCGAACTTGTGCATATTGATTTCTCTCCCAAAAAAATGAGTTCATTGGTTTTTTTTTTTTTTTTTAAAAGGTAAACAAGAGGAAGCAAGACCTTTCCCCGAATAATATTCATTTTTTCTTTCTTTTTTTTTTAGTCCTTTGTCTTTATACATTTATCATTTTCTTTAGTCTGCGTGAAGCGGAGCGCTCGAGGCTTCAACAACCCATTGAATCACATTATAGACAATTGGAGGCGTTAAGATTCCCGGATCTTATGATTTGCCCCAAAAAGAGAAGCGGCACGGGATGAAAATGCCTAAGGAAAAGGAATGCAGTACAAGTACTTGCAGTTTGCAAACAAAACGGCATCTTTGGAAAGGCCCTGTCGTCTGGCGGCAGGCTTTTTCCACGGCGTGGAGGCAACCTTAATTCCTGAATCCTGGTCACGGCCTAGCCCAATCAGGAATTGATGGTTTGAAGGAAGGAATGATTTTTTTATTAAGAAAAAGAGATATCGGTGGCCCTAACCTGCAAGCACCCCATCTTTTTTCGGTCCCAAGACTCGTTTGGTCCACGGACTGAGATATTTTTTCTGATAAATTAATAACTAGACAAATCATATTTGAAAAAATAGTTTTTTATATTTAATTAATCCTAAAAAATAATATATTTTAAGGTGGCTTATATTTAACGAACATATATATTTTTAAAAATATATAAATATAATATCTATTATACTTTTAATAAAGAAAAAAATTATCTCATTTTATCTAAAAGCTTAAAAATATTTTAGAAAAAAAAAATCTTAATTTTCAGTTAGTAGGAATCAAATTATTTTCTATTCAACATGCATTTTTCTTTTCCATCAAATATAAAAAATTTATTCTCAATGATAAAATTAATTTTTCATCTCTTTTTTTTTTAAATTTCAACCAAATATGAAATATTCTTTATTTTTTTGTTGATACTTTTTCTCTTCTCCTCCAACAAACCAAACTAGTTCATGTGGAATATTTAAAAGGTTGCACGTTGCGTCAGCATTGGAACATTCCAACTCTATGAACCGCCCTTAATTCCCTTTTAGTTTGTCTTGTGATAACCAGAAGAACTAAGAAAATTCCACGACGGCTAAGACTTACGCCTAGGCTCTGAGATCCACAAAAGTTTTCTAGGAGCATTGATACGTTGCATTGGGACTTTGGCTGCAGCTGAGTTGCCCCACATCAGATAAATTAAGAATTTTTATGGTGCTTATATACTTTTGGACCCATCCATCTAAATGTTCAGATTTTTAAATAGGATCTCAATAAATTCTAACATAATTTAGCGATTCATTCTTAGCCAGGACTGCTCACCTACTTGGGGTGCCTCAAGCAAGAGGCCAATCTCCATCCGTCTCTCCAAACTCATCTTTGCTTTATAGCTGTGCATCCTTCATGGCCTGAAGGTTTAATTGATGACAAGTTCTTTTCTTTTAATTGCATTTTTCTATTTATCGAATATTGAATCCTTGGCTATCTAATCAAGGGTCTAGTTGTGAATTCCTAATCTCAAATCCAAATACATATTAACCAAATTTGCTTGAAAATGGTGTGATTTCTTCATTAGCCAAATGACCCTTTAAATTATCCTTTGGCGCTTTAATTGATCAATGATTATTTAAAATCCTAGTGCTCTATCATATTTTCAATCATGATGGTTAGGGCCGGCTCAACCCTTAGGCGACTGAGGTGGTCGCCTAAGGCTCCGGCCTAAAGAAGACCCCTACTCCATAATCCATGCCCACATGCTTCTTCTCCTTCATTCTCCGATAGCTTTTCTATGCCTTCTCTCTGCTTCCCATCTATCCAAAACCCCTCCCTTTCTTCTCCTCTCTCTCCCAACACCTCATGTCCTGTTTGACAAGAGTGGCACTACAGCTCTCCTTTTCCGCATCAGTGATCGGAAGAAGGAAGGGGGAGAGAGGAGGAGACAGAGATGAAGGTTTTGGAGGGATGTAAAGGAGCCAAGATGAGGGGAGAGAGGAAGGTCTGACATTGGGGAGGGGGTGGGAGATGAGAGTTGGCTCTACCTGAGAAATGATGTCTTAATTTTTCCACCTCTTTTCCCTTGCTTCCTCAAAAAGCCCCATTCAACTCTTGTTCTATAGTCTTCATATTTTTGTCTTTTAGCCAGTGGAATGGCAAACACCCTTCGCTCTTCAAACAGTTTTCTCTTATTGTGATCTATAAACTACAAAGCAGTCTTGACACATGCCAAAGAGTTAGCCACATATAGTTTATATGATTTGATCAAAAAGAAAATGCATTTCAAAAAATTAACATATAGACATATCTTTTTTGGATAACAATATAGGCATATTTAAAGTAGCAACTCAATCAGTATCCTTCCTTCCCTCCTCCCTCTCCAGAGGGTTCGATGATTTTTTTTTTTTTTGGGGTGACAAGGCTACGATTACCCTCCCTTTAATACCCTTGCACTTCCCCACTTAACACATTCCCTTTTTCATAAAGGACAAAGATGACCAATTTTTTTATGAATATATATCTATATGCGTATAATTTATCCTCTGCTCCCAGTTCCCACACATGGAAGGCCTCAAAAGTTCTCTATTTTTCACGCTAGGCCTCAAAAATTGATTAGATTATTTTTTTCCCACGCTAGAAGGCTCCAAAATTCAAATCCCTATATTTTAGATGCTGCTCCAACTTATTAGAATTCAACTACTCTTTTAACATTTATGAAATTTCAATACTAAAAAATACGTTTAAATAAAAAAGAAGTCAAAAATAATCATTGGGATCAAGATACTGCTCCTAAAAACACTCCACAAAATTTATCCATTAAGAGGCTTAATTAAGATAGAATTGTAAATTCAATGGTAACATAAAATAGAAATATTATAAATAAATATGAATTGTTTTATAGAAAACAACTTACAAAAAAAATATCATGCCATAAAAGATAGTTTTTGTGAGAAAAAAAAAACATCTTCTCTCCCCTCTTTGAAAGTGTCGTTAGGAGCAAGGGGAAAAAAAAACTCCTCTCCTCCTATAAAAGTGACGTACAATTGTGCAAATTTAAGGAAAGAAAAAAAAATTCACCCTTCCCTCTCTTATGTAAAAAGGCCGTGTAGCTGTTAAAAGAAAAAAAAATCACACTTCTTCCTTTCCTTCGTGCAAGCTTCAAAAAAAGAAGAAAGCAACGCTAGTTACACTTTTATAAAAAAAAAAATAATTTTTTTTCTAAATGCATGCATTGCTTATATGATATTGTTAACCATACCTGTAACAATTTCTTCTACTGAAAGAAATTTTTCAAAATTAAAATTGATAAAATATTATTTATGTCTAACTATGTCATAAAAAAAATTAAATGAATTAGCTATGTTATCGATTAAAAATAATATTTTAATAAATCTTGAATATAAAAATTTGATCAGTAATTTTGTATTTCAAAAAATTAGACGAAATATTTTTAAATAAATTTTTAAAAATATTTTATACTTATTAAAAAAATTTCATCATTTTTCAAAAAAAAACTCCTCAATGAGTTTGCCTTAGAGCCCCCTAATGCACCGAGCTG
The DNA here is from genome assembly GCF_051530095.1 of Phoenix dactylifera. NCBI lineage: Eukaryota > Viridiplantae > Streptophyta > Magnoliopsida > Arecales > Arecaceae > Phoenix > Phoenix dactylifera. The sequence goes on from NC_143195.1 coordinate 32,934,511, forward strand.
CCCCTGATGATGGTACACTTTGGGTGAAGTTTCTGCTTGGGATGCAATTATACAAATTCAGTGCAAAATGAAAATGTACAAAGATCCTGGTGCTCTTACATACTTCCAAACACAGATAGCACATTTGGGGTCAAGTTTCTACTTGGGACGCCTGCGGTCATACAGTATGTCATCAAAGTTATCTTTAATCTGGTTCGCCACTCTGACAAGGTTCCTGGCCACAGCTGAAGCCACCAGTCCAGCATTCCTAGCAAACCTACATCATCACAAGCTTCAGAACATTATTTTTTTGTTTAAATGACTTCCAAAAGCAGAAAGCACAACACGAAAATGCAAACCACATGCGTACTTGCTGAAGAAATCCTGCCCTGATGACTGCGGTAGTCTGTAACCTTGTGGCTGAGAATGAACAGAAGTATCTAGAATGTTTGCCAGGGCAACAGGTCAATTTAGCAGCTTTTTTTGATTAGATGCGTAGCAGCATTTGGGGGAGAAAAATCAACTTAAAGTAAAAAAACATTCTTGATGTTCTAGGGTCAGCAGGTCAAGCATGAGGTCAGCCGGCAAACCATCAGGATAAGTGTTTGTTACATCTAATGTAATTTTAAGATTAATAGTTGCATTAAATTCTCGGGTTTCCTCAAAGTTCTCTAATACAAAGTTGGAAGGAACATGTCACTAAGGCGGCAAATGGGCCGGGTTGACCCGTGATCCAACCCGCCCATTTTGGAGGATCCGTAGGGTCAGGTCGGGTCATAAAATTGGACCGGTTTCATTTTCCGGGTCGGGTCTGGGATTACTGAATTCAGACCCGACTCGACCAATTTGAAATTTGGATAATTTTGAGTTTTCAATCTTACGACTCAACCCGACCCAAATCTGTAAAATTATTTGGGCCTGTTGGCTGCAGCTTGCGGAGGTGCAAATACAAGTTCGGAAGCCATCGATGGGTTAACTTGACCCGAACCTGACCTGGATCCAAAATTTTTGGATTGGGTCTGAGTTATTCATAGACTCAATCCAACCCAAATGACTCGTTGGATCAAAAATTGTAGCGGTGGACCGGATCCAACCCGACCTGATCACACAGAAACACAACCAGCGTAGTCTAGGTTCAAAATTAGGATCCGACCAAGAAACTGGATAGGATCGGGGTCACTCATCACTCGACCCGACCGGACTCATTTGCACCCCTACATGCCACCAAGAGATCCTTCATATCTATCTTTGGTGCACTTCCAGACTGATCAAAATTGGATTTGAAGTGGATATACACATAAGAAGATCCATAAGTGAATATATCTAGAATCAGGATTTAGGAGGCACTGTTTTAGGCTTGTTATGATGCATCGAATATGTGTTCATGCAGGGAAAGTAATATACAATAGTCTATGAGTAGGTTTTGGCTTTCTTGCCTGCTTTTTAGTTGCCAAGCAACAGGCAATGTTACACACACCAAAAGGTGGGAAAACTCATGTTGAGCTTGTGAAACAAATTACTTCCACACAGCTGAGACATCCTGCACAACCACCAGTCCACCACCCTCCCCAGCTATTTATCTTCTCTCTTCCTGCACAGGTGAGAAGTTCTCTCGAAGACATAACAAATGAGGGATAGATTCCAAAGAACTCTGTGGCCAGTTCTTAGGGAGGTAAAAAGCAACCCTATCTCATTCTTGTTCTCAAGACGTAAAGAGGATCTAACATTTCCTAGCCTGCAGCAGAGCACACACCAAACATTCCTGAGATCTAGAACTCCATTAAAATTCAGTTAAGAGGTCCACTATGAAGAGTATTTTCTCCTACCTCCTTGAATAGCACCAAAGGAGGAAGGAGGCTTCTTCCCCACAAAAATGATGCTGTGGAAAGAGCTCTATAAAGCTGGAGCTAGCCATCAAAATTTTAGGACTAACTATTGGACCTAAATCAAGGACTCTTAGGTTCAAAAGGTATAAATAGTATATTTTCCCAACACTTTTAAGTAAATTTTCAAGAAAAACTATTTTCATAAAAAATTCTAATAACATTTTTAGATATTGTTCCTTTTATAGATTTTTCAAACATTTTCTTCTTCCTAACTTCCTCTTCACTTTGCAGAATTACAAGATCTACCCTAACAGAATGAAATCCTAAATCTTTTGGGGAGGCTACGGACTAGTACACTGTCCCATCACATGTCTACCTAGGCATGTTTTCCTCTTGCTCGGGAAATTTGGAAAACATATTATCGCTTCCATTTGCTATATTGTCAACTACAGATGAACTAATAACAATTTAAATCCCATGAAAGCTCCAAGGTCTAATCACTTGCCCCAACATTCAATGGGGCAGAGTTTTTGCCGTCAAAATTTCCAACGTTCAGTTTTATATCCCAAAACCTCAACTGATCAAGATGTGTTTAGATGTCACTAACAATGAAGCACATCAGAAGCTGGTAGTTGATAGAATTCATGAATTCAATACATATACCTATACTGAACATCCACGCAAGCATTGCTCATGTTAACATATAAATAAAGTACCCTGTATTTTACAATACCTTCCTTGTTGTGAACATGAGCAGGCACATGATCAGCAGTTGATGTTCTTCTATCCATTAATATCTGCAACATTTACTATAATGATTAACTAAGCTGTGAAAAAAGAGCATCGAAGTTATAACATTTTGCATAAAGTAAAGAAAACATTTTTTAAACTGTTCAGTTTGTGCTTGAAAAAGCTTGATAATTTATCAGTAAAAACAGAAGTCTCGAAGTTCTATATTTTACAAAAAAGGAAAACAGGTAGCATGATAAATATGACTGCTTTCAACAAAGATTTGAGATTTATGTACTTTGAAGAATAAATGCAAGTACCATATGAATCAGACCAAATAGAATAAATAGCACACACAATGCCCATGATTAGAAAAATAAAGAGTGCACTACACTGTAAGAGAGCAATTAAAACTGCCAACAGCTATGAAATCTGTATATTACAAGAAATATCAAATTAAAGCTTCGAAGGGAGGTACTGACTCATGACACACATTGTCAGAAACAAGAAGCAGAGAGCTTAAAACGTGAAATGCAAAGTGTAGTCATTGATTAAGAAAGCACTGCAAGAAGAAAAGTAGAACGAAAGATAAGAATACAGACAAAAAGAGGTCAAAGGAAGACAAATGAAATTCAAAGTTGGTTGGATAACAATATGATGATGAAGTCACAAATTATGATGAAGGATGACATGCTAGACATAATCGTTATATCAGAGCTTTGCAGGGAGCAACTGGCCCAATGAGGTACATGAATGCAAAAAAAAAGCACTAAACAGCTTAAAATATGAATACAAAGCATAGTATAGAGAGTCATTGATAAAGAAAGCACCATGAGAAGAAATACAGAATGGAAATTAGAATGCAGAATATAAAGAAGCGGTCAGATAATGACCAATGAAAGGCAAAGTTGCTTTATAAGTTTCATCTATTGATAATAAATTAATGTTAGATAATCATGGCTATAAACATACAAAGTTTCCAAACACAGTCCACTAAGGTTGTGACTGATATGGGACATCATTTTTCTCATTTATTTGATGATTTCAAGTAAACTTAGGCTTAAAATCCACAAAATAGAGTAAATCACAAAGTGCACAACAGTTATATTTGTTTTAAACCATGTAATGCTATATTGAACCACGCCCCAGGGTTCAATTAACAAAACCCAGGATCAGCTGCCAGGTCGGGTGAGCTGACAGATCGGGCAGGAGTACAATACTAGAACATTCCAACCTGTACACCCTGAACAATATTTTCTTGCAAGAAGTACATAAAGTCATATAAACAGAAAAAAATATATAAAAAAGTTAGTCAAGATAATTTCAGAATCATAATTATTAGATACATTTCAGTTTCATATTCAAATAACATAGGTAATCTTAGGATATAAAATTAATGTAATGCTCTTGAATGCTTTTATTTTAGCTACATATTTAACCAAATTTGCATTTGGTTTGAGTAGGAAATGAATGCGCTCTCTCATCTTTCTTTTTGGAATAACTTTTCTTATTTTCTTTTTCAGAGAAATGTACACCATTGTAAAAACCATAAAATGTTTTTAAATATAAACCAAGTTAAATTGCATTTGATATTGCATAGGTTCACAAGAGAATATTCTTAAATTTACTGTCTATTCTATTATCCTCCAATCAAGCAATATTTTTTTTTGCATTTTCCAAGAAAATAAATACAAATTAGAGAATTCCCTTGTCCTTTTCTATAAAAAAAATACCTCATTTTTCAACCTTATTTATTATTCTGTCACATTCATCACAAATGAATAGACTTAAATATCCAAGTCAGGAGCAGCTGAAGAGCTGACAGCAAAATCACATGGGAACAGGTTGTTCAAATGGAGAACCAAAGCTTGAAAATAAGAGACAATTAGAGCATCTATTAACATCATTAACGAAGTTAATATTACATATCCTAGCAAAAATAATCCACTCATGTTATGTTTAAACTATCTTTCTTAAACTAACTTGGTGGTGGTATATGAGAAAAAAATCTCAGTCTTGAACTTGACAAAAAAGTAAAAATGGCAGTTGTACGTGAGACCAAAAAATGTCAAAAGGTAAAGCTGTCTTTCTTAAACTAATTTTCTCATATTTGAGAAAACAAAAGACAATTGGAGCATCTATCGACATTGACAAGGAAGATAATATTACATATACTTTGGAAAAAAAATTCGACTCATGCTATGTTTAAATTTTTCTTTCTTTAACTAACTTGGTGGTAGTATATGAGGAAAAAAAATCTCTCAGTCCTGAAATTGACAAAACAAAAACATGGCAGTTTGTATGAGAGACCAACAATACGTCAAAAGTTAAAGCTGTCTTTGGTTGCAGAGTAAGTTATCCTGGAGTAAATGGGCTAGCTTACTTTAAACCACATTACTTTGGAGTAAACTACTCCACCCTATAGGGTGGAATAGTTTTCTATGAATTATCCCATTAAAGTAACTCTGCCTACTTTATAGTATACCTATTTTGTCCTTGGAACAAAGTGGCATGCAAAGAGCGTCCAGTAGGTTAAAATGCAGTAAGCATATTAAATCTTATTCCACTTTATAGTATACCTATTAACCCCAAGCAAAACATAGGGTTTAATTGGATGCTAAGGATTGAAAGATCAAAAGATTAGAATCTAAAATCAAGAAACTAGTTTTCTAAGAATAGTACCCTACATCTGAATGGAAATTTGTATGCAAGTGTCATCCTATGAGAGCCTTAAATCATTTATTAACTGTTGATTGACATATTACACCAAGTGCACTAAGCATCATGCTAACGAAGAGCAAACATGTTACAGTTGCTGCACAGTGCATGATAATGCTGGCATTTGTTGCATCAAACTGGTGCAATATGCCCAGGTATGAGCCCCAATGTTACAACACATGCATTTTATGATTAGCCTACTTTGTATTGCTTTAATCACTAGTTGCATCGTTTATGCATGAAGCAGTTCTCTTAGATCATATTTTAGTATCTTTACAGTAATCATATGCCTTCTCGTGAATTTTATTTATCATTCGAGCTTCTTTATTTTGCTATTGTCTGCTGATATAACATAACTCTAGTTTATGTCGGTTGGTGTATTGGAATTCTTTAGCTAAGTGCACATGTTCAGGACCAGTTCATCAATAATTAACATAGATCTTTAGGATGACTTATGATGCTAGGTTTGGTATAATGGGTTACAAATCATATTTGAATCTTCACAAGCATGTCTCCTCTCCACTATAAAGTCATTTAAGTAGACTATATGCAAAAAGAAAGGCTTTTCCTCTTCGTATCTTAGTATTCAACTTATGTAACTTTAAGCAGTGTTGTGCATCATCTTGTGCTTGTGAAGTGGTAGGTATGGTATATATTGGCCCAATGGCCCCTAACTAGCAAAAGCATGATAAGTGTTACTTCTCTCTTGTCATTAAATTGGGTTAGTTTTGAGGTTCAATGATTAAGAAAATCAAATTAAAATCAAAGTTCTCATGCTAAGGAAATTACTGCAGCAATGTTCATGATTTGGATATAGCATAAAAACTATGAATTTGGATGCTTGTGCATATTGATCGAATTATACATATAAAAATATGGTATTAATGTAAGGTAGCAATAAATGCAGAAAAAACTTGCAAAAAATTTCATGCAACAAATCATAAATAAATAAGAGATAAGTAAGTCTAATAATAACCTCAAGGCCAGCACAAAATGGCAACTCGGCTTGCTTCTCTCCCTTCTCCATGGAATTATCTTTGTTACTCAAGAACACTGAGTAACCAACACAAGCATATTTGAAATCTGACAGGCTATGACCTTCTTTAGTAGCTTCAATCTCAGCTTCCTTTACAGTGTAGTTAGGTACTGGTAAAAGGCACATATGTAAGAATATGTAGTGGTTTCTGAAATAAAATTGCATGACACAAGTTTGCTCGCAAGAGATTGCAAAATAAAACTGAATAACTGCACACTACTAAACAACAAGATTTTTTATATAGCTCTTCAATTAGACTAAATATAAGAACTGAGTTAGGGTAAGAACCACAGCAAAAGTGACTTTTGTTTCTTTTTTCCTTTCTTTTTGTTTTTGGAGGCGAGGGCGCAGCAGAAAGAAGATTAAACAACCACCTTTGCCATTCATTATATGCAAGAGCATTGTCCTGTACATCTACAAGTTTGAACATCTAAGAAGACAAAAACAAGTTATAAAAAAAGATTATCATCTTAATGCGCATGTCTATATAATTAGTATTCAAGTGTTATGTAGAATTTTTATTCCATGTGGTAATTGAAGCCGATACTTTCCCACCACTTCCTTGCTGATTCAGCATAATGCACTATCCAATTTGTATGCCAATCTTAACAGCAAAGTAATCCAGAAATTCTCAACAAGGTAATCACGAAAAAACAAAAGATGCAAAAAATGTTGCCCGACAAACATGTATCCTGGTTTTGTTCCTGGATCGATGAAACCAATTCTCAGTCAGAACCAATCTGGTTAAGCTACACAACAAGCAGCAAGAACATCCTTAACATGACCATCAATGTCAATAATTCTTGATTCATGAATGGATTTCCTTTCCTGGTTGCTTAAAAGGCTCGGGCAATTACAAGGTCTAAATAAAAGGACAGTTTCACGATTCATCACGTGCTCTCCCATATAAGATGGCTAGTGAATGAATCCATTGAATTTCACCCTCTATTCAAACAAAATCAATTGTTCGGTCTCCTATTCATCTGCTTACATCATCAATTCCTTTCTTTTGGTTCTTTTAAAAGCAGAAAACACCTAAAAATTTTCTTTTTCAGATCATTGTAAACAGGTAAATAAAATCAAATCAAGAATCCAAAGAATCTGGCAGAAAAGCGACAGCAAGACTACGAGAAGGGTGAGAGACGGCGAACCTTGTTGCAGGGTCCTGGTGATGCCAACGCAAAGCGGGTTGCGGGCCTCGGATCTGAGGACCGAGGAGTAGTAGAGGCATCCTTTGCATGACTTGGCCTTGGAGGTCGAGTCTTGGCTCGGGCTTTGGCGTGGATCGCGGCCGCCATCCGACGAAACCTCCTTCATTGCGCACGGGATTTCATTTTGCCCTTTGCACCGTTTTGCCTTTCGCTCTTATCCATTCTACTCCGGCGAAGTAGACGGCGATGGGTATCGCCCATGCCTCGTGGGCAGAGCCCGGGACCGGATTTAGATTGCGCGAATCCGACGGAGCCAACAAGTATAATTCGACCCCCGCCAAGCAAACGGGACGTGCTCTGGATTCCATGTTCTTAAAGACCCAATCGGACACAGCGGATCCAATCGGACTCCAGGTGAGTGGGTTATAGAACTAGGGATGAGAGTGGATCCAATAATATCGGTTCGAATGTATTTTTATATTTAAAATTATTTAAATATAGATAAAAATTTAAATATTCTACTAATATCTATATTCGTATCCATATCCATCGAAGAAAAATGAATATGGATATAGAAAGATAACTATCCGATTCATATCTGAATATTCGATTTCATTTGTAGCCATATTTAATTTTATATAGCACTTATAAACTTTTAAAAAAAATAAATGACCACATCAATATGCTACTAACTTGATTTATCATTCACTTAGTAATATTTTTGATTATGTAGTTATAAAGTTTAATTATCCGACTTATATCCGTATTTATATATATAATTTTGGTATCCGATTTGTATTCGTATTCATTTAAAACAAATATAAATTTAAATTTTTGCATTCGACTAACATCTATGTCCATATTTGTATTCATTAAATAAAACAAATATGCATATAAATATACTAATATCCAATCTGTATCCACTATCCAATCCAATTTCAACCCTAAATAGAATAGATCCAAGGAATATAATGTGTTCGAGTCTAGCTGCCAAGGGTGAAGGTAGGCTCAGTCAGGCTAGATTCAAAGTGAGGTGGACCCTGATTTTCCCTAGCCAACTTGAAGCCCTTCTCTAGGGTGGAAATGGAAGTGTTTGTTCTTTTTATTTTTCACAATCAATTATTTTTAACTTCTCTGTTTCTGCAAAAAGGTCCATGCATCTAGTATTTTAATTCATGGCAGCATAATGATCATAAAAGACTTTCACCATTGTTTGTGGCATATTTGGTATTGCTTAAAAAAAAAACTTTTTTAACTTTTAAATAAAAATACTTCTTAAAAATAAATATATTAGCAATATCATCTAAAAAGTACTTGCCTAAGGCACCAAACATGGCCATTGCTTTGAAAGAATTACTTTTATAATTTTTAAAATAAAAAAAAACACTTTTAAGAAAAATAAGTTTTTGATGATATTGTTTAAAAAATATTTTTATGGAAAGAAAAAATCGATAGAGAACTTTCAAAGTATATGCGAATGCAAAGCATGTTTGGGGAGGAATTAGGAGCGAGTATTGCAACCACTGCTCTCCCAGCTTCAGGATGTTCATGTGTGGTTCAAAACTGCTGCGCCATCCATTATGGTTTCAGATATCTACCATCATTTATTTGGAATCAGTGAAGATCATCATCCTAACGCAGACGATGAGCACTTCTATTTCAGAACTGCCGATAACTTCTGTAGAATCTGGAAATTGAAGGCCAGCCCGCGTGTTATTCTGTTTTGGTGGAAAGTGATATGGCTGAGACTTCCATGTAAAATGGAACTTATTCACAGGGGAATGTTAAATCCAAGGGATGGTGCTTGTGATATATGCAGTGATCTGAAAGATGTTGAGCATATCCTTATCAAATGCCCGGTAGCTTGTGATATATCGGTGCGAGGGGCAGAGCTGAGGGCAGCCTAGGCAGGTTTGAAGTATGTGCATCGTGCATTGTAGGCTAGAGATGTTCTCCTGGAGGGCGACTCCGCGATGGTCATTGGATGGCTTTCATAAGCTTCGGGCAGGATAGACGATTACCACCCATTGGTGAGAGATATCCAGGCCATGGGGTGTGACAGGATGGTTGTTTAGGTGAGGCATGTGTTTAGGAAGGCGAATGGAGCGGCGGACTGAGTTGCCTTATTTGTCGCCAACCACTCAGAGGATCATCTATGGGTGGGAGAGACGGAGTTGTCTAGGGCCTCCAAAAAAGCCCGGTAGCTATGGAAACTTGGGCACTCCTTTCGACGAAGATGGGACTCACCTTCTCCCCTGTGTCTCTAACTTCTCTGTTATTATCTTTCCTAGATAAGCACGACCTTCCCTTCACATCTGTGGTTGCCTGTGCTGGATGGCTCTTATGGCGTTCCAGGAATCAAAAGAGTATTTGAGAGGAAGTATATTAGACGTGATGATGCTGTGGATCACTCTATGAGAATGGCTATGGAGTTTATTGAAGCTCTCTCTTTATTGGATCACATCTGTCGTTGGCACCAGCTCTACGAGCTCCCGTCAGACCGAACCTATTTTGGTCAACTGGATGTCTCCTCCCCAAGGACTGGTTAAGATAAACTTTGATGGCTCCTTTTCAGATGGCCAAGCAGGTGCAGGCTTTTTGATCGGAGATCATAACGGGAGGATGTTGATGGCTGGAGCTAGATCATTTAAGGCCCACTCTATTTCATATGCAGAACTCAGAGGTGCTTGGGAGGGTGTTCTCATGGCAGTAAATGTTCTGCAGTGCAGAGAAGAAGATTCGGAAGGCGACTCAAAAACTGCTCTTTCTTAGATTACCTATCTCCACTCCATTGTCGCAGGACTTTTTTCCAGCTCATTGATGCTTTAGACTCTTTCAAAGCTGAGCATGTTTTCAGAGAAGGAAATTCTGCTGCGGATTGGTTGGCTACGAGGCATACGACAATGGATCTTCATTCGGTATCTATATATCTATAGTTCTTTCTTTTCCTTGTTCTTCTGTTCTCCGTTTGTTTCTGCTTCTGCCTTCTTAAAATAAATAAAAACAAAGACCAACGAGAGCTTGCCATCATCAGAGAGAGGCACAAAAGGGACAGGCCCTAAAGAGGGAGAGACTCTAAGAGAGAGGGGAGAAGAGATCCAGTGCAGAGAGAGAGAAGGGAGAAAATGGGGGAGAGAGAGCGGAGAGGGAGAAGGAGCAGGGGAGGTAGCTTTGGGGAGAGGGAGAGACGTTCGTCTTTCTTTCGCGGCAACAGAACCGGACAAAGGGGGGGAAGTAGAACGGGGGATTAAAGGTGCTCAGATCCACGCCGATTCAGTGGCTGGGAATTTTAAAGGATCCAGTCTTCAATCCGGTTATATGACCCGCACTTCATCTCACACTATATACCAGGGGAGGTAAGAGTATGGGCAGCATTTCCATAGCAAGTTTCCCATATCTATTTTTATATATATATTGGATCGAATTCGAATATTATTTTTTTGGTCCGATCAGATCTAGATACAAATTCGGATAGTCGATTCAAAAATTTTCTAATATAGATGCGGATGTGAATACACTTGATTTTTTTTTGGATTCAGATTCGAATCAAAATATCCGTGTAATAAGGATAACTGAAAAGAACAAGTTTACCTTAAGTTAAATCGGAACCAATTAAGTGATTAACTCAACTTAAACTAAAAGAAAATCAGATATCGAATGGCCGTCACTTAAAATAGCAACCTAAATATGAAATATCAGATTTGAATAAAATCCTTCAAATCATCCTACACGCTTGAAAGGCTCAAACCTCTCATTCATCTTCATCTCTCCTTCCTCTTCGTGGTCTTCAAATAACTTAGGTTTCGAAAATCTTATCCACTTCCTAGTTTTCATCCGGTGATTGCAACCGACAGACAACTGTAAGATACTTTGGAGACTATAGTTCTCTCTACTTCGGTGATGAGCAACCTTTAACAATATATTATTTATAAAATTATTAGTTTTTATTATTGATAAATATTTGTTAAAATTATATTTTTTTAATTGAATTTTTTCTTTATGCTTATATTTTTATTGCTAGTTTTCATCATTAAATTTTGCTCAAATTTGATTAATATCCAAAAAATTATTCAATTTATATCTATATTCGGATAAAAAAATATAAATATATTTAATATCTGATTCGTATTTCTATCCATTTATAACAACTATGGATATTAATTTAAAAGCTATTTAATATCATATTTATTAAAAAAAATATGCATATGAATTTATCAATATTTATTTTTTTTGTCAAAAAATTTTAAAATTTTAAAATGACGTGTTTTCGTGGAATCGCCTGTGGGTTGACCCGGTGTCAGTTTCACCGGAATGGACAAAATAAAAGGAAAAAAAATAGACATAGCCGGCGTCAAATACCAACCGCCTGATGCGACCTAATGCGGGAAAGAGCCCGTCAAACGGCAGCGTTAAGATTTTTCGAACTTGGTCATGCATTCTCGAATAAAAGCAGAAACCGTCCGTAGCACACATTCTATGCGGATTCAATCTCAGCGTCCGTTTTGCCCTCGAAACCCACATCGACGTCAACCTTCGGACGGGAGATTCAACGTTCTGCATACAAATTGCCGCAAGCCCGCATCCCCAACATAGAACCATCCGTTTCCTTGGGCCTGCCTCGTCCGAAAAGCACCGAATCCGGCCATTCCCCCAAACGGCAATCCGGGCAAGAATCGAGCACCGGATGTGAGATAGTTTGTGTGCGCATATACATACATGCCCATAGGCCACGGCCGGAGCGGGCGCGGCCTGAGATCATCGAGCATGATGGCGATCTCGACGCTGAGCCCGACCCAGAAGTACGCGGCGGGGGCGCTGCTGGCCCTGGCCCTCCGCCAGGCTCAGATCCAGCAGACCCAACCCCTCGACGACGACGACGACCCCGACGCCGGAACCCGTGACCGGTGCAGCAGCGCCAGCGCAAGCAGCAGCACCAGCAGCAGCGAAGGCGGCGGCGACGACTCCTCCCTCTGGACCCACGAGTCCCGCGGCCTTCTTCGCCCCGTCTTCAGGTCCCTCCCTGCAAATCTTTCTTTCCTTCCTTTTAATGCATGATCGGTAGTTGGTCGGGATTCTTGATGTTCTTGATTTTTTTTCTTCTTTCTCTCTAGGTTCTTGGATATTGATCCCAAAGCCTGGCCGGGGCTGGAGGAAACCGCTGCGTCATCAATAATCAAGCATCATGTGGGGGCTGTATGACTTCTTTCCCTTTTCCAATCCCTTTGTTCTCTTCTATTGATTAGTATTGATAACAAAATTTATTCTTGATAAAAAGAATCTGCTTCGGCAAGAATATGAGATGGAAATTTGGCCTGGCAATGTACATTAAGTTGGGTTCATTCGACTGTAACGACAGCTACGAAAGGTTGAAGCTCCACTAGGTTCTTTGTGGGTCATGTATAGAACTTTGAATGGTTCAGTTAGCAAGGTGGCCTTACTTTTTTTAAAAAATGGGATATTTGCGAACCAAGAATTTTGTCTTTCATGTTTACTTGGACGGCCGTAGAATGCTTGTATAACTTATTCAAAGGTCCAATAGTTAAAGAAATTTATCAGTTAGGAATCTCAAATAGGAGAATATAGTTATGAATTCATAGAGATCTCTCCCTTACAATAAATTTGATGTCTCCATAACCTTTTCTTTTCCTCATGCTCTGGTTTTCCTCCATCAGCCTAGTTGGACCAATTGATCCCAAATGTTATAAAGTTCATAAAGTTTTGCCAATTGATATATTATTCTTGAAAATTCTTATGCAGTAGCATCAAAAGTATCAAATAGTGCCATGAAGTGTCCCAAGCGTCCAGCACGTCAAGAAACTCGAAATTTGGAATGTCTGGGTAATGATGAACATGGTTGTTTGCTAGTCTCATCGGGAGTGATCTTCTACTTGTCCAGTTCCATAACCAATTTCTCTCTGGTGTTAGCCATCATTAATGCATTTTTATTCTTAATGCGATCTGAATTTAGTAGCATTATATTGCAAGATATTAGTTAACAGTAGTTTAAGCTAACAATTTTCTTTTGAGAAGTGCCATGAAGTGTCTCAAGTGTCCAGCACGTCAAGAAACTCGAAATTTGGAGTGTCTGGGTAATGATGAACATGGTTGTTTGCTAGTCTCATCGGGAGTGATCTTCTACTTGTCCAGTTCCATAACCAATTTCTCTCTGGTGTCAGCCATCATTAATGCATTTTTATTCTTAATGCGATCTGAATTTAGTAGCATTATATTGCAAGATATTAGCTAACAGTAGTTTAAGCTAACAATTTTCTTTTGAGAAGAATCTTAACCTAACAAATTAGTGGTAGCATTTATTGATTGCTTGCATGGAAAAGAAATTGAACTTAGATTCTAGATATACCCACTCACATAAAGTCATTTACTTGTTTTATTTTTTTGGAAGAAACTGCTTCACAAAATTTAGGGAGTCAGCAAAACATATCATCACAAGATGCCAGGCTTTTATACTTGATTCATCGCATTTACTTTTGTAACCCTCAGTTCTTGAAAGGTTAATCAGGGCTGGCATTGATATCTGCAGTTTTTACCCTTTTTTTATATTTTTAAAATCTGATTAAATCTTCCTTTCTCTTAGATTTTGCTAACCATCTGCGACTTGTTTGCTCTATTCATGCTCTTCCAGTATCTAAGAATAATCTTTGAAGAAGATGATGAAAATTCTTCAGAAAGATTTGAAAAAGAACTTGCTTTGGCAAAAGCTGTTGATGCTATGGTAATGAGCTTGGAAGCTGCTTTAACCTCAGCTGAGGAGAGTAAAGAGAAAGATCATAAGCATGGACATGATAGTCACAAGAGAAGTAATTCTGGTACATCATACTGTAAAAATTTTGGTGCAACAATAGAACCTTTTGATACTTCAGAAACGAAAAACTCCAAGGCATCATTCATAGCAGAGGATTCACTGATTCAGTTTGAGAATGTGCACGATGACAAAAAAATGCTAGAAGACAATTCGGTTAAATATCAGCGGAAAGTTGCGGTCTTGTATGAACTTCTTTCTGCTTGTGTGGCTGATACACCTCAAGACAACAAGAAAACTTCTCGATTTAGGAAGGGCTATGATGCTCGGCATCGCGTTGCTCTACGGTTCTTGGCAACATGGCTTGACGTCAAGTGGATCAAAATGGTTTGTCTATTTAAACTTCCTATTGCTTATAAGCTAACGCCTCTTAGATATGATTAATGCTTTTGTAATTTTGTCTTAAGAAATTTTGGTAATAAATTTTATGCAACCTTTTTCCTAGGGCATCAAGATGTGATAATCAATAAGTGTTTGTGTTGTTTCCTGGAAAAATGCATTTCCAAGACTACCTGTTATACCTGACTATGATAAATCTCAATACAACATGTGGCCTCACAGCAGTCTTTCCCTCTTGATCATTTTCAGCTTAAAAAATTGTTGGGATAGTGGGGTGATTTTTTTGCTTTTAAGAAAATGATAGTATGGCATAATGAATATTTTCTTAATTAGAGATATTCTGGCTTCAAATACAATCTGCTTATTGTGTTTCGAAATGGCTAGAATTTGTATTGCTGTGACAAGGAGAATGAGAGGTAAGAAGCAGAACAAAATGCATAAAACACAAAAGAAGAATGGAATTATGGCTTGATATATACAAGATACAAGGTGGTTATTTTATTGCAATGTTAACCAAGCTGCAAGTTAAAGAAGGTATAACAATCTTGGTAGCAGGAAACTTCTATACAGGTACTGTACCTGATTTGGAATCTTCTATAAGACTTACTCCTATACCTAATACGTAAGTGATTCCATTTATGTCTCCCTTAGGCCCTATTTGGGGGAGCTTTTGGAGGGCCAAAAAGCACTTTCTGGCCCTCCAAAAGTACTTTTAGCTAAAAAATGGTGTTTGGTAAATTTTTTGAAAAGCTGTTTCAGCTTTTGCGGGAAGCTGAAAACAGCTTTTGGAAGGAAGCTCTAATTTGGAGCTTTCCGAAAATGCTGTTTTCAGCTTTTTCGGAAAGCTGTATTTTTGACCAAAATACCCCATGTAAAAAAAAAAAAATTCCTCCCCCAAAAAGGTTCCTCACCGCCTGTTCCTCTTCCAACCGACCCGCCCCCCCTCCCCCCGGCCCTGTTCCTCTCCCAAACCACCTCCCAACCCACCCGCACCCCCACCCCCGCATCACCGCCACCGCTGCCGCTGCTGTGCCTCCCTCTCCCCCGCCGCCGCACCCCGTCCCTCTCCCCTGCCGCCGCACCCCCTCCCTCTTCCCCGCCACTGCAGTGCCCCGCCGCCACACCCCCTCCCTCTCCCCCGCCGCTGCAGTGCCGCACCCCCTCCCTCTCCCCCGCCGCTGCAGTGTCTCCCCGCTGCAGTGCCGCACCCCCTCCCTCTCCCCCGCCGCCGCACCCCCTCCCTCTCCCCCGCCGCTGCACCCCGTCCCTCTCCCCCGCCGCCGTAGGGCCGCACCCCCTCCGGCGCCGTCGGCCACCGAGACTGCCGCCGGCCACGGCCCGGCCCCCTTCCGCGGCCGCCGTGGCCTGGCCCCCTTCCGGTGCTGCCGGGTGCGCGGGAGGAGAAGAACGAAGAAGGGGGCAGAGGAAGGAAGGAGAAGAAGAGAAGAAAAAAAGAAAAGGAAAAAAAAAGAAAAGGAAATAAAATAAAAGAAAAGAAAAGAAAAGAAAAGAATAAATAAATAAATAAATAAATGCATAAATAAATATTTATATAAATGAATGAATGAATGAATAAATAAATAAATAAGATAATAAATAAATATATTTCAATGGATAAAATAATAAATAAATAAATGCATAAATAAAAATATATATACGAATGAACGTATAAATAAATAAATATAAAGAAAAATAATGAGTGAGTGGCAAATAATCTGATCCTTATGATATTGATAAGTACGGTGAATTTGTCGCCATTGCAAATAGTTAAGTAAAAAGATAATCTATTAAACAGATAAATAGTTATTTATTGTTGTATTATACTATAAATATATTATTATATTACATTATATCATAATACATTAATATGTAATGTTAAATAATTTAATATTATGTTATATTATGAAAAATTAATTTATACTAATAATATATTATTTTATACCTTTATTATTGTATTATACTATACATATTATATTATATTACCTTATATCATAATACATTAATATGTTATTTTAAATAATTTAATATTATGTTATATTATGAGAAATTAATTAATACTAATAATTATATTACCATTATGCTATGCTATGCAATATCATATTACTATATTATAATAATAATATTTTATATTACAGTAATATTATACTATATCGTATATTATGTATTAATATATGTTATGTTTTATCATGCTCCATTGTATAATACTATGCAATGTCCTTTATGGTAATTTTGTCATATAAAAGTACTTTCTCAGTTTGTTTACCAAACATATGTTAAAGTGCCACAACACTTTAAAAATATAGTTACCAAACAACAAACAGCTTTTTATAACAGCTCTACTTCAGACAGCTCTACTTCCAACAGCTCTACTTCCAACAGCTCTACTGCCAACAGCTCCCCCAAACAGGGCCTTATTCTTTGAGATCTACTTTCTTGCATCATACCCAAATTTTCTCCCGCACCCACTCCAACTCTAGGTAACTAAAATGAAGATCACTCTTGAAATATCATATTTAGGTGATCTGTGTAATTCTAAAATAGCCAGAGTGGCATACAACATATTGATAGTTGTCTCAAAAGTAATGGTGTCACACCCTGAAATTAGAACTTGCTAATCCCAATGTGGCCATCATAATCGATTCACATACCATAGGAATTTTTGATATCCTTAAAATAAACCCTATGATGGAATTATGTACAATGAAAAAATATTATAAAGTATAAACCATAGCACTTAAATAAAAGTCCACTCACAAACTTGTACATGTTTGCTTATCCACAAAATTATACCTCCAATGATATCATCGATCATGAAATACTATGTTTTTGTTGCTCCAATAGTCACTCAATCCAAAAACAACTCCAAAAGATTTAGTCTTCTTTCGTTGAAATGAATCTTACCACTAACTCTGAGAAAGCTGTAAAATAAATGGAGTAAGCTATTTTGCTCAGCAAGTACACCTCTACCTTGATCAAGAAATTGTTGGTTTTCACTGAAAAACACATGATTCTCAAATCATAACACATAACTCAAAGTATTGTTGAAAAAATCCAAGTGCAATTCATTGAAATAAAACCAAAAGCTTTGATAAGAAAATAATTGTAAAAGAATTAAAACACATGATTTTCACGAAGAATTTAAATAATGATATTAGGTCACAAGTCATATTTTTCAAAAATTCAGGTGGAGGCTCGTTGGATCAAGATCTATATCTCATAATGAGCAGGTTCCTTAAACATTACTGAAGGTAATTTGATACTTCTGAGTTATGCATGGATTTGGAAAAAAACTCATTAGGGCTTTCTTGTGCCTATTAATTTATTATTAAGTTTATTGAAGAGCTTATCACATGCTACTTTACAGCTATTCTTGCATTTTGCAAATATATTGAACAACTATTCAGTTTAGGCAGTCAAATGATGTTCTTACAAAATCTAGTCATGCCTTGCACCGAACAGCTCATCCATTTTCCCTAAAAATCCAAGGCAATGAAATGCAATTGACTTTTTAGTTTGCTTTAGTGCTTTCCAATTGATTATGATGGAACCTATGTACAAGGGAATCCACGAACTATAGTTGCATGTGTTTCCATTCCTGTTAATTGAAAATTTGGTTTTATAGGTAGCTATGGAGATAATGGTTGCTTGCTCTGCAATGGCTGCAGCAAAAGCTGAAGAGCAATCACAAGGAAGTGGATCAGAGAAAAGCAAATGGGCTAGATGGAAGCGAGGTGGTATCATTGGTGCAGCTGCATTGACTGGAGGAGCCTTGTTAGCAGTTACAGGAGGTATGATAACCTCAGATTTGGAGAAAAATTCTCAGGGTTTGATCTGTTATCAGTCATTTAAATTATAGATTTTTATGAATCCTCTTTTTTCCTCCAACAGGTTTAGCTGCTCCAGCAATTGCTGCAGGCTTTAGTGCTTTGGCTCCCACATTAGGGACACTGGTCCCTGTTATTGGAGCAAGCGGATTTGCTGCAATAGCTAGTGCTGCAGGATCAGTTGCTGGTTCTGTAGCCGTCGCTGCATCATTTGGAGGTGGAGTGAACCTTTAATATTTTCTCAATAAAAAACCTTTAAATGTTTGGCATTAAATGATGGCAAACTTTTTGCTTCCAATATAACATTTGAAAGTTGAAACCATTAGATAAAAAATCAACCTTGCAGAACTAAACTGATTCCTTCCACCTTTCTTTCTTCCCATTTTTGTTGCTATTGGGGATCTCATTGTCAATGCCTCCTTTTCTTTTCTTACTCTCTTTGGAAGTAAAAAAAAAAAAACTCGAGGAACTGTGGTTTTTTTTTTTTTTTGTGTCTGCATGGAGTGGGAGCGGGAGTGTGGTTGGGTTGTGGAGGAAGGTGTAGTAATTTAGCTCTAAAGACTGGATGTGAAGGCATTTGCACAAGGCCCTTAACTTCCAAGGTACTAGGCTCGTAATCCAAATTAGCTTCACAAACCTCCATGTCATGTGCCTATTATCATGCTGCCTTTGACATCACCACAGTCAGAGAGCGCATTGATGAAAATCAGCAAAGACAACATATAGAGGAGGTTATTGACTACTTCAGAAAGCCCAAGTTGGTCTGTGTTTTTTTTTCTCGTCTTCTTTACTAGAAAATGTATACCTATGTAGCTCTTTCCCATGATCAACATAAGTAATGTGCCTAACTGCCTATTGTGTTGGAGCTTGCATAGGACTTGCTCGTGTACAATTCGAAGAGGTGTGGCATCAGGATATTCCTTTATGATCGAATTCATAAATACTAAGAACAATTTCTAGGAACATGAGATCTCGAGCACTAACTCAAAAAGAGGAACTGGAAAAGTTTTGCAAGCATTATGGTGGTAAAACCCAAGCTCCTAGCTAAAATGAATTCTGAGAAAGAATGCTATGGCATGAAGGGAGTGGTATAACAATTATGAACCCACATAGATTTTAATCCTTAATTATATTTATTTGGAGCATGTGGCTTCAGTGGAATTTCTTGCAATTGGAAAATCATGTATATTTGCAAGATAGGTAATTCAAAGAGGAATATTAATTAAAAATTTCTTTGCAATACAAGGAACAGTGGAGAAACATACTTTGTTAAGATCTACTAAAACCTAAGAGAGACATGGTTTAAGTCTCAAAAGGTCAGGAAGAATCGGTATGATGATGGAGGACTTTGTAGGAAAATCATCTGTTTTAAAGTAGATATAAGAAGAGAGTATACTTTTGTCTAGGAAAAAATCCTAGGATTTTTTTTTTTTTTGCCTGAAAAAAGGGAAGAGGGGGGGTGAGGAGAACCTTACCCGCGTAGCAACCCCCACTGGGCCCCCTCTCCGCTGGAGAATGTTCGATACGGGCAGACAAGTTTTACTCATACCCTCTCCACCTGTGGAGGAGCCCCACCAATGTGGCAACCCCTTCCACGTGTGAGTACGTCACACCAGTACCACCTAAGTACTGGCAAACCAGATGGCGACTCCACCAGGCAAACCAGGCGGGGGCATCCGGTCTCCGCATTTAATCGACATTCGTGCGTTTCGAACCTGGGCTACTCCAGTGGAATCTTAGCCCCGTTCCAACCGTGCTACCACCTCGGTGGTAAAAAAAAAAAAGAAAAATGGTTCTCATGTTTGCTTTCATAAAATGGGGAATATTATGCATAGAAAATCTGGTTTCACGGAAATTGAAAGTTCGGATAATGTGATGATCAAATATGAGTTAAAGAAGTATCAAGCATATGATGTTTATAACCAAGATGGAATAAGTACCATTATTCTTGTAAAATAAGTGGATGAATAGTCTTTCAGTGTACTTGTGTATTCATATACTGATTGCTGTTGGTACAAGATATTCAGTTTGAATCTGCCCTAACCCATATGGTTTTGACATGTGAAGCTGTTGAGTCTCAATTCACTTATCTGATAGGCTAAAAGTCAAATATCAGAAATTTTAATGGGGCGTAACTGGTATGTTGCCCATGGCTGGTATTGTATCCTCACCTATCCATGATATGGCAAATATGCTGACAATTTAGTTTGTGCCTTTTCACTCAATAATTTTTTTTATCCTCATTCTTTTTTTTTTCGTTTTCTGAATCTTCTTGGTCTAAACCATTATCTGGATCTAATCAGAACTCAAAAGAACACATGGAAAAGGGCTTTATGTTTTTCATAAGTTTATTTTCCCTGGCTTTTCTTATTTTTCTGGCTATTTTTTTAAAATATATATATTTTTGATTTGTTTGCTCTTATATTTTTTCTGTTATTTTTGCCACTAGAATATCATCCGCTAGTAGTCCCCACCCATGTATTAGACAAAAGTGCAATGGGGCATGCCACCACCATTAGAAGCCTTGTGGATATCCAAAGCTAGAAATGGTCATAAATTGATATATTAATATAAAGGCTTGAAATCATGTAAAGCACTTCTTGGAATTATGGTGGCATGTAACGAACAAGATGTATATATCACTTAAGGAATGTAGGCTAAGCTCCTTATTTTATTCCAGATATTGGAAAACTGAGGGAATTGTAATGTGAATCTTGAATCTACAACTGATCTTAATTGTATATGGTGCTTGCTAGTGGCGATTTATGTAAGGTTTAGTATACAAGGCTGACTTATTTGAGCCAGCATGTGTTTTAATTCATATTAGAGTAAAAACCATGCATGTGTTTTAAGTTTTCAGAGACTGCTAAAAGAATAACTAATTGTTCAGAGATGTTTTAATAACTTATGATGTGTAGTGAGAGTCATGAGTCTTGCAGTTCACTATAACATCAAGAATAATGTCACTACATGAAAATTATGTTAATGAGTAACAAAAATTAGGCCACATAACTATCTGTAAATACAATGCAGTGCATATTAATTCGCATAATAATTATATTTTTGCACTCAGTGCCATGGTAATTCTGATTATTGAGATTCTAATGCTGTTTGCTATCTCAGTATGAGAGCACTTGCGTTTACATAGTCTGTGATTTTTTCTTCATATTTCTGCCTAATTGTTATTCATATGAAAGTATTCTTATTATTAAAAAAAGCCAGAATTTTCTTTTGAAGATATGATGAAGTTTTTTTATACAATTGTTCACAATTACAAGGCAAAAAAACTCAAGACATATTATAAAAGATTGTGCATCATACCAGTCTGTATTGGCTGAGAAATATCTCCATCATCTTGAAGTCTGGCTATTACACATAGAATTGTGCCAAAAATTGAATGTAATCAAACATTACATCATTGTAGTCGTTAGCAATCGCTGATCAATATGCTTAATTTGTGAAACACAGCTGCTGGAGCTGGGCTGTCAGGGAGCAAAATGGCTAGAAGAATAGGAAGCGTTGAAGAATTTGAATTCAAACCTATTGGAGATAACCATAACCAGGGCGTGAGTTGTTCTCCCCTTGCATTTTACTACGTGAAATTGTAAATCAAGGGTGTCTCTGTTGCTTGATGCAACTGCACGACTTTAAGCCTAAGAGGCAGCTATACTAGCTTTAAACTAGACCTTTTGTAAGTCCTAGAAAATATATATCTGATTGTCAGTGGATGGTTAATAATTTTCAGCGCCTAGCAGTAGGTATCTTGGTTTCTGGTTTTGCTTTTGAGAAGGAAGATTTTATAAAGCCTTGGGAAGGATTGGAAGATAACTTGGAGAGGTATGCTAATACTTTTACCATGCATGCATGTTTTGGAGAATAGGTCTATGGTATTTTTACCATGGTTTCTCTACCACTTGCTGTTCTCTTTTTATATCTTACATGCATCAAACATTATGTTTTGGAGCTCTTGCTTATCTCTTATCTGATATACATAACCACTTGCATATACATACTTGCTATAGAATATACATTTTCTTGGAGTTTTATTGCTCATGTAAACAATTTATTTTTGAATATATGGATGAAAATGGCAATCTTGTCGTCAGAAGACTATGAAATAACCATGAGGCCTACCTGACATTGTTTAAATTTATGTAAGAAATACAATACAATCTACACTTTACTTTTCACTTCTATTTTATGACACAAGGAACTTATACCACAGTGCACAAGGAATTTTATATATTTAAACAATTCAAATATGTAGTTGAGAGTGATTGTGTGAGGAAACATGCAGTTGGAGCTGGGTGAAAAAATATGTAACTTTTTTTTGTTGGGGGGTGGGGGACTTGCCCCTCCATGGATTTTCCCTTTTTCTGTAGTCCCACTCCATTCTACCAAAGTGACCCCTCAAGTTTTGGGGATCTCTTTAGATTTAGCTGTCCACCAACCAATCACTTACATTTTTTGGTTTCCCTTTTTACATATCCAAATCAATAGATGTTTTCTTCTTAAGTTAGAAATCTGATGAAGATTAAATGCTGCTAGATAGACAAAGAAATCTATGATAGGAATCTTTCTTGCCCCCTCCCACTACTTTATCTATGTCTTATAAATGCCCAATCAACATTTCTTTTTAGTAAGTACTTGGTCTTACAAAAACCCTTCTGCTCAATATATGTCTTGCTTCTCATAAGAAACGAGATTGTTTAGCTCATGTCATTTTTATGATAATGCTTTTTTTTTAAAAAAAAAGAAACAGATGTGATTTATCAAATATATCAGGGTGGAAAATTTACTGAAATATTGCAAAGGTTGATTTTAAGAAATAGAGAATATGACTTTGTTAGCAAACAATTAATAATTCTATCATCCTTTAATGTGCCAGTAAATAAACTTGCACAAATATAAATGCTAGCTTATATTCTAGCAATTATTTCTTGCTTGTCCTTGAATTAGATAATGACTTTTCTATTGATTTAATTTTTTCCCCCAGGATAAAATGATGACTCCACTGATTATGCTCAACTGCTAAATTGTAGTTCTATGTTCACTGTATTAGTCATATTACCGCAAATATATGGATTCTCCAAGATTTAAAAGGACTGGAGTGACGCTCTTGGCAATAATTCATGTTACTGCCTCATATTTTGCATTCTAAAATACTATACCATGTCGTCTCTTTTCTAAGGTTTTCATCATATTTTACCAGAAGGGCGTTTAACTAATAATACATTTCTCATCGACATGCCAAATGTCACATGATACATTGAAGAGACAATGCATCACAAATATTTAGACTTGCATACTACATATAGCTTGGTGTGGATGCAAGCAACATCATTAGATGCATATTATATAGTGGATTCTACTAAGAGCAAGGGGCTTGAAATTGGTAGTTGTAGAATAAACTATTCATCAAGTAGGAACATTGCAACATTTGAGTAATGTGCACTTAAGTTGAACATGCAATTAATAATATGTTTTTGTTTCAATTACGTAAGTCAGGGCCCAACAAGAAGGACTGCCAATTAATTAACCCATTAAGATCAAACTTCATGTGAAACATGATTAACCTATTAATTATCAAATGTTCAACATGGCCCCTACTCCCCTCAAGATTGAGTTACATCTCAAAGCTTCCAAGCTTGAAATAGCCTTCAGTCAATGCTTCATTATCAGAAACTTTGTGATCACTGATTATTTTACCTGATTTATAGATAGGCAACTTCCATATTTTTCACCTTTTTTTTGTTAAATATCGAAGTGAAAAAAACCATCTTGGTGCATTTTCGCAATTACTAAATTATCAGCTACTTGCCTTGTGTTTGTCAGACTCCAAGGACTTTTAATTATGGACTCTATATAGGCCATGACTGGACTTTAATCTCATAAATTCATGTGATGAGTCATGTGATGGC
Organism: Phoenix dactylifera; assembly: GCF_051530095.1. Classification (NCBI taxonomy): domain Eukaryota; kingdom Viridiplantae; phylum Streptophyta; class Magnoliopsida; order Arecales; family Arecaceae; genus Phoenix; species Phoenix dactylifera. The sequence continues at coordinate 32,958,854 of NC_143195.1, forward strand.
CAATGAAAGATCACATAGTATGCCCATCTGATGGTTGGAACTTGGATGTAGTGGATGAGAAGATCATGTTCTAGATCAAAAAGCCAGTAATCATGTTTTCATCGTTGGAAAGTTCTTAGTGAATTCCATGATCAGAGAGTTTTCTATCGCCTTTTAATTGGTAGAAAGGAACACTGATTTGGGACCAATTAAAGGTTTGATCACAATTGGAACCTGTGTCATGAAAGGACTACTTGATGGTTGATAGGGATTAAGGTAGGGTAACTGGGTAACAAAGGAGGGTATCTGATGGAGGTCCCTCAAATTTTATGAATTGCATAGACAAGAGAGCAGCACTATCTCTAATAAGAATCTGCATTAGGATGTCTAATTATGTCCTTGAAGAGTCCAAAGATTCCTCAGTTCTTTACCTTTGTTTTCTGTCTACCTCTCTTTATTGTCTTGGAAAATCAGCCAAGTTTTTTTCCTGAAACTTCTTTTATAATTACTTGAATAAATACTTTTATTTATCATCTCACATGAATCCTGAAGTTTTGCAATTCCAAATGTTTTCTTTTGCTTTCTTTGCAGAGCAAATTGGAAGTACAATGTATGGAACAGATACTTGATGAGCTTGTACTTCATGTGCAATATATAAGATATCTATAATTATCCATCATCAGTTTTTTTTTTTTTGTGAGTGCTGCAAAATTGTTGACTGTAGATTAATTTATATGTATAATGCTTAGTAGTGCTGTATAGTGTTTCTAATCACACTCCATTCAAGATTACAGGTATGTTCTTCAGTGGGAGTCAAAGTATATAATTGCAGTGAGCACTGCAATACAGGACTGGATCACATCAAGTAACTGCTGACTTTGTAGTTTTTCTCTAGTGTATATTAGTACTGCCACATTCATTTCTTGACATCACAAGTTACTGCTGTAGGAGTTACAACGGAATTGATGAAGCAAGGTGCCATGATGACTGTGTTAAGCACGCTTGTTTCTGCATTAGCATGGCCAGCTGTACTACTTGCTGCTACAGATTTCATAGATAGCAAATGGACAATGGCTATTGATAGGTACAACTGCAAAATTCATTAACAATTTTCAGGAGTGTTTGGATGCTTGGTCATTGTTTGCAAGGATGACTTGCCTTGAGGTATCAGATTACACACTAAAATTTGCTCGTTGGGGAACAGTATTAATCACTTGGTTGGAGTTGAACTCTCCAACATGATGTGGAGACACCGATCAAAATTAAAAGGCGATTTATGATATCCCTTTTATATAGGAAATGCGGTTACATTTCAATCTTGAATCTGCAGTCCTCCCAGCCCGTGTATGCTTCTCTGCTATACCACCCCATTGCTTGAAATGCTTCAGTCTATTGTAAAATGCTCTAGGCAATATACCGATCTGTGGCATAACCAGCATCCAACAATCCCCTAAATAAAAATCAAATCAGCCTGACAATTAACTTTGTTTGGCTTGTCTCAGATCGGATAAAGCTGGAAAGCTCCTTGCAGAAGTTCTGTTGAAGGGTTTGCAAGGAAACAGGTATGTTTTTTTAAGAAAAATCATTCGTAACTCCACACAGTCTGAGCTAAATTAGTTCAATGACTTCTTTGACCTCCTTGAATTGCCCAGGCCTGTGACCCTTATTGGTTTTTCACTAGGAGCGCGAGTTATATTTAAGTGTTTGAGGCAATTGGCTGAATCAGGAGATAATGGTAATTTTAGGCTATGCTATATCCTACTGTCATCTCCTGTAATAGTTAAGCTGCTTAATTCTGTCGACTGAACTGATATAATTGAGCAGAGGGACTTGTAGAAAGGGTCGTTCTCCTTGGAGCACCAGTTTCACTCAAGGGGGAGCAATGGGAGACTGCCAGAAAGGTATGGATATCACTGGATGGGTTTGTTGTCTTGGTGATACAAGTACTTGAAATATTTCTGTTAGCATATGTGCCTCTTATCTCAAAATTACAAGAAGCATTTTGGTTAAAATAATTGACTATATGGATGTCTAAAGACAAAAAAATTATTTCAGATCATGTGAATGTTATTGTTTTCTAAAATAGATTATAACTATAACGTTTGAAATTTTTGAACCTTCATAGCAGATTTCTAAAAAAGCTTGATTTGAGTTTAAAGATTTCTGCACACAGGAGATGCGTCCCCTTTTTCTCTTTTGAAAGAAAGGAAAAATATTCCCTTTTTTCTGAGATTATCATTCCAAGAGATGTACTGAGAGCAGCAACATGCTTGTGGCTTTCCACCTTCAACCTGAATCCAGAGAGTAGTTCATCGTTCTCTTGTAGATCTGGACTTTGATGGCACATGCTTTATTCTTTTCACCCTAGATCTATTGGTGATTTTATTCTGCCATTCTATTTCTGAGTTATGTATTTCTATTACAAAGAGAACGAAAGGTGATTTTGCGATGATAATTTGATCATAGTTGATGCCATGGTATGTTGAACTGACCCGTACCAGTCCGAATCGGACTGGTTTCCATCGGTACGCGTGCCCTGGGTAGCATGCCCACGCGCGGGGCATATAATGCCACTGAGCCGCATTTAATGCAGCACGCGCATCCGTGGGCTTTTTTCTGCGCGCGCGCACTGCGCTCTGTTGGCCGATTCGGTACTGGTCCAAACAGGTCTAAACGGGACCGTACCGGTCCGGTAGGCCACCGGTATGCCTACCGGTACTGGTACGGCGTACCTTGGTTAATGCGTTGTCTTTTTTGAGAAATAAATATCTTTCTTTTACTAAGTTGTATGTTTGTTAACTATAATATGTATACGTAGACATTTAGATTCTAGATATAGTTTAGGAAATAAGATTTGAGATCTATCAACTATATAATTGAGTCCAGTGGCATAGGTTTTGGAAAGAGATAACTCTGGTCCAGAGAATGTATGAGAGAGATAGTTAAACAATCAGACACAATGTTTCTAATTTACACTAATTTTCCACAAAAAAATTGTTAAATAAAATTTTCTTAATTAACTAATGGCAATGTCAGTAGAAAACTTGATAGGCCCATGGATTCAACTTATTATTATAGTGTATGTACGCACACTCAAAATGAATTGCCAAGCAAGGGGTGAATGATGGAATACTCCTTAAGCAATATTTGGCATCTTACTATTAGTTAAAAGGTTCTTGGTGTCTCGCTAATACGGTACTTTTCTTTCCCAACAAGGAAACTGGCAATTTCTTTAAAATTTTGTGTACATTTTAATCGAAGAAGAGCACTCTCATTTTATATGATCTGTTCTGACCCGTATACACGTCAAAAGTTTTTCATAAAAATGTATAGCAATATATCATCTATAACCAACTCGAATTACGAAGATTAGACTTCCATGCCAAGTTGGGTATGCAAACAGCTGATCTAAATTTTCTTAAAAGATTATCCAAATTTCATATTCTTAAGGCAGCTTACATGAAACTGCACATGCACCACTGTATTGTGCTCCTCCATACCATGCCATCTTGCATCACATTTTGCGTGGGAATGTGGTATCATGCCAACATGGAAGATATATCAAGGAGACTAATCATAAGCAATGTGGCAATATTTTAATTGCTAAATAAAAAGGCCTTTCCTCCAATCTGAACCTGCAACACCCTGAGGAATTTTCCTCTAATCAGAACCTGCAACACCCTGAGGAATAATTTCAACCAAGAAAATCACTTAGGGCCACTTAAAGTTATCCTAACATCCAATACCATATTTATTATAAAATTTGTTGGTTTCCAACAATTATCCCCTTTCAGCTTTGTTTTGCAATTAACAAGAACAAGGGCACATTATCTCCTGTTTTAATGTGGTGCTTGTTTGATTTCCATTGGTGGCGACGTTGTATGCATTTGATGTGCCTGAGAATCATTGGCTTTGTTATCAGTCATCAACCATGCAAATTTAAACCTTAGATAACCAGAGATCTTTATGCAAGGGTAAGCTATTGGGCGAATGCTTCAGCATGTACAGCTTACTAGGTTTCCCAGTAGTCTGTTTTCAGTCATCTTGAACTTGATGAGTAAAGTAGGATCTGTGTTCCAGTTAAATGTTAGCTTGATTAAAATTCATAAGTTAGACATATTGGCATTTTCTCATTAAAACATGCTTTTAGCAGTCAAAAATATGGGAGAATCCAATGGTTTCCAAAAATTGCACCCTCTAATCTTTTTCCCTCAACCATGCGCTTCCAATTCATATGTAGTGCTATAAACGTGAGCTGCTGCTTTTCACTTGGTTGCAGATGGTTGCTGGAAGATTTGTAAATGTGTATTCCACAAATGACTGGATACTGGGAGTGACTTTTCGTGCAAGGTATGTGTACATGTTTTTTCAGAGATTTTCTTCCATGCTTTCTAGAAATTTACAGTTCCTATTGTGCAGCCTGCTGACCCAGGGTTTGGCTGGAATTCAAGCTGTTGATGTTCCTGGAATTGAAAATGTAAGCATAATTCTCATTCTTGTTGCTCATGTGCATGCAGTATGTATTCTGAAGATCAAATGATTCCTTTCCTGATTTTCAGGTTGATGTCACGGACTTTATTGATGGTCACTCCTCATATTTGTCGGGTGTACAACAAATTGTTGAACAACTTGAACTTGATACATATTACCCTGTTTTTTCCTGCATTCCTATCATTTCCAGATGAGAAGTTGGAAATTGATTCTTGTGGCTGTTCAAATTGGTCAAAAAGTGACTTAAAAAAGAGAAGCAAAAGATCCAAAGCATGTTGGCTCCTTGTGTCTTTTTTGTTCATGTAACCTTGATGAGATTTTCAATTAATCATAGCATTTTAAAGGTTCAGTTCATCATATCGAGTTACATTCAGAATATGCATCAATCTCTCTTTTGGCTGTTTGCTTGTAGATGCTAACATGGACGTACTGGGAGAATGAGATATAATTTGGGCACTTGAGCAATTTGGTAGTTCTACAGAGGAAAGCTTTTTGAATCCAATAAAAACTCAGATCTGAATTAGGGTCTTGAAGCACTGAAAATTTGTTCCTCCGCATCGGGTTCACGTCTGGTTGAATTGAATAGCAGAATTAAAATTAAGGCGACTTACCTTTATGTCTGTATTTCAGGAGAAATTCACTGGACATGAAATCATGGTCAGATCTATGAACCATGATACTGAACCCATAAATCTTGTCACAAAATTTTTTATGATAAACCATTTGCTGTCATAATAAATTTTATGATAATATAAACATTAATTAATGACCAGTTACCTGCCTTTTGTTTGCATAACTTCTTGGTGCAAGATTTATGTTGGTAGAGCATTTTTCTTATTGCCAGTGAAATGCTTCCAATAACTTTAACAAATGGCAGAAGAGCTTTTTGATCATTAGATGGTCTAAAGATAGAACTGAAAATTCAAGCCAGTCATGGACAAAGAACCATGTAGCTTCACTTGTAACCATAGTCATTGATTTAACAGATTTGATAGTCATGGACAAAGAATCGGGTAACTCCGCTTGTCAGTATAATCAATAGTTTTTCAGGCAGATGAGGACTCAGACCAGAAAAATGCTTCTTGATGATAATTCAGGCAAATTATCTTATGAGGATTCAAAATTGACTGCGGTAATTGTGAAAGCTAGGACAGGAGGTCGTCAACAAATTAAAGCTCAGGATTGGAAAAGCACCCAATCAATATTAGCTCTCTTGTTTCACGAAAAATTATACCGTTTCTATTGAGTACGTTGCATCTACACTGACCACCAAAAAGTTCGGTTATCAAGGATTCACGCATATTTGGGTGCCCCAATTGGATGATAGATATTGATGACTGACTCTAACGCTTTAAAGCACTTGTTTTCAGAGAAGATCTCTTGGTCAGGGATGATCTGTTCAAAGGTGCTTATCAGGCAGTGTTGCCAGCAGGACAAAAACTAACCAATTAGTTCTACATTCTTCTCTAACAAGTGCTCTCGAAGAAATGGACAGAACAAAATCGGTCAATCAGCCTTGCTAATGTAGTGCAGCCATCACAGGTAGATGCCACCAATGCCAGTTTTGCACGAGCCAGTGGAGTCGTGAGAAGCTGTCCAATATCTTCTTCCAGTCCATCTTCGCAAGGAAGGAGCTGCATGTCTTCTTTCACTGCTCGTGGCATATCATACACAGGAAAGAATGCAAAGAGCTAGAAAGAAAATTGTATCCGCACTTCCACCTGCGCAAATTTCTACATGGCATGATAAAGCAAATTTCCACACGCTCTTTCAGATCTCACATGAGCTATCAAGGTGATCATGCCGTACAAGAAACAGGAAAGAAAAAAAGAAAAATCTTTCAACAGCTCCCATCATGGATGCAGATAATTACAGGATGCACCCTTCTTGCAGTGGCCGCTCTCATGGAACTTACACACTCCTCTCTGCCCTTGTCCTCTCGGAGTTGGTCGTGATGCCTCCCCGCTCCCATCCCATGAGATTCTCCCACCGCCATGCCCTGATTCCCTGCCCCTTGGGTACTTATCTCCATGGTGCTTCCGTTGAGCCCCCAAGCTATCAGGATCTCCAGCTGGCAAATTCCAGCTCCTACTGCTCCCCGTTCCCCAACCAGCACTGGCATCTGTATTACCCTGCTGTGTCTGCGCGCCCCAGCCAAGATTCTGATTTGCATTTCCTGTTGATGGCGCCCCCCAACCAGAATATTGGTTAGGGTTTCCCTGGGCAGGTGCTACCCAAACAGTATTTGGATTTGAGTTTCCCTGGATAGGTGCTCCCCAAACAGTATTTGGATTTGAGTTTCCCTGGATAGGTGCTCCCATACCAGGACTCTTTAGGTTTCCCATAGCTGACGCTTCCCAACCTAAGTTTGCATTTGTATTTCCTTGTGCGGGTGTTCCCTGATCAGTGTTTGCATTGGAACTAACCTGTCCCAGTGTTCCACAACCTGTGGTAGCATTTGCATTTCCATAGGCAAATATATCAGCATATTAAAACCATCAAACAAGACCAATTGATTGTTTTGGATATTACCTGACGTAGAATCAGCACCAATATCCCAGCCAGAAAACCTGGAAGCTGGGGTTGGAGATGGCAACGACCACTCACTGCCCATCATATCTTGTGGGCCTTCCCGATTAGAATATTTTATAGGCTCAGTACCTGAGAATCTCAGGTCTCTCCATGGGGGTGCAGGAACTGTACCTGAACCATTTGGTTCCAGCTTCTGAGCTGGAGAAGGTGCCCATCCATGCAATTCAGACACTGGCTTGGGAGCTGATGAAGCTTCTGATCCTTGATCTGAAGCAAGCTCCAGCACATCACATTCAGCTGTCAGTTTAATACTTGGGGCAGGATCAACTAGCTTCTGTTCTATCCCTGCTAGAGGAGGCTGCTTGTTCTGTTTTTCTGGGAAAGGCTGCTCGTTCTGTTTAATACCTTTATCCGCCACATCTTCATCTGAATCCCTTGACCGCAGTTGCATGTTATCTACCTCAGCCGAAAGTTGAGATCGTGGATCTGATGGTTCGAATGCAAGAGAAGCAGGGGCAGGATCAGCCCCCTGACTTTTAGAAGCTGAGTTATCATGTGCTTCAGGCCACTTCTTGGCAGGATCAGGATCATTAGATACAGAAAACTCCTGCCTATCACATCTTGGAGTTGGACTAGGATAATCACTTTGAAAGCTCTGGTTCTTGTTCATGCCAGAGACACTAGGAACAGCGGCATTATTTGAAGAAATAGTTTCTTCCTTCTGGGGGAAAAGACCTGATTGGTTCACCAAAATATTTGGTGCATTAGATTCAGAAGGTTTCTGCTGACTGCATAGCTGAGGATCACCCAAATGATCTACCCTCTCAGGAAACTGGGCAGTACCCACATCAGCCATTCTACTCATGCTCGGCACAGAAGCAGATGCAACAGACCATGAACCCTGATCCTCAGACTGCTTAGGCACATCCCAAACACCATCAGGATTTGCTGTGGATAAGTGATGTGCCCCACCGAATCCAGTACTTGGTGTAGTGCCCCAGCCAGAGTTTATAGGTTGAACAGAAGCAGCTGTTGATGCAGATGTATGTAAAGAACCTTGAACACTGGTCCGGTCTCTCATAATTGGCTGTGGGGTGGGAGCAGGTAGATTAGAATCATTTACTGGTCGGGCTTTCCAGGGTTCTACAAAAGTTTGTTGAGATTGCTGGTTTAAATAGCTCCAATTAGAATGTTGGCTTTCATAACCCTGACCAATTGTCCTCGACCCCCTAGGCCTGTCTGAATTCCATGCACTTCCATGATCCTGACCTTTGTTCCATCTACCAGCATTTCCTTGACCCCCTCCACCTTGATAAGATGGTTGTCGGTATGGATTCCCAAATGGGGCTGTAGGTCTGGGGCTGCTCTGACCATGGGGTTGGCCATACCAAGCATTATCGCCCTTGACCACCTCCATTTTTGGCACAGACAAGTTAGCTGGCTGTGGAGCCCATCTACCAGCACTTGCCAGGATATTAACAGCAGTTGAGAGAGTAGCACCAATCTGGCTCGCACTCCAGTTGCTTCCATTCTGCATGCCTATCAACATGGAATTATGAGTCCCTTTCCAGCCTCCTCCATATCTATTATCTCTATCATCCACTGCACCTGCAAAATTCGTAGGCTGAGGATAGCTGTTATGCTGAGGCTCCTGCTGGGGTAAGACATTCTGTGATTTCATTGCATCAGTCAATAATATATAGTTTTCTTGCCTCTCAGTTGTTAGCCATATCCTCAAATCAGGTGGGAAGAATTTATTCCACTTGCGCAACTGTAACATGGAAAATGGCCCCTGGACAGTTCCAGCTGGATCTTGATAGTGCCAGACCTTATCATTCTCATTGATGTTTAAGGGTACTGAAACTCTAGAAGGTACAGATGCTGATGTTGTTTCAGCTGCAATAGCATATGTATTTCCAGGTTTTGGAACAAGTTGGTTATTATCCCAAATCCCAGCCTCCTGACCAGTTGTGCTTGCATGGGTATTTGGTGCTCCCCAGCTGCTTGTCCACTGTGCATCCTTACCTTGATTCCACGATAATTCATTTTCACTATTCCCACCACCACTGAATGCTTCCGATTTATCTTGTGCATCTTCTGTCAATGATCCTCTGCTCAGAACCCGGCTACCGCTTGAACTTTTTGATGCACCATTCCAATTGAAATTTGATCCTGACCCTCTTCCAAGAGAAGAAAAATCCCTTCCCTTCCTACGAGATAAAGATTCCCTTGACTGACTGTACTTATCTGCATGCATACAAAGCAAAGTACCATAATTTAAAATATAAGAAATAACTGCAAATCTGCAACTAGAATGCACTGCACCTACGAGGCAAAGTACCTCTTTTATCATCCACTTCTTCTTCCTCAGCAGACTCATAATCTGGATCCATATGTGGGTCAGCATGTATTTCAGGAACTTCATTTAGTCTACGCATACGTTCCTCAGGGGTACTCAGAAGCTGCAACTTCTCTACACATTCTCTAAGCGTGAAAAACGGTCAAGGATTACTAAATAATTGCTTTTATATGTTGTTTTTAGAACAATTTCTTGATAAATGAGATGCAGCTAACCAATCTTATGGAAACCAAATATTAAATCACATATACTTCCATCAAAGTAAAATAGGTAGTAAATCATAAGTGATCGAACAGCAATATGAGGGAGCATTATAGGATAGGAAAGGCTAACATAACATTTATCATGTAACAAATTTCAAAGATTGACAAAAGCCCACCAAGAAGCCAGCGAGAAGAATCAGCTTCATGTAGAAATGCTTCAATGAGAGATCCAAAATGTAAATTTTCAATTTTTTTAAGCTTTTCATGCATTAAAGGAAGTATAGGTAAAAATTGTCACGGTTATAGTTATCAGCGAACTTTGTTCTGTGGTTTTAGCATGGAGACTATTTTGGACACTTAAAACAGTACAGTAGCACTTCTCCATAATTGGAGTGCTTTGCACAAACAACATGGAGACTGTTTAGGACACTTCAGTGCAAGTATTCATACTTCTGAAACACTCTAAGTTTAATCCAAAGCATCGACACTACTAGCAATAGTTGGTTAGTTGCCACTGCTTTTCTCTAATTGAATATAATGCTAAATAATAAACAAATCAAAGGGTTAATCAACTTCCTGCTATAGCTAAATGTATGATTATGTAATGTTGTACATGAGGGTTCAACGTTTAGTTCTTTTAGTGGATGTTGTGTTGGACATGCGGCACTCCTACAAAGATTCTTGGTAACACTTGCACAACTTTTTGTTGCAATAGATATAAAAACTAATAGAGGGCTCAACATCTGACTTTGAGATATAACTTGGTAAAATGAATCCTAAGATTCCAAGGAGTTGGAAATACTTGTTAGCGAGGAGGTGAAGACATAAGAAACAATCATGTCCCTAATGGGCAATATTACACTATAATGAGGTGAATTTTCCTTACCTTAAATAGAGGCCTCAACATCAACATACAAACTGCTCAAAAAATTTGAAATGCAGTTTTTTTCTCTAATAGGGTTATTTGGTTGCCTGCATCTCGGCCTAGATGTGCGTCCTAGTTTCAGGCAGAAAAATGCAAGTGTTTGGTTGCCTGCAACACTGAGCGAGATGCATGCAACTGACCTGCATTCTAAGGCCCTTTTGTTGCATCAACAGATACAACCAAAAATGGCTGCATCCTCAGATGAAGACTCTAGATGCAGACTTAACAAGCTACCATCACCTCGCTCTCTCCAATGATCATATGCTAATAGTATTGCTATGACCATAATTTTAAAAAAATATTATGATATTATCACAATTCTTATTATAATAATTTTTCCATGATAAAATAATAATAATAATTATAATATCATATTGTAATAGAATGATATATAATTATAATATAATAAAATATCAATATTAATTCATTATCAAAAAATAATATAATAATTATATAATTGATATTATATTATAACATTAATTATAGTATATAATAAATTATGTTATAGTATTATGTTATATTGTAATATCATACTATAATATATTAAATTATATCATATCATATCTTACCATTATTTTATTGCATTATTATATTGTATTATGTTATGTTATATTATATTATATAGATTATATATTATAACATATTATATTATAATATCATAAAATATAATGTACTACATAGTATAATGTTATATATAATATATATTAATAATATAATTATAATGATAATATAAAAATAATTATATAATATGATATATATAGATTATATATTATAACATATTACATTATAATATCATAAAATATAATGTACCACATAGTATGATGTTATATAATATATATATATAATAATATTATAATTATAATGATAATATAAAAATAATTATATAATATGATGATATGATATAATAATATTAGTGGTGGTGATCTCACCATGTTATTTGTATGGTGGTGATCGCACATTCTCCACATTAAACAACCAAACACGTGAATTAAAATTGCAGTTTTTTATAAGCAAGCAAGCCAAACAAACACTTGCAAATACAAATGCAGCATTTTGCCTTCCAACCGCATCTAGAAATGCAAGCAACCAAATAAGGCCTGAAAACAAGAGCTTTCTCACTCGGAAAAGGTCCAAAAAGTTGAGGTACAAGGCTTGATCGTGAAATACATCACTCAGTAAATGTGCCACAGGTGCTTGAAATCGTGGTATGATAAAGGTCAATTAGCCCCTTCAATTGGGCTGGCTATAATTGCAAATGCTTGAATTAAGTTGCAGCCATCTAAAGCAACTGTTTGGATGCCTACAATTGCAACTGCAAGTTGCATTTGAATTGCAAACCCAAATCTTGCAATTGAAACTATAGGCGAAATTGACTGCCAAGTCCAATTATAACTTAAGTTGTAATTAGAAGCAACTTTTTGGAGAATCCTCTCACTGCTCACCAATCATCGAAAGTTAATATTAAATAATATTAATATATTAAAAACATATTAATTAGTTAAATAAATATTATCAAGTACAAATTTATTATTATAATAATATTCATAATTATTACAATATCAAATAAATTTTATAATCTTATATCATTAAAGACAATTATAATATTATAATTAATTAAAAATATAATTATTATTACGATCATAATATAATTATTTAATTATTGTTATATCCCAATAATTTTACTTAATCTATATTATTAGAATAATAATCAAAATTATAAAATAATAAATATTATATAATATTTATTAGTTATTATAAATAATAATAATTAATATATTATATATTTCTATAATAATAATAATATATCTAAATATTATAATAACAAATTATTTGTAGTGATTATAACAATCCAATGATAATTTAATAATATTACTCTTTGTATCATAATTATAAAAATAATATGATAATTTCTACACTATAATAGAAAATATACAATTCATAGTTTTCAAAGGGGTAACCTACTAGATTATTTGCAGGAGCAGCAGCGTGGATAACAACATCTAGCTCATTTGAGGAAGATCCCAGCTCATTTTAATATCTATATACGAGGAAAGTCTCTTGTTAGCATCAAACAAGAAAAAGTCGTAATTACATTTACAATTTTTGATTACAGACAACCACACAGAAACAGCTTTTGCAACTGTAATCCCAATTGCAGCCTATATTTGTACAGGCAAACAAAACAGCCCCTTAATAAACTGCCTAACCATAGGCATAATCATAATTGTAAATACTGAGAAAGTTAAGGGTATCTTCTCATATTTGGCAAGCCTTGAGAAGCTTCAAGACTTTGAGAGAACAAAGGGACAAGGTTTAGCCTACATATGTTATGAAAATTTTATGGATGATAATGGCATTCATAACTGGTTAGTGAGAAGGCATGTCACTTTGTAAGGGAAACGATTGCAGGTTAGTAAGTCCATTTTAGTAGGACTTTGAACCCACTCTTTATAACATTGCTACCAGATGCAAAACTTTGGTGCTCAGAGCTAATGGAAGTGCAAGTAGAATAAGATGAAAATGGACGTTCTGATGAACCTAGATGGGCTCAAGGTTATCAAGACTGCAGTAATATCCCTATAATCTAATGTCCCTTGAGGGGGACATCAACTAAGTAACCAATAAAGAGTTAGTACATTTGAGTGAGAAAAATAATTTTGTACGGTAGAGGCCAAAGGAGTTAGTCTCTCGGACTTGCTTAGGATAGGAATCAGAGATAGCATGGCACAATCAATCAAGGGCATGCCTGAGCAAGTTTACATTAGCAAGGAAACATGGAACGGAAATGCTAATTTAGCTCACAATTTCCCCATATTAATACAAGGTAGTCTTTCTAACAAGTTTTCCTTAAATAGGCTGAGCCTATCCAATCAACACCTTTAAATGGTATCCTATACAACTCTAGAAGCATCAAGAATGATCACACAATGTTAGAGAAATTAAAGAAAGCAAAGCTAAGGTGTTGACAACATCAAAGGAAATCATAGGCCTTAAACATGATTCAAGGCAAGCACAATGTCCATGGCTATTTTGAAATTGAGAATCATGCCAGAGTAATTTGACTCTGTGGAAAGGCCTTATCAGAGCAGTAGCATAACCTACCAAAAGCAAGAAAAACATATGCATTCAATGGGGTATGCAACTTGACAGGGAGAGTACTACTGAGTGATGATATAGCTTTAGGCCCTAATGCATTGCCATGCATTAAGTTGAAAACATCAAAGGTTCCCCCCAGTATAAAGAGCTAAGGTGAAGCTTTAGACAAGACTGTGTTGCTTTGATAAACAAAAGTTACTTTGATACAAAGGCATTCCGCAAGAATATCAGATTGATTCTCTTTTTGAATCTGATGCAATTAAAGTTTTGAGGGAAATTAGGAAAAGTGCTACAAGAATTCTAATCCACGATATATGTAGTAAGTCTTCAACAGGGAACAGATAGAGATAATGGAAAAGAAATCATTCAAGCAATGAAAAAATAAGATATACTAATTGAGCCGAAGACCTCATCTCTAACTGGAGAATAAATTTTAAAAAAATGCTAACCTAGCAAAAGAACATTCTACAGTGCCAGTGCAATAAGCAAGTATCAAATTTTCTACTAAAAGTAAAACCAATAATATTTTTATATTGAAAGGATATTCCTTTCTGCGACCTGTTTCACTGGCACGATCACGAAGGTGACTAAGCCGTAACTTCTCACTTTCCAACCACTGAGAAAAGAAACATAAGAAATGCAAATTCATAAAGCCAGATTTATCATTAGGAAAGGAACATATAACTAAAACCTTTAAATGATAGGAAATGTCAGTAAAATTCTTGCTAAAAGTAAATATAATGTACTGGTAATGGACTCACAGCATCAACTTTCACAGCTTGAAGAACCCTAGCTTTCTTCTGAACATCTCCCTAAAGACATTCAAATGAAAGCCATTGTCAGATAGGGCAATGACGAGCAAGATCAGGGTGAGCAACAGAGTTTGAAGTTTCACGTAGTATTACCACTGTTAACCGACTAATCAAACCACATTTTACGCTCTGCCTTAAGCGTTTGCATTCCTCCTTGAAAAAACATTGATCAGTCAAGACAAACAAAAAGAAACTCAGATAACTCAAGCAGATGATATCAAATGCAATATATTCTTTTACACAAGACAGAGAAAAGGAAGGACTTTCCAACACAAGGGGAAGCCGGACTTCTTACCAGCATTCCCAGATGCAAATCACAGGATGCTCAAAGCAATTAGCACCATTCAAAAATCTTGGAAGCAAAGTTTGAAAAACTTGGTTCTGGTTGGGCCCTCCAAGTTTTGATTTCAGGAATTTTGGTCCTAGTTTCAGAGTTTTGGTGTAAAAGAAATCAGAAAAATTGAATAAAAATTAGGAAAAATAAAATCATCTGAGAAAACATATATCACAAAAATTTAGAATGATTTGTATTGTTTGGAATCACTGGATGTATGATAGGGATTTAGCATTTTAGACTGAAAGTTTAAAGTTACAAAACTTTAAATCATACTAAAAGCCAAAGGAATAAAAACTATCTAATACCTAACTGCATAAATATTTAAAAAAGGTAAAATAAACAAGTATAAAATTGCACAAAAAATTTTAACCCGATATAATGATCACCATTACATCAAGCTCCAAATACCAACATATAAATCATAATCTATAACTTAATCAATCTCCAAATCCTATATTTAGAGTTAAGTATTCCATAATTGGAACAAAAATGCCCCACTGAAAGCAAAACCAAAACTGAAACCAAGTTTCTGAAACTTGGTGGTATATTTATGCATACACAGTTACATATATTGTTTACCTATGCATTATGCTTGCTTTCCGACTCCTATTCTTCGAGCAAAGTAGACAAAAATAGCCATTTCCAGTATAAGCGTAAAACATAAACGTGTATTTAGTTTTAAACAAGTACAAGAGACAAAAAGATAAAACTGTAATATTATTTTTATATAAAAAGATAACCTCATATTTATCCATCTACATAAAATACAGTTAACAAAAGTAAAAAGGTGCAAGAAAGAATAAGAAATAGGGGCTTTTGCATATATACCCTGCATATAGGTTATTGCATATCTATGCCAAAAAAAGAGTTACAATTTTCAAAATAACTCAATTGCTAAATTTCTCTAGAAGGTCTAACATCCATGTTTTAGGTTTAAAGCATGTCTGCTTCCTAGATAAAAATGAGTTCCCCTGAGTATCTAAGCATGTCTATATTGTATAAGTCACTAATGTCTGCTAATATTTTGGACGGTAAGTGACAGTACACCACTGCCTGTTCTGGTTCAACCTTAAGAGTATTAACAAACACAAGCACTTAATATGATGCCTTAGTCCTTGGCTGAAGCTTTTCTAATGTGAAGTAGGATCATTATGCAACTTCATCAATGGTATTAGAAAATGTCTTTCATCGATAAATTTTGACTTCCACAGCGAGCCTCATTTTAGTTCTCTCCTGCAGTAGTGATGATGGTTCGCCACACCAGACATCACATCCCCTGAATGTATATGCAATGGATGAATGTTTCTGAGTTTCCACTTTCATGGCCTATAATATGGATCTGATCAAACGTTATTCTCTTAGGAGCCAGATAGACACTTCATTTTTTCTTATTTGGTGGTAAGCAACTCTTAAACATGTATATCATTATTTCAAATGAATCCTGTTGCTGGAAATTGGACCCGGGGGCGCCGCGAAGCCGGGGAAGGAGGAGCTCCGCTGCTGCAGGGGGCGGGCGGCGGTGCGCCGGCCGGCTGCGTCCTCCGCCGCGAGAGGTGTGCAAGTCCGAAGAGGGGTGGTGCGTCCTGGCCTGTCCTGCAAAAAAGCCGGTGGCCGGGCTCTCCGGCGCCGGCCCTCCGATGCTTAAGTTAGAGGGGGCAGGTATGTGGAGAGAGCAGGGAAGAGAGTATGTGGAGAAGACCGAGAGAGCTTCGGGTTTTTCCTCCCGTCCCCACTCCCTTTTCCCCCCAGGTTTCCTTTTATAGGAGGATTTTTGTTACCTGGGAGGTGACAGGAGGTTTGTCCTGTTTTGTAATAATTGGGCACGATTTGGCCCATTAATGGCGTAATGGAGAACGGGACCGGATCAGACCGGAATCAGGGAGTTGTCACGGTCGATCGGACCTGTTGGAGTGGTTGAACCGCCGGCTGTGGTGGGCCTGGGGTCCGTGGATGGTAAGTGCATTTATTACCGAATGAACCGGCGGTCAGGGAGAGCCATACGTTCTGATGGTTCAGTGATCCGGAGATCGTCTTGGGCCGTGTTCATTAAATGACTGAGTGCATCGGAGACTTGAGAGAGTCTCGTGCATTAATGGCAGGTCGTGCCGAATACCTGCGAAGATCTTATGCCTTGATGGCTTGGAGATAGTGGCAGGTTATAGTGGAGTTGTCAGGTCCCTTAGAGGGTTAGGTGGAAATTGGATATTTGGCTAAGGCATGGGCTCGGCCTGCTGTGCTCGGCCTTCTGGTCTCGGCCTTCTGGTCTCGGCCTTCTGGTCTCGGCTCTCTGGTCTCGGCCTTCTGGTCTCGGCTCTCTGGTCTCGGCCTTCTGGTCTCGGCTCTCTGGTCTCGGCCTTCTGGTCTTGGCTCTCTGGTCTCGGCCTTCTGGTCTCGGCTCTCTGGTCTCGGCTCTCTGGTCTCGGCCTTCTGGTCTCGGCTCTCTGGTCTCGGCTCAAGAGCCCGATCACTTAGGATGAGCTCGAGAGCGGAAGAGCCCAATCACTTAGGATGAGCTCGAGAGCGGAAGAGCCCGATCACTTGGATGAGCTCGAGAGCGGAAGAGCCCAATCACTTAGGATGAGCTCGAGCTTGCTGACGGATTTGGGTGCTATAATTGCATTTGTGGGGTGGTCCATTTTTCCGCCAACACTACCCCCGACTTCCGAGTTCGAGCTGCCTTTTGGCTCGGACGAAGGAAGTAGTCCAGTCGTCGATCATCCTGTAATATAGCCAAATATATATGGAGATGTGCGTGCCAAGCAGGATGTACCTTTCATGCAGTTAGAGTTAAAGTGCTTCAGGTCGACTCAGCGGCCTTCTTTGGCTTGTGGTCAACTCAGCAGGGTGCCCCTACTCAGATCGGGGCGTGTTGTCGTAGGAGGCGTCGAATGGCGTTGAAAGGCGTCGAATGGCGTTGAAAGGCGTCGAATGGCGTCGAAGTGTCGTCGAATGGCGTCGAATGTCGTCGAATGGCGTCGAAGTGGCGTCGAAGTGTCGTCAAATGGCGTCGAGTGGCGTCGAATGGCGTTGGATGTCGTCGAATGGCGTTGGATGTCGTCGAATGGCGTTGGATGTCGTCGAATGGCGTCGAAGTGTCGTCGAATGTCGTCGAATGGCGTCGAATGGCGTCGAAGTGTCGTCGAATCGGCGTCCCGAGCTTAGCCAGAGCATCATTGGAGACGCATACAGGAGACGGACTTCGTCCGTTAGCGATCGCGTGCCCTATTCGGGGCGACGTTTGGTCGTTTTTTGGATTCTCCGACCTGGAAATAGATAAAATATTGAAATTATTTGAAGCCAAAGTGGCGTCCTATACCTTTTGGAGATATTTTGATGGCTTCCGAGCTTCGAAGTCCCTTAGGACTTAGCTTGGCACTAGCTTTCTTTGGCTCGATTTTCTGGGGGAGGTGTTCTGCATTCGGGCTTCTGAGCTCGGGTTTCGGAGCTTGGCAGCCTTCTGAGCTCGGCGGCCTTTGGTGCTCGGCCTTCTGAGCTCGGCGGCCTTCGGAGCTCGGCCTTCGGAGCTCGGCCTTCTGAGCTCGGCATTCTTCTGAGCTCGACAGCCTTCTGGACCATGAAAGGATTTAGCTTCAATTCAAGGTTCGCTGTACCGGTCGGTACCAGTCGGTACCGAGCGTACCATACCCGTACCGATGGGTACCGGTATAGGTACACCAATGTCGGTACGGTCGGTACCGAGCGTACGGTACCGTACCGATACTCGGTACGCCTATACTAGTGCGGCACCGGTACGGGGTTCGGTACCGGTACGGCGAACCTAGAGCTTCATAGTACTTTCTTGGGGTAGAATCTCCTATGAATCTAGCCAGAGGAGCGCTCATCCTTTGGAAAGCATACAAAATAAGGCATCAGCCGAGCTTTCATTATGTACTAAAATCCCTTTTTTTTAAAGCCTTGCAATGATGAGGGAAATAGCTACAGCGTCGTTATAAAGAGGGCTCAACACCCTTTTGGTCTTCATCAGAAAAGGAGATGTGACTTTCACAGTGCACGGATGCTTTGAGGAAGCTCTTTTTTCCGAGCTCGGAGCTTCTGGTGCCTCTAGTTGCCCGCCCTCTGATGGTATTGATGATGCCCGTGAGAGGTCAGTTGTCATTCTGCTCCTTATGCGGCACTGGATTTTGTTCCTCGGGCTCTCTCCTGTAGGCATGATCACGGACAAAATAACTCAACCGACCTCGGCGGACAAGTGCCTCGATCTCATCACGAAGCTCGTAGCAATCCTCCGTATCATGGCCGCGATCTCGGTGGAAGCGGCAGTACTTTTTCGAGTGCTTCCGCGACTCTGTCGGACGCATTCTCAATGGAGGTCGGAGGTAGCCCCGACCCTCAATCTCCATGAGGATTTCTGCTCGGGTGGATGTGAGAGGAGTGTACGTCTGAAATTTTTGGAGGGGAGACCCCGGGCGAGCTAGGCTCTTGGGCCAAGGAGGCTCTTTCTCATGCCAGGGGAATCTGCTACTTGGTTGGGAGTGCTCCTGGTGCTTCTTCTGCATCTTGGCAGGTTGTTCGGCTTCCTCCCGCCGAGAGGCCATGGCTTCCTCAGCCTTGGCGTACTTGCGAGCTCGGGCCAACATTTCGGTGAGGTCCGCAGGGAAGTTCTTCTCGATAGAGAAGAGGAACCTGTAAGATCGGGCTCCAGTCTTTAGTGCCGACATGGCGATTGACTGGTCCAGCTCCCGGACTTCCCATGTTGCGGCAGTAAACCGATCCAAGTACTCCTTGAAGGACTCTCCCTCCTTTTGTTTGATGTCAAGGAGGGAGTCCGACGTCCGCCGCTGGGGCTGGCTAGCGGCAAAATTACTGGCAAACTGCCTGCCGAGCTGCTCAAAGGAGGAGACAGTACTCGGCTTCAGCCCGGTGAACCAAAGCCGGGCCGGTCCTCGGAGCGTTGCTGGAAAGGCTTTGCACATCATGGCCTCCGAGGCTCCTTGTAGGGCCATTAAGGCCCGATAACTCTCCAGGTGGTCGAGGGGGTCGGCCCTGCCGTTGTAAGGCTCCACCTGGGGCATCTTGAACCGCGGCGGGACTGGTTCGTCATCAATTTGCTGGGAGAAGGGGGACTTTGTGGTGAACTCAAAGTCACCGTCACGTCCCGGTTTCCTTCCATGGAGTGCCTGGATCTGGCGCTCCAGCTCCTCGACCTTCTTGTCGAGTTCATCATTCTGGGGGATCGCTGCAGCGGTCCGTTCTGGTGCAAGTTGCCCTGGAACTGACTCGACCTCTGAGGGTTGGGGCCAGCCACCAGGGCCTCTAGCTGGGTGTTCTCTCCAGAGGGAGGCCTGGACTTGAGAGTCCTGACCTCGAAAGGGAAGTCCGCTTGTAGGAGGCTCCGGTTGAACTGGGGCCGGAGGGGGCGGTACCGTCGGGGCGCCCTTAGGTTGCAAGCCTTGGACAGCGGTAGCCAAGGCCTGCACCTGTTGCACCAGGGCATGAAACTGCTCCGGTCGAACTTGAGGGGTTGACTCGGCCGGAGGTGGCGAGTTCTGGACAAAGTGTCCAGGACTAAGTGGAGGACGTCGAGAGGCGTTGGAAGCTCCTTTGCTTCTTAGCTTCATGGCAGCGAACTCGGGCCCTTCCTCTAGCGCCAACTGTTGCTGGAAATTGGACCCGGGGGCCGCCGCGAAGCCGGGGAAAGAGGAGCTCCGCTGCTGCAGGGGGCGGGCGGCGGTGCGCCGGCCGGCTGCGTCCTCCGCCGCGAGAGGTGTGCAAGTCCGAAGAGGGGTGGTGCGTCCTGGCCTGTCCTGCAAAAAAGCAGGTGGCCGGGCTCTCCGGCGCCGGCCCTCCGATGCTTAAGTTAGAGGGGGCAGGTATGTGGAGAGAGCAGGGAAGAGAGTATGTGGAGAAGACCGAGAGAGCTTCGGGTTTTTCCTCCCGTCCCCACTCCCTTTTCCCCCCAGGTTTCCTTTTATAGGAGGATTTTTGTTACCTGGGAGGTGACAGGAGGTTTGTCCTGTTTTGTAATAATTGGGCACGATTTGGCCCATTAATGGCGTAATGGAGAACGGGACCGGATCAGACCGGAATC
Source organism: Phoenix dactylifera (assembly GCF_051530095.1). Taxonomy (NCBI): domain Eukaryota; kingdom Viridiplantae; phylum Streptophyta; class Magnoliopsida; order Arecales; family Arecaceae; genus Phoenix; species Phoenix dactylifera. Next base: position 32,979,637 of record NC_143195.1, read on the forward strand.
AGGGAGTTGTCACGGTCGATCGGACCTGTTGGAGTGGTTGAACCGCCGGCTGTGGTGGGCCTGGGGTCCGTGGATGGTAAGTGCATTTATTACCGAATGAACCGGCGGTCAGGGAGAGCCATACGTTCTGATGGTTCAGTGATCCGGAGATCGTCTTGGGCCGTGTTCATTAAATGACTGAGTGCATCGGAGACTTGAGAGAGTCTCGTGCATTAATGGCAGGTCGTGCCGAATACCTGCGAAGATCTTATGCCTTGATGGCTTGGAGATAGTGGCAGGTTATAGTGGAGTTGTCAGGTCCCTTAGAGGGTTAGGTGGAAATTGGATATTTGGCTAAGGCATGGGCTCGGCCTGCTGTGCTCGGCCTTCTGGTCTCGGCCTTCTGGTCTCGGCTCTCTGGTCTCGGCTCTCTGGTCTCGGCCTTCTGGTCTCGGCTCTCTGGTCTCGGCCTTCTGGTCTTGGCTCTCTGGTCTCAGCCTTCTGGTCTCGGCTCTCTGGTCTCGGCTCTCTGGTCTCGGCCTTCTAGTCTCGGCCTTCTGGTCTCGGCTCTCTGGTCTCGGCTCTCTGGTCTCGGCCTTCTGGTCTCGGCTCTCTGGTCTCGGCCTTCTGGTCTCGGCCTTCTGGTCTCGGCTCAAGAGCCCGATCACTTAGGATGAGCTCGAGAGCGGAAGAGCCCAATCACTTAGGATGAGCTCGAGAGCGGAAGAGCCCGATCACTTGGATGAGCTCGAGAGCGGAAGAGCCCAATCACTTAGGATGAGCTCGAGCCTGCTGACGGATTTGGGTGCTATAATTGCATTTGTGGGGTGGTCCATTTTTCCACCAACAAATCCTATCCACACACTTAACTGAAGAAGCATTACGTTGGGCTAAATAAACAAAACAAGATATCAAGTTTAAAAAATTGATGGCACATGGCAGGTTTAGGTGAGGAAAAACAACTACTGACCCATCTTAAAGAAATCAACTTAAGGTGGATCTAGTTTATCTATAAATAGTGCAACAGAGACTCAAGTCACTCAACCCACACGAATCTGTCATTATAACTTTGCGGACTCCACAATTGGGTCAATACAGAACAACATATATCAACACAAATACATGGCAACAGACCACCTTTTATTGGTGTTGGGAACCATGTGACACAATGCAATATTGCTTGGCATTTAAATAATTTGTCCAGACATGAAAAAAAACAAACGCTATTTATGATGAAAATAATAAGCAGTGTTTGTACTTGTTCATTTCGACGCTGATGCATTGGCAAGTGGGACCTGCAGGAAGCTTCTTATGCATCATCTTCCATATTCCAAGTGGCAGGTGACCCATTTGCACTTCTCACAACTAACTTATTAAAATTTGAAGCGTGGCTCAGTGTCATTCAAGTGGTCGTAGACATTATACATATCAATGTGTGACAATTATGCACTAACTTCAATCAAATAAGTAGCTAGAGAGTTTAACACCGTAATAGTATTAAATTTGATATCAAATTTTCTTCCACAGGCTGAATTATACTTGAACAAGGATCCAGATCCCATCATACAGCTCTTTTGTTGCAGCATTTTATAAGCTACTTAACAAGATATTTTGGTCACGCAGATTATTTACTCCCATGTTAGCTGGACACTTCAAAAATTTTGGTTTTCTGCCGAGTCCAGACACTAGAGCACTTCATGAATCTCCTCGATACTTCATATCAGCAAATAATGAGGTCAACACGGTAATATATCAACTTTTCACACTTTTTCTTATAAGTTTTTTAGCTCCAAATAAAATTTAACGAAGGTTTTCAAGGCAGTTTCTTTATAAACAGGACAGAGTGAAAGATTACATTTATACCTTAAACACAAGTTCTCAATAAAACATGTCAAAGTGAAGACTACCATGAAGAATTTCCCCATCAACTTCACCCTATCTTCTAAAATAAGACTTCCACAACATATATATGAGATAGAGCTTTTCCATTGATGTATAGCACATAATGAATCATAGGATCTGTGGTCCAGATCCATTATTTAAAAGAAGGCCTTCTTAGTCCATATCAAACACAAGGACTACCTTTGCCAGGTTTGGCAAGCCACTTTCATTTACTATCATACCTTCATTCTCTCATTAATCTACAACTGTAGATGCTTCATCAAGGTCTATTACATCAAGATGTGACCCAAAATCCTACCACTTCAGCAGATCCACAGCGCGGTCTAATAGTTTTCTTTCTTGAATGATCATATTTATTGCTTTGACCATGACAGAGATGGTAGTAAATTATCTCGAACAATTTAAGTTTCAACCACCAATAATAACCGGTTGTCCCCAAAATAGTTTTAAAACTACGCTCAAGATAATCTAAAAACCCAATTGCAGCAAACATAACAGCCACTATTCAAATTTTGCATCTTATGCAACATAAGTTATGAGAATCACACTCTCCAAGGATGCATGTGTAACATCTCCAATATTATTCCCTCACATAAAGTTGTGATTTTACTGAGCATATGCAATAGTAAAAAATAAAAATGACACCGTTGAAAATGGTGCATCAAGGCACAATAATCATTATGGAAACAGTATAAAGCTAAAAAAGGAAAAAAAATAATCAACAGTTAGTATGATAATTAATCACTTAATTGCAATAACAGATGCTAAAGGAACCTCAATGAATACTACATCTTGTAGCTGAATCGTACAATAGACATTATATTGCTGACTTCTGAACTCCTACGTTGCATTCCATTCCAATGCAAAACAGATGTCCGAGTATGAGGTGCATGTTAGCAAGACAATGAGACTACTTCAACACCTAAACATTAACACCATGGAATACACAGAAAGGCTTAAACCTATATTCATTTTCTTGGTTGTGCTGCTGGACAAGGTCAAACAGAAAGCAGAAACTACAGAGGGGCATCAATTACCAACCTCAGTGAACTCCTGATTTGAGATGACATCAATAGTTACAACCTCTGTCTTGTCCAAATTTAATATCTGCAGTGCAATATCTGTTGCTGTCTTACCAATTTTGTATTTTTCTGCAAACATTTGTGTCCCTGTATAGAAAAGATTAATGATTGTCATCATTAAGCATTCTGAGCTCAATTTGCATGAATAAAAGAATACATAACCATAAACATCAAGCATTGTCCCAATTATTTGGTTCAGCTTTATGAATCCTCATTCGGCAAACATTCCTATTAGCGGGAAAAAGAACTTACCAACCACTTGCACGAGGCGATACATGTCTTGCCGCTGACCTGTACCAGGAATCTTTATCCTTACAAAGGATCCAACAACTTTCTCATTGAACGTGTCAATATCATCAATCAAATCTTCCATCAAGTTGCGGCGGAGGTAAATTAGATTGATGTTATGAACATCTATTGCTGCATAATCATCAAGATTGGTCTGTGGTTCTCTCTCCTCAATCTTTTTACGGGATTTCCTTTTCTTATCTAAACTCATTTTTGTTGTTGTATCACTGTATACTTCAGCATCCACTTGACCAGTATCAGGATCCATAACTACTGCTTCATCGTCATCTGCACCTACCTGTGATGCCTCTCTTATAAGAAAATGTGACTCTAAAAGCTTTAACATTTCAAAATGCCCCACACGTGGTTTCCCAAATAAGTTCTGAAGCCGTGGATCACAAACAATTTGACTTTTTTTACGAGGATCGCGAAGGTTATTTCGTTTTATATACTCAAGCAAAAGAGCCTGAACATCAAACTGCGATTGAACAGATTTATCACCATTTTTCATGTGTGCTACAAACTCTAAAAGCTCTTGTGAAGCCCACTCAGCATCTTCAGGCATGGATCTCCTTTCACTATCTACTTCTTTGGCTGAGGTTTCATCATCAACAGTATTCCGAGAACGTCTTCTCACTTTTCTTCTTGAAGAAGTGCTTCCATCACGATGTCCTGACGAGCTCTCAGAGCTATATTCTTGGTCATCGTCAGCATTATATAATTCATCAGAAGATTCCTCCCTGTATGCAGAAACAACAGATCCTTTCCATGGATGTTTAGCATTTTTCAGCTCTTCTAATGTTAACACTAATTTTCTTTTCTGATCTAACCAATATTTCTTGAACAAATATTCCCAGCTATTCCTGTCATTAAAATCAACAGCAGCCTGTAGCAGATACAGAGGAGCAAGACATGAGAAAAATAAACTATAGGGCTACTAGAATACAAGCTAGACTTATAAATTAATTCATACTAATTTAAGAGCAAACAAGTAAAAAATGGGGCAATTCATGATGTTATAAGCACATAAAGCACATAAATAACAAAGCATTGATTATAATACTTCTCTTTTCTGTTGATAACCAACAACATAGATTCTGCACTCTACAAGATATCTAGACTAAAGATATTGATTTTCGAGCATCACACTTTCTTAATATACTGGAGCTGCAGTCTGTATCCAGCAATTTCTGTTTTTAATATACAATATACATACACCACTTGGTTAGGCACTTAGGCCTATGTGAGGTATTGCTTTAAGAAGATAAGATGAGACCCCCAAAATACATCAATCACCTCTTAAAAAAAGGATCTTATTCGAAGTTGCAAGCATTTGGACCTGTGTATATGAGTCACATGTATAACATTGATCAAGACACATATACAAGCTTGAAACGCCAAGATGCAGTGATTTATTTATATTTTATATCAAGTAGATGTGCAGAAAAAAAGTATCACTTGTCAGACCAAAGTGCAAACTGACCCCAAAGGTTTTGCAGAAGAAAGCCTCCAAGTGAATGTCTCAGGAATTCGGACACATGAAACTCCGGTCAAGTTCGACTCTTTCAGGCAAACCCTGTCTAATTTGTTTCTCTTAAAAAGTCCTGGCAACTCACATTTGCTTCTATGAGTGGTCTAAATATTTGAATCATTCCTCGAGTCCACTAGTTGTTCATTAGTTGGCAACCTTATAGGAGTTGTGTAACGACAGCAACTGGTTGGTGAGATTAGAAATTGAGGGCACTTATTCTAGTAGCTATTTAAATCTATATTGAAAATGCCTTTTGGTTTTATCATGAGAAAATGGTATTACACAGTCTTGTAACCCATCTTCTTTTGCATGATAGACTCCAGCGTAGACAAGGGAGAGTGTAACTAAAAATTGCATTAAAAAACTTCTGGTTACTACCAGTATTACCCCTTCTTCCCATGCATGATGATTTCCATCTACTTAGGTCTAGGCTTTACCGGGCTTAAGGATGGACCTTATGATTTAGGTTTTCTTATCATTAAAATCTGATGGGAAAAATCAGATCTACCCTAGTTTTGGATCCAATGGTCCAATCAAAATAGTATTAGAGCAGTACGATTCTAATGGTAAAACACAAGTTTGAGCGATCTCTTAAACATGTTAACAAGCACAAGTAATGATTACAAGGCTGCAACTGAGACCTGGAGTCGATCCGGACAATCCGGACACGTAGGCTTAGGCATTGGTTAGGGTCCAAAAAAATCAACCCATAAAAAATTTGGGTCTAAGTCTGAATCTTATAAGAGTGTTTCCAGCCTAAACCAGGCCCAACCTCGTCATAGTATATATTATGGCATGGGATTGATTTTATGAACCAGTTCTAATCCAAATCTGGATCTAATTTGGACCTGATCCAAACATAATATTTTTCCCCTTCGATGATGTATAGTTTGACACTTATATTCATCACATTCCTTATGAAATACATCAATTATACCTTGTATATATGTCAATGGTAAATTATTTTAAGGGCACTATGAAGATTAAATTTACTAAATATTGCTACCTGCTTGGGACCAGACCAATCCAATCTGCACCTAATCCAAATATGGTGAGTGTTGGATAGCATATGGGTCATAACATACCTAGCTAGACATATAGGCCCAATGAGACTTATGAAAGCTCTCTATTCATACCCAGATTGACCAGATCCTTAGATGGGTAGGGTTTCAGTCAAAAAATTTAGACCTGAATGCTTATTGGTCTGAGTCCGGTTTAGGAGGACCCGAACACGAATCTACCCAATAGTGCACTTAATCCTTAAATGGTAGAGGCCTTCTATGTCTACACAAGGTGGAGGAAGAAGAAGCTATAACCCTGGTAACTAAAGGTTGATGACAAAAGCATCTCTAGCCTCACTAAAGCTTGATGAGATCGCAATTAGATATTCACTCGAGTCTTTTAGCTTCTTTTTTTAACTTGTTTCAGCTTTCCTTTTGGATCTTTCTTTTAAGCCCCCAAGGACCCTATTGTAATAAATAATCCTTAGTATGGACCTTCTGCAATTTAATAAGTTGCCACATGGCAACATCTTAGTTCTCCAAGGGGGCAGTATAATAATGATCAAGATTAAATCTCATTCAATGGCTAGAGAATATTTTTTAGAAGGCAAACAAAATGTAGAAGAAACGAAAAGATTAGCTATACTTATGGAAGGTAATCTACAATAAAAAAATTCACTAATCAAAGGTGATAATGATCAACCAAATACAGAAGGAGATCTAACCAAGGAAGATCTTTATGCTTTGAGCAAAAATGAGATAATATCTAATCCAAAGATTCTAACACGTATGAGACAGAAAGCTTTTCAATAAAGACAAATATGGAAAGTGATGATAGAGTTCAGATGCAAAAAATCCACACCAATTTTATTTTGCCTATCTTTATTCCTTTTTTATTTTTTCCTTTTATTTTGTCGTACATTCCATCTGTAGATGGTAGGGAGATGCTATAAAAGCCAAATAGTGGTGTAGGTTCTGATTACAGATGAATGAATGAGTTTTCTCGTTGCCTTCAACTTCTCAGTGGTGTGAGATCATTGATCCCTTCTTAGAGTGAGTACAAGGTTCCCTCTACCTTCCAACTTCTTCTCCACTTAAAGTGAAGCCACCATTTCACCCTTACCCAGTCTCTCAAAACCTAAATCCATCACCAAACACCATTTCACCATGCTGGCCAAACCTATAACCACATGCAGCCCTTCAATAAATGCTCACTTATCACCTCCAAATTTTTTTCCCATCATCCTACCTTCGATCACTGCAATACCACACCAACCTCAACAACTACAAACCCTTGTCCATCCCCCAAATATTAGTAAATTATTATCTTTAGACCAAGGACAGCTGGCACCTGAACTAGGTTGAACTTGGGATGACATCAAAATCAGATCAGAGTGCAGTGTGGTAGACTGCAGCAAATTCCATGGTAATGTTATCTTGAATAAGCACTCACATGGCTTTCATGTACTAATTTACTTCTTGACAAATGAAGCATTCTATCAGTAGGTTAACCTAATCATTTTTTCTTTAATTCCATTCAAATCCTGTCAACTGGCTGTACCACAATTCCTTATTTTCTTACTATTAAACCCTACCATCCCTATTTCATGTGCTACACCACTTATCATTTAGGGTTTACCGTATAAGTCCTAAAATAGAAGATTGGACAAAGAAGAACCAACTTTTGCTGATCAATATGGAAAGCACTTTAATGGTCAACTATTTGCAATTAGAAATTCCAATAAGGCTTCAAGACCAAAGATCACAATTCACATAAACCATAAGATGATTTGGTTGCAACTTATGGTTAATTTTGGATTAATGACCCAATATGGCTCCATCCAAAGACCAATTGGTTTCTAAATTAATGACTGAAGTAGAAAAAGCTTTGGACACCCCATGCCTTTGCATCACATTGTTCAAAACCAAAACATCATATCATGTCACTAAAACTAGTGATTTGGGAAGAGTTGACGCACAGGGAAGAATCTCCAAAACATATGATTCTTGTCCAGGAATGTTATTCTTCAAATTCATCTTCTCGAGAAAAGTGTCGAGAATGAGCTGATGGAAGCAATATCATCTTCATTAATAAAAAGTGGAAGCCAATTGGCATCTAAATTTTAATCACAATAGATCTGATGCCAGTAATGCTTCATGAGTCTGGACCATTTTGCTAAAATTTTTTACTTTGTTTCATGCAAATAAGACATCTTTTTTGCTTACTGTATCAGAAAAAAGAAATAAAGGTTCTGCGTCACAACTTCCACCAGTCAAGACTATAAAAAGCAAACATGCCTGATGATTGCAATTCTACATGTACAGACAACTCTAGATTTCAAGGACCAGGACTTTTTGAATCCTTGAAAAAATATACAGTAATTACTGATAAAATTTTGCCTAAAAATTTTGGAGACCTAGATAAATAAGGCATGCTTGCATGTTGAAGCATTTTTTGCTGATTAGCATCATATGAGATGAAAAAAATCCTGGAGACTAGGATTTATGAGCTTTTTACTGAACCACTAGGTCTTGGCAATATATCATATAACAAGACTTGTGACATTTTAAGATCTGAGAATTTTGCATCATTTCTCTTAAGTTGGCAACTAGACCTCCTTATTTTAATGGAATTTAAATTTTTAAGCAACTGGGAAGTAATTCCTCATTTGCATGTAATATATTAAGCAAAGAGGCAATAGCCATGTCAATTAGGTTTGTTTTTCCGTCGTCTTCCTGCTTTGTCATAGGCTTTCCACGACCAACAAACCTCCACCCACCTCCAAGGCAACGAAATAGTAAAAAAAAAAACCTTAAAAAAAAGGCTCGGTAACAAGTGATATCAGCTCGCATTGACATGTAGATATGTGAACTCAACACCAAGCAGATCATCTAATGCCCACTATCAACCAAGTGCGGGTGCTGGTACTAGCCAACACAGTATATGCCAGCTATCATGGACAAGCACAGGCTGGTATTTAAATCCATCATAAAATGGTTACACTACATAATATTGAAGAAATTATCACTATGCTAGTTAGCCTTGAAATAGATGGTAAAATTTTACCACATAATGATTAAAGAATGACTTCCACTTAAAGAAGGAGAAAGGGGGGAAAAGCATGAAATCAAGTGAATCGTAATCAATTATTCTCTCAAATTTATAGAGTACATCTTCGATCATGACTTGTCATTTGAAAGTTTAATGTATTATTTCAGATATATTCTTCTTTAAAAGGACCCAATAAATAGAAGAATAACTATTAAACTTTTAGGAAAGAAAATAATATGTATCATGTGAGAGTCAGATCGAAAGCACACCTTATTTTCATTTCCATTCTCATTTGATTCTATCAACATTACAGTGCTATAGCAAGTCTCACAGAATCCCTTGCTCCCTCTAACACAAAAAAAATTTGCTTCTCGAATGCAACCTTTGCACAGAGAATAGGTACAGGTATAGCACATGTAGTGAGCTGCTTTTTCACATATGCTGCATATATGCCAACCTGAAATGCAAAGTGAAAACAACCAGAAGTTGACGAAGATCAAGGACATAGTGGAACCATAGAAAAGTCCTGATGGTTTTATAAATGACAATATCTACATAAAGAGAATAAAAGCAATGTCTTGTTATACTAAATCCAAATTTGCTATCCAGGACAGTATTCCACAGGAAAAGAGAATAAGAGAAATTTGCAAAGCAATGTTACAAAATTAAATATACATATGTATTAAAGCAAAAGGCAACCATAAGTTATAAGAACTATCAAGAGCACAAATAAGAGCAACTAGGTAATTATAATCTTAAAATGACAATGTTCCTCTAACTGCCTTCTTCACAAATACTCCTAAAACACTTTTTCTGCCTTCTCAACTTTCTGCCACCAGTTATTCTGATAAATTTTCATGATGACCAGCTTTTCAAGGGACTTTTCTTCATTTTTTGACTTCATGAACCCTTATTGTACAGCTATTATATAAATTACCTCCTATTAAATTTATAACAGAAATCAACTTATATGAACCCTTATTGAACCCTTTATGTTATTAACCTGTCTTCAGTGTATCTGGATCTGAAGCAGTGTGTTTAACTCCACAACCTTTCCAAAAGAAATGAAGTGATTAAACTATTATGTCAAGACGACACATTTTCAAGATCAATGCCCTTGGTGAAACAAAGGCTTCACTATCAGAGAAATAAAGCAGCTAAACTGATAGCCATTTAACAAGGTCAGTCTGCTGGACTCTTTATAGCATGCAGTCATTAAACATTTCCTCATTTTTTTTGTTCCTAGTTTCAAGGACTTGAACAATATCTCGACAATACTGTGCAACTAACTAATCGCCAACGGAAATGGCCCATTCCGAATTCCAATTCTATGGTAGAGAGGCAGTATACACGTATAGTAGTGAACAAACAAATGGTGAGAACACTATGGTAAAACTTACCACAATTCCACCGTCCCCTCGTGCGAAAGAAGGCATCATCCCGGTTGACACATGCCGGGTGATACACCTTGGAACAACCCCTAGAATAAAAGGCATCATTTGAACCAGAAGACGAGAACAAACCATCGAAACCCTAGAAACGACGCACCGAGAGACAAATCCACTCACCTGCGATCACAGACCACAAGATTACCCCCATCGAAGCATATGAAGCACACATCTTCCTCCTCCTTCCTCTTCGCCGGCGGCGCCCTCCCGCCTCCCTGCGCCTTCGGCGGGCGTCCGCGCTTCCGCTTCCCGCTGCCCTGGCTCGCGGCCTCGGCGGCGGGGTCCACCATCTCCACGCCCATCTGCAAGGCCTCCTCTCCCGTGGCAGCATCGCCGAGCGCGACCGGCTCGAAGGCGGCAGCCTCCTCCTCGTCTCCGGTAAAGGTAGACGGGCGGGAAGAGGGAGAGGCGAGGAGCTGCAAGTCGTCGACCTCCGTTGCTCCAATCGCCGCTCCTTCCCCCTCCACGCCCTCCTCCCCGTGGGGAAAGCTGGCCTCCTCGCTCTCCGACGACGGCCCCAGCGGGCGGGGCGGGGGCTCGTCTTCTTCGCGGTCCATGTACCCAAACCTAGGGTTCGGGCAAAACCCTAGCGTTCGCCCTTCGCTCGGTCGAGGATTGTACCGGGGGTTCGTTCCGCGGGTGCGAACGGAAATATTTTTTATGGCTTTTTTTTTCCGTAGTGGGCTCGGGAAGAGAGAGCGGATGGATGGCTCTCGTCTCGTGAGACTGAGAATGACACCCAGCGCCTCACGAGCGCCGTTAGGGGAGTTACAGAGGGTGCGGCAAGTCGTGTGGAATTTATAATTTCCGGGCTTGAGGGATAATATAGGGTTCAGACACCAAAACTTTATTGCCGATTCCTTTTTACAGTATTCTTATTTGAAGTGCTCGGGGTGGAAAGACACGGTTAAAATCAGATAATACCATAGATTGCCGCTTTCGGAACTGGGAATGATGGGAAGAATGGAATCGTTTGCTCCTAATAACGTCTTTGCGATATGCCAGTCGATGCGACAAATAAGATTAAAGTAACAGCAGTTTAAGATTTTAATAGCTTCAGAGTTTTCTCGTGATGTTCATAATACATGCATGCATGCATGCATACATATATATATATATATATATAAAATGTATGTGTACGTGTGTATAATATATATGATAAAATTTTTAAATAGTAGATGTCATGGGACCATTGCTTTGTAATACGATGAGAATAACACTGGTTATTGACATTTTCCAATTGTTTATATGGTGATATAATTTCAAAATTAAAAATCCAACCTAGTTTTCAAAAAAAAATGATGTTTTATTCGCCAAGCATTGGTACAATTAAATAATTCTTTCAAGTATATTATATCTATTAGTTTCAGCTGTATTGCCAAAGCACCTTTCCTTTTTTATTCACAAATAAATCATGTTCAAATTGTGACAGCATATAGCAATAATCATTTCTCTTATAAGGTGAATTAGAAGCTTGGTTACTTAGAGTTATCATTAGTATTGAAACCCTGGTTATGATGTTGCTGCCACTTTTATTGAGCAAGTTGATGGATGTGTATCATAGGACAAATTTATACATGCAAGCATACAAATGTATTATGATTGTTGTAACAAGGTGCATTATGAAACGTTAATTATTTGATTTTTGTTATAACCTAGATTTTATCACAACTTAATGATTGAGTGTGTTACTCATTTTGTGAACAATTGAAAGGTTAAATAGCAAGTTTAAATGCCAAGTGGTTTGATTTTTAAGATCATTAGGGGTTGGCAACAATGACTTAGATTCCAACCTTGCCATTATTAGCATTCATGATGTCGATGAATTCTTGTAGATCTTGACAATCTTGTTCTTGGGGGGAGTACTAGAAAAGATTTTTTATTGAATAAAAATTTATTATCATAGGATCAGGAGAATCAAATTAGGTTTTGCTCGCCCTTTTTTTTTGGGGGGGGGGGGATCCATAGAAGTTTTATATTTCTCATACTTGTAGATAGGAGAATCGGTTAGCTAACTAATAGCAAATCATGGCTACAATATTGACGACAAAGATGATTGATTTTACTTGGATTTGATAATCATAATCTCTAATTATGGTTGCTTTAACCCAGTATCGAGTGACTTCTCAAATCAAGCCTATTCATGTCAACTCCTTTGATTGGATTTTTCCGAACTTGCGCATCATGTTCTTTGTATGATATTTTGATCCAACTTGGCCTATTTTGATTCATCTGGCTCCGCACGGCCTACCTTGGTTGTTCGTATTTCACAACCAACTAGGCTAGGAAGACCTGATCAACCTGACTTGATTAAGCTACCCCCTCCTCCCACCCCCCCACCAAAAGAAATGAAAAAAAAAAAAAAAAAACTCACTCTAATGTCTGCATTGTATATGATCACTTAAAATATGGTTCATTAGTATCTGGACATGAGATAAAAAACTCGTGGGAATGTTATTAGATCATGTTTGGTGAAGGTGTCTCCAAACCTAAATCAAACTTATTAGAGGGTTAGGGTCCAAATGTGACACGCATCTCGCCCAAATAGGAACCAATTCGGTACAAGCTTGATAACAACTAACAAGCACGTCGAGCTTTAGCATTACATTCTAGCATGTAAAGACCATACCTTATCCAACAGGCATCATATTTAGATGGGGAATTGATCAAATCTTGAGGATGTGACATTACCGGATTCCTCGGTTTCCTTAATACCCTCAAAATAAGTCTACAATGACATTGTTTCAGAGTATACTTAACAAATATTATAAAAATTGTCAAGGGTGAAAGCAAAAAAACATACATTATATACAACTTTTGGAGCCCAAGTTCTACCCAGGACCTACGCCATGAGGATGAAGCAGCGAGTATAGAGTGCGCAGAAAAAGAAGCGCTCGGTCCGCTCCCAAGTTTCGCACATTCGCCTAGGGTTTGCACAGATGCGCTTTGCTCTGCCGTAACCTTAATACCTTATCCTCTTCGATTCTTCTTCAAAATCTCTAACCTATGAATCACTAAGAACTTGAACTCTCCATGGTTCTTTCAGATCTAAACTCTCTCTTACTCTCTCTGCTAGCACTCATGAATCGCTTTAAAAAAAATGCAATGACCTGTCATCTCCCTCTGTTGCTCTCATGTTTATTTGAGCAATCTGAAGTCACATGGTCGTCTTTACCACGAGCTCCAAAGATTTACCTAATGAATATGGACTTTCTTTGTATATATATGAATATTTCTACATTGCTCTGTTGTTGAACTTTTGTTTTGGAGTCGTTTATTCCAGCATTCTCTTCCCAGTAACATGAATCCGGCACTAGATCCTCCTCCAGAGGAAGCACCTAAAAGATCACCTGCTCCGCCTCAGGAGCCACCTAGACAACTTCGTCCCTATGCTATAAAGAGAAGAATAAAAGGTCTAATGAAGCAATCCTACAAGCCTGCGACCTTTTGCGGAGTGGAATTGCGCATGATATGCTACGGCCCTGAGGCCCGCGGTCAGCCTGAGATATTGCCTGCAAATCCATCAGACCTGAAGCACACCATGGAGCACTTCGATCAAGTGAAAAAGACCAACAAGGTTAAGCAAATGCTCGGTCTTAAAGTACTTTGCAGACAGCAAGAAGAGGAAGCGCAAACAGGAACCTGCTTGTGAGCATCAAGAGAAGTGTCAAGAGAACCGCCAAGCCCCCCAGTACCAGTCATGGCATCCTCAGCTGGATAAATGCTCAGAAGAAGAATTATTGAGGGACTTAGTCCTCAAGTTGGGCAAGAAGCTTTCGATGGTAAAAGAAAGAATTAATCAGCTCGACGGCAAGAAGCGCATCAAAAAGAAGCCTAGCTTTTGATGGTACGAGTCATGTGGCTTTGGCTAATGGTGGTAGCAATGGATGATCTACTAGCTCCTCTCAGCATCTAATCGCTGTGTCTGCTGCAAATGACAATGGTGGTAATGGTATATTGGTAATGGTATATACATGTTTTTTTTTGGGACGGAGCATGATTGTGTTCGACGTTAGCCTCCTACTTCATCAGGCGGCATCATCATGATACTGGTGCCGCAGCTACTAATCCTCTGAAGGCCTCAAGGTGTTCGACTGAGAAAGATCAGCATGGTAGATAGCTCATTAGTTCCTTAGCTTTTGAAAATATTAGGTGGCCATCAGTGTTTGCTTCTCGCACGTTTCGTAGCTTTTTTCCTAGCAGCTTGCATATAATGGGCTTTCTTGGATCCTTTTGCATTTTGGCTTCTTTGATAGTTTTGTGCATCATCCATTCTGTGATGTGAATAAACTATGCTATCCTCCTCGAGTAGATGTTCGTATTTTATGACATTGCTTTTCATCGCACTAGGGATTTTGTTTACAGTTTTTGAGGATTTGGATTTGGTCCTTGAGACAACTAGCCAATAAGCAGAAGACCATATCCAACCTGGGTTCCTGAGTCAGCTTGTTTACTTATATCCGCACATTGATTTCAAATTTAAGCAGGACTGAATTGAAGGAGTTAATTCTATGCGATCAAGGTCCACGAGTTGTTAGAATAATTTTCTAAGCGAGTAATTGGAGGCGAGGTTGCAAGTAGCTGCACAAGGAACTTCGTGAGTCCTGAGCATAAAAAAGAAGTATTACTTCATTGCAATCACCAATCTCCCTCTTTCCCTTCTATCTATAGGGTGACTTCTACTTTGAGTGATTCAAATAAAACCGTCTACACTGTAACATCAACTTAGATGTTACTTAATTATATACAAATTCCATAGGACTAGAAGCCATAGAACATTTCAAATAATAATCATCATAGAACACAAAATTTCGGTACCCATGAACAAGTGCAATATTACCACCACCTTCTTCACACATAGAAAGAAAAAGCACAGTTAGCCGGACCTCATTCTATTGATCTGGTTCAGCGCCGGCTGAAGGATGTTGTAGAGGACCCAAAGAATGGCCGGAGCCACCACAAACAACAGAAGCAGCCCCCTGCTATCACTCGAGGAAGAGGCATCGGCGATCATCATGACCTCGCCAGCCGACGCGCTGGGCGTCGACATGAACCCGGCCGCTGCCAGTCCCCCGCCGAGCCCAAGCCCCACGACGACTCCCTTCTCGCTCCTCATTCTATTGAGCTGGTTGAGCGCAGGCTGGAGGATGTTGTAGAGGACCCAAGCAACGGCCGGTATTATGGGAATCAGAATTGCAAGGCCTCGGTTGTCACCCTCAGCGATGTCGGCAATCTGCTGCGCTGCGAAGGCTGCGTCGGAGCTGCTCATGGTGGAAAAGATGGCTCCGGCGATGGCAGCGGCGGTAAGGGAAGAAGGGCCGGGAGTTGTTGCCGGTTTGCAGGTTGGGAGTCCTTTTGGGAGTGTTGGAAGCGAGAGGAGGGATATGGGCTTTCTCATTGCTGGCTTTGAAGGGTTGAGGTGGTTGGAGGGTGAGTTGATGCTGAGGCATTTGGCATGAAGCATGGCCATGGTTGCTATGGTCGCCATGGAAGAAGGCTGTCTTAGGTGAAGGAACTTGGAGGACTGTGGGAAGGGTGCAAGAAGGAGATGATGCTCGAGCTGTGGGACAAGTTGTATGGGGAATTCTGGAAGGAGCAGTGAGTTTTGGGACAGGTTAGACCAGAGACATCCAATGGGATGAAAGGATTTGGATCATCTTATCCTCTGAGTTGGCACGGGAACGATACGGGCCACATATTCCCAACCCACACCACCTTTTCTTATCACCTCCTTTTCCTGGTGTTCATGTCCCGTCCACCAAACCGAAATATGAAGGTTTTAGAAACTTTTAATTATGATTTCTGTGGCTCTTTCGTTTAATGCTATTTTATTGTCATTTATTAAAGTTTTTTTCTTTTTCTTGTAGGTGGGGTTTTTGTATTTATTAACTCCAAGGGTTTTGAGAATAAGAAAGAGTAGAATAAAAATAGTTACCCCTCTTGGAATGGTTATTCTTTTTTCAGTTTCACTGAAACTTTTATCCGTGGCTGGAAAAAAATCTTGGTGAAGAATTTTTGTCAGCATAAAAAAAAATGAAGAGGAGAAAATCTTATTTTAGAAAATGGAAATAAAGTTATTCCCATTTCCTTTGAAATAGGCTTTCATGACTAAAAATTTGAATGGAATAATTATTCTACTCATATTCTTGCTTTTCTAAACTTACTTGGTAAAGCTCGAGCCTTTTTTTGCGCTTTATGCCCAAAATAAATGCAATGTTATTTTTGGTTCAAGAATACGAAAAAAAAAGGAGGAGAAATAGTTACCCTATCAATATAGTTATTTTATAAGTTGTCTATTTTTGTTTAGTTATAATTTCAAAAATAACTTTAGAAAAGGCTGTTTTCTCCATTGAAAAAAGAAGGAGACAAGCATAAAGAAAGCCTTTTTGCTAAAAATAGTTTATGGTAGCTTCTTTTTATTTTGGAAACAATTATGTTGGATATCATTACGTTTGGCTGGAACAGCTGTTCCTTGTTTATTCTTACTTTTTAAAATCATATCAAGTACAAGATCCTTCAAGCCTTATGATTGCTTTATTCCCCAATCAAACACATGACTAACTCTGCAAAGAATGACATTTCATAAAGCTAACGGTAGCTAACTCCAAAATAAACTAACATTATTGCATGGACCAGCAAGCAATGAAATCCACACTAGAAACATATAAAAAAGAATCAGATATATATTTGTACAATATAGAATATAAAACGACAATAAGAGACAAAAATAAAATATAAACAAAATGCAAACAAACAAACAAAATAAAATTAAAGTTTAATTTCTTACAATCATCAATATTATCTTTGTCACAGCCCGAATTGTATCAGATTCTGCGATTCTAATCATTCACTTTCTATTAAAAGCTTTTAAAAGCGAAACACTGTTCCAGCAATAAAGATCCATGTTCTTTTAAAATGTACATCTCATCCACCTACCAACCTACATTGCATCAACAGTCTAAGCGCAACGCAATTTGTTGGGAAGTGTCAAGTACATCCACTTTCGTGGACAACCCAAACGGAGCTTGCTTATTTTTTTTTTATTTTTTTTAAGAAAGGGATGTATCATGCAGAATGAGTACGGATACAGTAAAAAAATTAAAAATTAATAAATTTTGGAGCACACATGATAACTTCCCCTTTTCAAACTAAAGAGTGTCACCGGAGTGGTTGGCCATATATAAGGCCATCCAATCCACTACCCCATTGGTCTATCGGTACACATGCTTCGCGTGAAAGGGTATTCCATCATAGACTATAGTCCGAATATCTCAAAACAAGGGATGGTAGTTGCCTAGATCGCCCTCGTTCTGTTGGATCCAACCAATAAGCGTTGTCGAACATAACCTAGGTCAGTCCAGGCAGCTCCCAGCTCAGCGCTAGATTTGAAATTCCTCGATCCTTCTCGTTCCAGTTTTGTATCAATTTTTTAGATTTCTTCGAGGTGCCCGAGATGCTTGAATCCTTGCCCGCAGCCAAACTACCTTTGATCTAAGGGAGGCATGGCTTGACCAACAAAAGAAGGAATGAATGAATGCAGGGGCGTGCTACGGTTGCAGGGGCGGTTCCATGCGGGTCTTTCCACTATCTCATGACCACTAGCTGCCGACGGTGGTTTTCAAGCCGCTTCTGCCGCTTGGATTAACGGAATAAATCGCTTGAATTAATCGGGATAAGAATAAATCGATCACAGAATCACACAAACGAAGCATATTTATTATATTATATTACACGTTCTCACGGTTTCTTGAAGGAATCAAAAGCCAAATGTCTTCGCCTAGGGGAGTGCAGGATGGTGGTTCGAGGAGAGGTGCGGGTTTCGTCATTCGGGATCCTTTCGCTAGGATTGTGGCCGTTGGTGGCAGTCATTTATTTGACACCTCGGTTCCGAGCGCGGAGCTGAGAGCTGCCTGGGCCGGCCTTCGACATGCCTGGTGCGTATTACAGGCTAGGTCTATCATCCTAGAGGGTGATTCAGCCACCGTTATCAGTTGGATCCGAGAGAGTCCTAGGGGTGACGTCTGTGACCACCCATTGCTTCGTGACATATGGACTATGGCGAGGGATGGATGGGCCTTTCAGGCTAAGCATATCTACCGTGAAGCCAATGGTGCTGCGGATTGGGTGGCTGCGCATGTAGCTCGCCATTCCGGAGATACCTTGTGGTCTGGAGATGGGGAGTTGCCTTTAGCACTCCGAGGTATTTTATTCTTTGACTTTATTGGGTGTATCTGTATCCGTCAGGTATGATCCACCCGCATTAGGAAACGAAAAAAAAAAAAAAAAAAAAAAAAAAAAAAAAAAAAAAAAAAAAAAAAAAAAAAAAGAGAAAAAAAAAGGGGGAGTGCAGGATAGCGGGAAGAAGGACGCTCGAACGGTTCTCCCTCTGCATACATGGAAGAAGACCACCGTCCCCCTCTTATTCTCTTTATTCCTGGGCGGGCGGTTCCTCCGTTCCATTTCTCTCACAAAGGACCTATTAAAGCGATAGAGATCCCGGAGCCTGGTCAAGCTCAAGGTAAGAAGACGCGTTCTCACCCCGTAGCTTCTTATTCTTCTTACGCCTATTCCACTCCAGAAATTACCTTCCTCTCCCCCAGATGAAAGATTACAAGATAACAATCATTCTGGAGTAAGCTAGAATGCCCTTGTCGAGATCCAGTGTAGTACCTGCTCGAATCATTTCTGGTGGCTTTCCAATTCTATTCCGTCCCAAACAATCTGAAACAATTTATAAGGATAAGCAATTCCGTTCTGACCCAGATCAGTTGCTGGAGAGAGAGGCTTTTACCTCACCTTAGATTTCCTCATTTCTCCTAGTGAGAATAAACGTGGGATAAATTCAAATTGAGATGCCGGCCTCTGACCACCGCCGGCTGCCGAAAGTAAAGTAGCCGGAAATATCAGGAGGAATGTAAATGGGAAAAAAATGAAGCTTTTACTTCTTTGGTATTTTCAGTAATTGACGTCTGAACCACTGATCAGATGATGTTTGGACCTCCAACAGCAACCGCCCAACAGTCTTCCCTTCTTCTTCGTCCGCATTGGATTCATAGTGTGTCTATTTTCTATTCTTTGCACGAATAAATAGGGAGTTCGATGCAGATGGAGTAGGAGGGAGGGGAGGAATGGAGGCGTTCGGCGGCGATGAGCTGGCGCGGGCGGAGGGGTTGGAGGCTGCGGCAGAGGCAGGCGGCGGCGGCAGTGGCGGAGGTGGGGGTGGGAAGGGGGAGAGGATATTGGTGTCGGTGAGGCTGAGGCCGCTGAGTGAGAAGGAGATCGCGAGGAATGATCCCTGCGACTGGGAATGCATCAACGATACCACCATTATTTTCAGGAACAGCATACCAGAACGGGCCATGTTCCCAACCGCCTACACCTTTGGTGAGTTCTTGAAATTCTGATATTGATCCCTTTGATTTTCCTCAAAATGTTCTTTTTTATCCTTCTAACAGTTTTGAGTGTGAGCAAGATTCTAACGACATATTACAATCTTGCAAAGGTTGTTGAATTTTTAAATGGACTTCTTATAGATTGATTTGAGCTAGTGTTTGAGGAGGTTGCTGATTTGGTTTTAGTCCCTTTTATATCTAGACACCTGCAATACTGTGACTTTACATTTTTTATGCTATGATGTTTTATAATGTTGAGTTCTTCATTCTTACTGGATCTGATCCCATCCACATCTTTATGTAAGCTTTAATTTGGTGGTTTCCCATGGGCCTTTCTTGTTATCAAGTTTGGTAGTTTCTGGATTATCCTTGTACCATGAGGAAGCCGTTTGCAAATTTATAAGCCTTTTTTTGTCAATTTTGTGTTCCTCGTCTCCAGAATAGTGCTTTCTGTGATGATGTTTTCTTCCTTGTTGGTTTTGCTCATTCTCCTTTTTGCTGTGGATGATAGACAGAGTATTTTGGTGTGAGTGCACCACAAGACAAGTGTATGAGGAGGCGGCTAAGGAAGTTGCTCTTTCAGTTGTTAGTGGTATAAATTGTAAGTATAATCATCTGTCTCCTCTCTCTATCGTTGGGTATGGAGTAATGAACTAAAATGTTGATAACATATATTTTGCCAGCTAGTATTTTTGCATATGGACAAACAAGCAGTGGGAAGACATATACAATGTCCGGGGTAACAGAATACACTGCTGCGGATATATATGACTACATATGTAGGGTAATGTAGCATCTATGAAGATCCTGATATTTCAGCTTGTATACTAATTTCAAGTTTTTGTCATATTCCATATTGCCTCTCTCTCTCTCTCTCTCTCTCTCTCTCTCTCTCTCTCTCTCTCTCTCTCTCTCTCAACTAGTAATTCTTTTGTTCCTCTTGCAGCATGAGGAGAGAACATTCGTTCTGAAGTTCTCGGCAATAGAGATATACAATGAAGCTGTAAAGGATCTCCTCAGCACAGACAGCGCTACCTCTAGACTTTTAGATGATCCAGAGGTGAAGTGTTATTCTTAAAGAACGTTTCCTTCATATACAGTTTTTTGTGTTAATTTGACGAAAAAATTGTATTGGCAGAAAGGAACTATAGTCGAAAAACTTACGGAGGAAATACTGAGGGACTGGAACCATCTTAAGGAGCTCATTTCTGTATGTGAAGGTGAAAAGCAAAAGCTTGAACAAAAATGTCTCTTCAGCTAATAGAGTTCTTGTAAACATAAATGTGTACTTTATGTTTGAACAGCTCAAAGAAAGATAGGCGAGACTTCCCTAAATGAAACAAGCTCCAGATCCCATCAAATACTCAGACTGGTTTGTTCTATTTTGATTTGCAGAGTGACTCCAGGAGAAATGTTACCATATTACCTTAGGAAAAGAAGGCATTGATTATTTTCTAATTGCTAATGAATTATTGCAGACTATTGAAAGTTCTGCTCGTGAGTTTTTGGGTAAAGAGAACTCAAGCACACTCGTGGCCAGTGTGGTATGAAGCTGCTTCTGATTTAATCATAATGATTCTCAAATTCACAAAAAAGAGGTTGTATGGGAAGCTTAGTATGTTGTTGGAATGCAGAATTTTGTCGATCTGGCAGGGAGTGAACGTGCATCTCAGGCATCATCTGCTGGTGCAAGACTGAAAGAAGGTTGCCACATAAATCGAAGTTTACTTACCCTGGGAACTGTTGTTCGTAAGTTAAGGTTGTGTAGCTTTATTTTCTCTCTCTTTTTTCATCATTGCTAATGCATTTTGAATCTTAGTTTGCATCTACCATGAGAAAGTTGCACGTAGATATTAATGTGGTGTAGTCTATCTGGTTGTAGTAGTTGAGTTATTTATCAAGCTGGCATTCATCATGTTGAACTTTTTATTAAATTTCTCATCTTTCTCAAAAAAATAACCTCTGGAAGGTTTGTCAACTGGGGGACTGATCTGCCGCTTCTTATTGTTACCACTATCCATAGGAGAAATGATCTACCACTTCTTATTGTTACCATTATCCATAGGAGAAATTATTGGAGTCTGTTGATAGTGATCATCAGTTTAGATGAAGTTGCTTGCCCTCAATATTCATGCATATCAGCCTATCAGAGTGAGGTGTTGTTCTTATAAAAATAGAGGGATTCACTTTTTTGAACTTTTTGATGCCTGCTGTCCATCTTTCCTGGACATTTTTCCTTCCTGAAATTAAAGGTTTTACATATCTCCATCATATTTTTCTCTGTTTGGTATTATAATTTTTCTTTTTCTTTTTATTTTACCCCAGAGTTTAGATATATGCCACCATCTGCAAATTAATATATTCAAGCTGTGATATTTTGCTCTAAACTTTCTCTTGTATTTATTTGGATTTAGGGCAAGCCCGTTGCACTTGGACCTGCAAAACTGTATCCTATAATTAGAATCTCTAAATCATTAGACTGGTAGGAGGCATTTGCGATGCTTATGGGTTTGTGTGACTTTGCCATCCAGTAAATGTGGAGGAATGGAGATGAGTGCTATTGGATTCTAAATAGCTTTTTGATCTGATTTTCTGCTTAACCTGTCAGAACTTACATTTAGGGGAAATGGTGATCATGCTAGTTACACCAATGTGCAGAAAGGTTCTTGAAACAAACTTGATTGTCTCTAGGACTTGGCTGAACTAAAGAAGACATAAACTATGACTTATGAAGACAATCATCACACTGAACAGGACTTTTAATCTGGTCTGGATACTTCTTCAAAAATAACCTGGAAGTTCAAATATAATAGCCACATAATTCACATAAAACAGTGATATGCTCGTCTCCGTGATTAGTATGTCATCAAGATCCTCACTGAGAAAGCATGACCTCATCCACAGACATGCATAATTTCAGCTAACTTTGCCAAATTCTTCTCTTCGTCTTTGACCTTACCTTTCTCCTTTTGTTGTGTAGAAGTTATTTTCTTTCTAGAGAATGTGGAGCAGTTGGTGTGGCAGTAGGCATTTCGGTGGGCTGAGGGTGGCCTAGGCCTGAAAGCTGGGGTTTAGATCTCAGGCTTGAGCCTGGACCCGCCTGGACTGGGCCTCAGGGTAGGAAGCCCAAGCCTGACCTGACTCAATATTATTTCAGGCCAGGCCAGGCTTGGCTTGAACCAGGCCGCTTCATTTTCTTCCAAAACCAGAGTCTTGGTGTAGCATCAATTGTGCTTGAAATCAGGCTAAGTCAAGCTTAATTGCTATCTGTCTCGAGCCTTTGGACTGCTTGAGCTGGCTCGACCCATTGACTGCTCTGGTGGATGCTCAAAAGGGTAAGCTATGTGGGCATGATGTATGAGAATGTGAATTATTTTTGGGCATTCAAGCTCAACATTGTAAGGATTTTAGATGATGATCATATATAATTATAGTGGATGACTTATAAGCTTGATAGATGCAGCATATAGGAGCTAATGGCGCTAGCGGTGTTGGGAAGATAGTGGATATTGCATCAAGGTCAAAGAGTGAGGATCTCCAAAATGGGCTTAAGCTGTTGGAGGACGACCGGCCAGGTTAAAATACCTGGGTCGCACCCTTTTTATTAGTCGACATGGGACTATGACAATCGGCAAGCCCCCTAGGGAGGAGGCGCCAACCGATTGAGCCAACAGTTATTGGCTTTGTTAGAGGCACTTGAGAAAACTATATTCAAATTTCCTTAAATCTGCTTATGTTATTTTCACTCATAAGTTTTCAGAACGTAGTATTCTTTTATGAAAAGTGTTGACCATATGATCTAAAATTGAGCAGCATGATATGCAGATTTATGGTTTTCATTATTATCAAAACTAGTCAATTACATTGTTGTGAGGTTAATCAGAGGTGAAAAGAAATTATTAACAGATTGATACTTTAACCCTGTTGATTTGTAATGTTCTATAGCTGAAATACATGTCTTGATATTAATTTGTATTTGGGGCAAAAAATATGAATTCTATTATTTGGTTGATGTTCTGAAGAAAAATAAAGTATATGTCCCATATTGTGGAAATAAAGAAAGAGATTTTGGTCTTATTTCCTAATTTACTGATTGATTTGATGTGCCATCATATAATTTGGTGAGTCATTTAACTTTTTAGAACATTTCTCTACTATATTATTAATTATTCTTTTTCTAGATTGCTTGATTAATTATGTGTGTATCTTGGTTGGTATAGCAAGGGAAGAAATGGCCACATTCCATATCGAGATTCAAAGCTGACACGCATATTACAACCTTTCTTGGGAGGTAATTCAAGAACTGCGATTATTTGCACAATGAGCCCTGCACGAAGCCATATTGAGCAATCCAGGAATACCCTTCTCTTTGCAAGTTGTGCGAAAGAAGTGGTCACCAGTGCACAGGTCAATGTAGTTACGTCTGATAAGGCATTGGTCAAGCATTTACAAAAAGAACTTGCTAGATTGGAGAGCGAATTGAGATATCCAAGATCTTCTTCCACTAGTGAGGGAGTAATGAAAGAGAAAGATGCTCAAATTAAAAAGGTTACAAATTAGTTCTCTAATATTACATCTTGTCATTATATAAAGGCATACTTTCATTTTCACACATGCACATATTCATATGATTTTGAACTTGTATGTGTATGCCTATTTAATGGCATGTATATCACATGAATTTAGTTTCTAAGCTCTAGAGTCTGATGTTATAGTTTGCTTTGATCTGCCTATTGTCCATAGGATCAATGTCTGAATCCATAATTGCCATGCTACCTGTAACTATGGATGGATTTCTACCATTAGCTCAGAAAAGGAATTATATTCATTTTGATTGGCCTCTTTTTTATTATTATTGTTCAGATATATGCATCAAGCTGATTTTTTGAGTAGATAAAGTTCCTCAAAAAATGATCATTATATTATATTCTCTACAGATGGAGAAAGAAATAAAGAAACTGACCCAACAAAGAGATCTAGCTCAATCTCAGCTAGAGGATTTGCTCCAAGCTGTTGAGGATGGTCGTGCTTCAACACAATGGGTATCCATGTTATCATAGTTCCAAAACTAAGTTTAAGTACATATTTGGATGTGATGCTCTAACACATCTCTTTATCCATTCAGGA
This sequence comes from Phoenix dactylifera, assembly GCF_051530095.1. NCBI lineage: Eukaryota > Viridiplantae > Streptophyta > Magnoliopsida > Arecales > Arecaceae > Phoenix > Phoenix dactylifera. The sequence continues at coordinate 33,004,439 of NC_143195.1, forward strand.
GGAATCCAATTTGGATGTCAAAGTGCCTCATGCATGTGAGGATGTACTTTCGGCATCAGAGTCATCAGATGTTGGTGATCATGGCCTAGATTTTGGGTCAGCAGAGTTGGGTACATTAGACAATAAACATTACCTACATCTTGCTGAAAAACAAAACCAGGCTGTTGTATCTCCTAGGAACCCAATCAGCAGTCTTGTTATTGGACTATTACCACATCACAATGGAGGTGAGATTGCTCAGAAACCCTGTGAAGATTTTGAGGAGATATGTAAGGAGGTCCGCTGTATTGTGATGAATGAGACAAGCAGAAGCGAAGATTCAGAATCTTTCTCGACTGAAGGAAACAAAAATCTGCTACTGAGTACAGATTCTTTCAAGCATGAAGATCAAGAACGAAAACTGTCAGGGCAGATGGACTTGAGACCTGTTAGTACAAATCCTCTCACGTTAGAGCAGAATCTGCAGAATGTGAGGACATTTAACAGTCTTGTCAAAGTATATCCTGATGAATCATCTCCATGTTTGTCAGATCGACACATATCAAAATTTAGAGGCTTATGCAGGAGTAAAAGTTGTAGGTCAACTCTGTTGAGCTCTTCTTCCTGGTTCCAGGAGGCAGAGCAAAGTGATTGCACGCCGCCTGACAAATCTTTAAAGAATTTTCCTGGAAGGCCTGAAGGGTTGCAGAGAAAACGGATCGCATTAAATTATGATGCTGAAATGAAAAGACTTCCGAGAGAAGGATCTCAGAGTTCTGGACGTAGTGCTCTCGAAGAACAGAGTGTTGATATTAGTGTTGGAGGGAACATTACTAGCATTGATGATTTTGTTGCTGAACTTAAGGGGATGGCTAAAGTTCAACATCAGAAACAACACACGGTGGATCAGGTGTGGATAAATTTGTAAGAAGGAAAATATATTACATTATGTGTTATTTCCATGCCTTCTTAATCACAGTACCCCACAAATAATGCCATTATGTCATGATGCTTTGATGTTTACATGCCCAATAGAATATTATTGTGCTTTTTGATATATAGTGTTTTAGCTTTATTAACCTTAAAACTCACTGTAACATCTTTGGCATAATTATTTTGCTCTTGTTGCTTTCTAGTGGCACCACTAACATGATTGTCCAATTACTAAGAAATGTAGAGATTATTCAGGATTTGTGCCTAACTGTATTATGATGTGACTAAGAGATTGTGATATATTATTTTTTCTGGTTGGAAGTCGTACTTTTTTAGACCTCAATTCACCATATATAATGACTTCACCATTCTTAGGGTTCTTGCCAAGTTGACAACAAACAATGAATTTCTTAATCTGTTAATGGTTATTGCATAGGGACTTCCTTAACTTGCCTGTTTTGATACTAATCTTCTGCTTGATGTCAGGAGATGGAAACGAATGCCAATGAAGACATTGGAATGGAGGGAACTGTAAAGAGTGTAGGCCTGGATCCAATCTTAGATCCCTTGCAGTCTCCTTCAAGATGGCTGCTGGAGTTTGAGAGAAAACAGCAAGAGATAATTGAGCTTTGGCATGCATGTAATGTTTCCTTAGTCCATAGAACTTACTTTTTCCTGCTTTTCAAAGGTGATCCAACAGATTCTATCTACATGGAAGTGGAGCTCAGAAGGTTATCATTTCTAAAAAACACTTGCTCTCAGGAAAATTTTGATAAAACAGCAGGTGTAAGTCAAAATACTACTCTCTTGTCGAGGTATCATCCTGCTCTTGTGCTACATTTTCCTTCTTTTCCATGTTGTCTAAACGTGTAGTTAGTTTTGCTTAATTAGCTCCAAGTGATATTCTGTGGTTGGCAGTACAAAGAAGCTTCGGCGTGAAAGGGAGATGCTGTGTAGGCAGATGCAAAAGAGGCTGTCAGCAGAAGAAAGAGAATGCCTCTACACCAAATGGGGAATCGCGTTGGACTCTAAACAAAGGAGACTACAGCTTGCCCGATGCCTGTGGACTGAAAATGGAGATCTGGAACACGTTAGAGAGAGTGCATCTCTTGTTGCAAGGCTAATAGGACTCCTAGAGCCAGGGCAGGCACTCAAGGAGATGTTTGGGCTTAGCTTCATCCCTCAACAATATAATCGGAGGTCATTCAGCTGGAAACGTGGAATTTCTTCTCTCAAAGCGAGCAATATGTGAAAATTGTGGCAGCTTGCCAACTAAGCTCCATCTTTCATGGTTTGAGGTTAATTAATAACAAAGGTTTCTTATTGTGATTTATTCCTTCTGATTGAGACGTTGTAAATCAGGTGGGATTGACGACATGATATCATGTATTGCTGCGCCTTCCAATTGTTGCTCGTTCTTTCATCAGCAGCAGCAAGTCTGCGGTGATGCTGCAGATATAGGTTACAATGCTTACAGCTATCATTTTATTTTTTGCGATTGTAATATGGCATTCTAACTTTTTTCTTTTACTTTTTTTTGGCTTTTTTCCGAGCAAAGGTGACTGCAACCCGTTTCTGTAAAAATCGGACCTAGGGGACCTTAATCTGTGTGGTCTTGAACAATTTGTTGCCAGGGAAGTGGAAAATCATACCATCTACAGAACTTCCACTTAGACACACTTGGCAACCCCAGTTTTTATACTTAAATTCTCCTTCTTGGATCATCAGAGCTTGTGCACGATGCAGAGTCTTTAAAGATCCTTCTATCATCAGTTTTCCACATAGTTACAAGCTTATCTGAAAAGTTTTAGAATTGGTTTATGATGAAATATGTGCACCTCTGGTAGAAAAGGTCTTGAGTACATTCAAACTCTGATACATATCACATGATCCTCACTTGAGAGGAACTCGTCGGAGGGAAGATTCCAAGAAAGAGAGTTCAAACAGATGAGCAAAAATTAATGAAGAAAAGCACATTGCACCATTACGAGGCCCCAAAATTTTCTCTATTCCATCACGAGGCTTGTGATTTCGTCAAATCTAAATTTAGCACCTCTTATAGCCTGAAATGAATAAACTATCAATGATTATGCCAACCAGAATTGAGGATTTGTCGACCAAATTTACTGCAATATATTTTGATCAGTGAGATCATAATCATGCATCAGATACTCATTAATAAATAAATAACTTGCACTTTATATGCTTCATTACTATAACAAATGAATAGCTAAACTAAAGGGAAGATGTATAAGATGCAATTTTTTTTTTATAACCTTTTAGATTAACAGGAGGGTGCCTAACTACAAAGTAATTATAAAAGAGCTCATCTATAATAAGGTGCATGTGGACTTGAACGCCAGTAACAAGACTTTGCCTTTCTGTCACCTCTTTTTGTGCTTCAAACCAAATTAAAGGAGGCCTAGGGCTAGGTGAGAACGGATCCTCTGCCATCAAGAGATGGACAACAATGGATGACTGCCATCAAGAGATGGACAACTATCGAACGAACAGTTTATGAGTGCGTGCCATATCATACATGGCGCACATTATTTGATAGCCATCTATCTTTTGACGGCGGCCATCCAAGGATGCACAATACTCTTCGGTGTGTGAATGGGCTGCACACTACAAGATTCTAGTTGACCATAGGTTGCCTATGCCTTCACGTGTCCACACGTTAGCTGCATATTATCTATCACTTACGTGCATGCAAAGTATTTAGCCACATATTCTTGATAATAAAAGCTTGCGGACTTGAGGGCAAGCAGTATACCTGTAGATGGCGTGTTAACGAAGTTTAATGTCCCATTGGTTAGGGATGTTTCTCTCGTTAGTTTGTTTTGACAGGGGTAAGCAAAGTTGAAAGAAAGGCCAAAATGAAAGATATTGTTTGGTGTCCACAAATAACGCAATTAACTCACCTCCCACGGACCCATGTACGAAAGATCATGCTCGGAAAGGGATAATATCTTTAATTCTCTACCAAGCTATAATGCTTGCACAATATCTTTAATATTTGGAAAATAATTATATTTTTCAATGAAAATTATATTTTAAGCACAACTAATAAAACATGTGCGCAAACAACAAAAATCTGTGTACAGCAGAATACTGGATGTTTCCGGTTTTCAGAAAATGTAATCAATATAATAATTGTGTGCAAATATGTCATGTATGTGTGCAGCAGAAACAGTAAATGTGTTCAGTTCTCAGGTTAACAAAGTGAAAACTATAATAAAAATTAAGACTTAAATGTGTAGAATTCAAATAGTTTGTTGTAGTGCAGAGAACTTTAGAAACATTCTATATTAAAAATAGGAAAATCTTGTATCACAGTAGTAGAATTCAAACACAGCCTCCTTTAACATGTCTTAGAATGACCATGCTTTCATACTGGGGATGATGAAATTGGTTTGGGCAGAGTAGATGCAAGATTTTGAAAAAGACTGATCTGATGACCTAGTATAGGATTATATAACAAATTAAAGATCCTCCTTACAATTTCTATTTTTATGTATGAAAATTAGAATGCAAAGATGGACAATCCATCCAGATCAAGAAAAAGAAAAATAAAGCTTTGCTCAATGCTTTTGTGATCCACAGTTCCATGCACATATCATGTTTCTTCTGATCAATGCCTTGCTAGCTTTGCAACCACATTAGCGTATTACAATTCTTAAAATGGAGTTAAAAAAATAAGTCATTGATTATTTATGGACCTTTTTAGAATCTTTGGATGGCCTTATCTCTTTAGCTTTTTGGGACTCAAGGAATTGGTATTAAATTGAACCAATAAACAAAAAGGAAACTATCACAAGAGTGGTCCTATATACTTGTTTGCACTAAACTATAGTTCGCTTTTGAGAACAAATTAAATAGATGTGGATGTTGTAAGCATTGCTATCTTATGCTAAGGTTTGGCATCTCCGATCTTTCACAATGAGAACTTTTACAGATTACGATATTGACAGCTATGGATTTAACATGTCTCTAGCGTATTTTAGATGTTATTTGATAAACTTAAGAAAGGGGTAGATTAAATTGAATAAGAGAATTCATGTGGAGACCTAATGAGATTTTAAATTGTATTGAAATTTTAATAGTTTTCTCTTGCAAGAAATTCAATATCAATCTTGGAGTGTGGATATTAGGCTAAAAAATATTCAATCATCACACGAAATCTTCTCACCTTAAAATCATGGTCGATTGCTGACTTGTATACATGTGAAATTTTAACAGTTTTTCTCTTGCAAGAAATTCAATATCAATCTTGGAATGTGGATATTAGGTTAAAAGCTATTCAATCATCACACGAAGTCTTCTCACCTTAAAATCATAGTCTATTGTTGACTTGTATACGTGTGAAATTTTAACAGTTTTTCTCTTGCAAGAAATTCAGTATCAATCTTGGAGTATGGATATTAGGCTAAAAACTATTCAATCATCACACAAAATCTTCTCACCTTAAAATCATGGTCTATTGCTGACTTGTATACGCTTGAAATTTTAACAGTTTTTCTCTTACAAGAAATTCAGTATCAATCTTGGAGTGTGGATATTAGACTAAAAACTATTCAATCATCACATGAAGTCTTCTCACCTTAAAATCATGGTCTATTGCTGACTTGTATATATGTTAGAAAAAGACTTTTATGATGATGACGATGACGATGACGACGACGACGGTGATGAAATTTTTAGAATTAGAACCGTCAAGAATACTACTGACAAACATATCTAAACAAGTAGCACTCAGCATGCAAAATCCACTAGATAACTTTTTCCCTCTTGTATATGGCTAGTATTTATGCATCGATTAACCCTAGTGCAACATCGAAGTTTGAACTGAAGAAAGAGCAGGACATTAGATCTTTCGTGCATGCATATAACTAGAGTTGGGCACTGGGCCGGGCCGCCCACGGCCCGGCACGGCCCGGCACGAAGCGGGCCGTGCCTGGCACGGCCCGCTAGCTACAGTACCGGGCCGTGCCTGGCACGGCCCGCTAGCTACAGTACCGGGCCGTGCGCCCGTGCCTGGCACGGCCCATTTAAGGGGGCCGTGCTGGGTCACGGGTTTCTGGCCCGCGGGCCGAGCCCGGCACGGCCCGCTTCGGGCCTGGGCCGGCACGGCCCGCGGGCCTGGCCCGGTCCGGGCCTGGGCCGGGCCAGGCACGGCCCGTCTCCATAAAAATTAATGCTTCATAAATTTTTTTAATAAATTAATAAATATTGAAAACTAAGGATTTATTAATATAAAGCCACCTTAATGGTGGGGGGTTTGGCATAGACCCCTACCAGTTTATTAATTTAAATCAAAATGGTACATGAAGGGAGGTTTGGACCTTGGTCTGACCTTCAGAATACAATAAGAAAGGGCCGAGGTTTGGACCTTGGTCTGACCTCCAGAATATAATAAAGATGTACAATTATAAAAAATTAAGAAATCTTACTAATCATCAGTGATTCAGTGAATCAGTATTCACTCTTCAGTAGTGTTTGTATCATCATCATCAGAGGATGTTGTATTATGTCCGCCTTTATCTTGAAGTCTTGCCTCAGCATCCAACCAATCTTTGAAGCAGAGAAGCATCTCCACCGTTTCGCCCGTCATCCTACTTCTCTTTTCGTCAAGAACACGCCGACCTGCACTAAAAGCGGATTCCGATGCTACCGTGGACATCGGCACAGCTAAAATATCGCGTGCAATTGCAGACATAACAGGATATTGATTTTTAACACTCTTCCACCAAAATAATACATCTAGATTCTCTATTTGATTTTCATCATATGCAGACTGAAGATCATTTCGTAAATAAAATTCTAGTTCACTACTTAAAGATGAAGAAGATGAAGATAAACTTGAAGTATGTGTGTGTTTTCTCTGTGCAATGAATGAAAAAATAGATGACGAACGAGAACTACTAGAAGAAGAAATAGAGGTTTGTACGGAAAATCTAGATCCACGAATTTTTTCATCATATATAGCATAAATATCATAAAGAAGTTGTTTTACCTCATTTTTAGCAGGTTCAGGATCTTTAATCATATTTTCACAGTATGCATCAAGTAAAATTAGCACGCCATTCAATTTAACTCTAGGATCAAATACAGCAGCTAAGTTATGCATAGGACATATCTTGTCCCAATACTCATTCCATTTAGATTCCATTAGGTCAATAATAGGCATTAAAACATCATCATATCTATGTTCTGCAAATTTTTGACTAATTATATATGCTTGTTGTAAAAATGAACATGAAGTTGGATAATAAATACCAGAAAGAACATTAGTAGCATTATAAAAACTAAGCAAAAAATCTTCCAAAATTTTTCCTTTATTCCAATCAGTTTCAGTCAATGTAAAGCCTAATCCACGATCATTAATATATGCACTTAATAAGTTTTTATATGGGTATGCATCATGTATCATGCTATATGTTGAGTTCCAACGAGTAATTACATCAAGTTTAAATTTTTTAAAACGTTTACCATGATTTATACATAGTTCCTTAAATTCTTGAAGTCTTGATCTTGAAGCATGAATAAAAGAAACTGCATTTCTAATTTTTGAAATCACATCTTGAATCATGCCCATGCCAGCTTGAACAGAAAGATTTAAGATATGATGATTGAATATTGTAAATAAATTGACAAATTAATAAAGTATTATTTGGCATTATTCATCATTTCATCTTCAAATGAACTCTTATATGATGAAGTCCTTAGGACTTATGTTATGATAAAGGAGGATTTATCTTTGAGTCCTTAAACTTGTTCGCGACCAAATGATATGTTGTTACTAGGACGACAACATTATCGAGATTAGGTCGTTGTGTGACATATACGTTGGTTGTCCTCTTAACCAAGGAGTGTGGAGACACTGGTATGCCATACAGGTGAAGTGTAGGAGTACATTTCACTGAACGTGACCAATTCCGGAACGCTCTACTGTCGAGAGATGTTCCGAGTGGATATGGGTATAAGTTTGGCCCTCTGACCTGAGACCGCAACCTGTGACTAGCAAGCAACTCACTGTACTTTGGTACCGGACTACCTGAATTTCTAATTCAGTGACGGAAGGTCACTGGGTGCAGTCAAGTACTTGCGTAGTCAGTTGTGAGTCAAGATGGAATTGACCCCTCCTGCAAACAGGAGATAATGTCTTGTGACTAATTTAGCAAAACCTTGGCCAGGGTAATCTCAGTGAGGAGTCACGGGATATCTAAAGTTAATCACATAATGGATGTACTAATTATAGGGTTGACAGTGAGCTCTAAGTCATCCTGGCATTAAGAGTCAAAGGGATTGAATTATACAGTAACCATAGTTCAGGGTTCCAGAATATTTGCTTCGCATATATTCGGCCTATTCGGACGTCGGGTACCATTGCTAGATGGTCACATCGATTAGTGTAGGAAGTCGTTCCTATACTACCGGCTTAGGTTCGAACCTATGAGGTCACACGCATAGAAGATTCCTGATTGATCAAGAAGGCTGATGAATGATTAAGAATCATTCAGGGGTAATTTGGTCAATTCGATTGGCAAATTATCTTATAAAATAATTAAAGTAATTATCGGAGGATTAATTAGTAATTAGATTGCTAATGAACTCAATTGGATTGAGTAATTAGACTAAGGATGAGCCAAATTGAATTAGATTCAATTCTGGGCTCAATCAGGGTTTTTGACCTGATTGGATTAGGTCTGAATCAAGAGGACTTAGGTTGACCAAATTAAATTAGATTAAATTTGTGCTTAATTAGGGATTGACCTAATTGGATTAGGTTCAACCCATGGTAATTGAATCATTCTAATTGTTAGGATTTAATTAAATTAAATGGGTTTGATCTGAAACTATTCGGATCTTGAAATCCACTTGTCACATATCCATGCATGGCGCCATAAATTGATTTTTAATATGATTAAAAATTAATTTAATTTATTTAATGGTGCCATGGGACACTTGGCAACATCAGGGACCTCTTTCATCATTAGATGGGTCGAAATGGAGAGATAAATTCATGAAAAGAATTGGATAAGATCAAATTCTCTCTCTTCATGACATATGCCATCCTTATCTTTATCTCACTTCTAATTAAGGTTGAATTTCGAATTTAATCACCACAAAATCACCACGTGACCCTCTAATCTGATTAGGGGCATGGGAATTTCGAAATTGAAAGAGGGAAGTGGCAACATGATGAATGGTTTAGATTAGATCAAGCTTCATCATGTAATGGCACATGAACTTGAATTTTGAATTCAAAATTCAAAACCCCACAAAATCCTCCACAAATATGGGATGGTTGGCATGAAGTTAGGTAAGAGAGCAACATTAAAAGGACCTCCATCATCTGGTGGTCGAATTCAAGGAAAAAAGAGAGAAAAAGAAGAAGAAAAAAGGGAAAAGAAAAGAGAGGAACCCTAGTTCATGCATGGAAAAATTCTGCATTCAATTTAGCTGACTTCTTCCTCCTCTAAGTCCATCGCGCCATTAGTGTTAGGGGTCCCTGATAAGAGTCTTTAGATCAGATCTAAGTCCTCTTCAATCCCTTTAAACCTTTCCTCCAAGTTCTTCCAAGAAGGCGGATCAAAAGTTGATAGTGTTTGGAAGATCAAATTTCAGCCTCAAGAAATTCTGCGCAAGCTAGCACTTCCGCAGGATTGGATCTCTTCAGGAACTTCGCGTGGACTTCTCGTAGAGGCCATTCGTGTGCGTGGCTGCGAAGTCGAGGATCAGATCCACAAGTTTCATCCATCATAAAAGGTATTAATCCTACATTAATCTTTTATTATGGTGTCAAGATCTAGGTCTGATTCCCCGAGGTTTTACCCTCTTTTGGGGCTCCTCACGGAGATATCTCCAGAATCCATTCAATGGATATTCGGAGATTAATCGGAATAGAGTTCTTAAGTTTCAGATCTGATAGTTAATCATGCATGAAAGTTTTAGCATAATTGTTTAAACGATTCCGGCATAATCCTATGTGTTCTTAAGGTGCTGATTTCTAGATTTGATCTTGTAAGCATGCATGAATTAAATTGTTTGATTCGATTTTTCCGCTGCGTTTTAAAACTTAAAAAGAACTACGTATGGCTTGATCCCCCTTATGAAGGGGTACGTAGGCAACCCGATCAGGTTCAGCCATGGTTTTAAAAAAAAAAAAAATCCGCATGCTTAACACCGAAGAACCTAGGATTCACTTTCATTTAAAATGTTTACCATGATTTATACATAGTTCCTTAAATTCTTGAAGTCTTGATCTTGAAGCATGAATAAAAGAAACTGCATTTCTAATTTTTGAAATCACATCTTGAATCATGCCCATGCCAGCTTGAACAGAAAGATTTAAGATATGACATGCACATCTAATATGCAATAAATTTCCATCTAACATGGGATGCAATGAGTCTTTTAATAATGCAACAACAGAATTATTATTAGATGCATTATCAAAAGTAATAGACATAATTTTATCATTAATATTATATGAACATGCAGTTTGATAAATGACATTTGAAATTTGTTGCCCAGAATGTGGAAAATCAAAAGCACGAAAAGCAAGAATACGTTTATTTAATTGCCAATCATTATCAATATAATGAGCAGTAATGGCAATAAAACAATTACTACCTACAGATGCTGACCAAATATCAGAAGTTAATGAAATTTTTACATTTAAAGTAGAAAGTGTTTCAATTAAACTTTGTCTCATTGCTAAAAAGTTAGTCATAGCTACTCTTCTAAATGTACGCCTACTAGTTCTTTTGTAAGCAGGTTGTAGGTTTAATTGAACATATTCTTCAAAATTAAAAGATTCACATAAACTAAAAGGTAATTCATCCTTAACTATCCATTTTACAGGTGCTTTTCTTTGATTTTCATGATTATATGTAAAATTACCTACAAGTAATCTTCCTTGTATATTAAGGGTACTTTGAGTTTGAGCATAAGAATCATGCATCCTATGACTCTCTTGATGTCTTTTTAAATGCCTTGTTCCCCCACTACTACTACAACTATAAAGTTTGGCACATTTTTTACATTTAGCTTTCCAGACTCCATCAACCATAACTCTATCAAATTCATTCCATACAACACTAGTCCTCTTACGAGAAGAGGTTTGATCTTCACTCGGTTCACTAGTTCTAGAGGAACTAGGAACATGGGGTTGGGGATTAGTTTCTTCTCCCTCAGAAACAGGAGGAATGCCAAAATGACTTTCCTCAAAAGATGACATATCTAAATTGATGAATTCAAAAAATAAAAACTAACCACAAGGAGGAATTGAGTAGAGGGTCGGAGGGCAGAGGCAGAGCCGAGATTCTGAGCTTCCTCTTGTGCTCTCAACAGGAGTGACCTTCTCTTCTCAACAGGAACCTCCTCTTGTGTAGCACTTGAACACTTGCTAAATGCAAACTAAAAATTAAATTGCTAGAAGAGCACTTTAGAAGAGAGAAATAATAGTAGTAGAGAAGGAGAGAATAGTTGGTTTGGTGTGGTGAGAATGAGGGAGGAAAGGGCTATTTATAGAAGCTCAAATTTTTTTTTTCCAAAATACCCCTCAATTTAGCCGTTTTTTGGACTGTTGGGAGGGGTAATTTTGGAAATTTCCCAAAATAGCCGTTGGAAACAGCTATTTTTCTCCCCCCTCTCCAGACGGGCCGTGCCTGGCACGGCCCGTTTGCGCCCGAGACGGGCCGTGCCAGGCACGGCCCGCCAATAGACGGGCCGGGGGCCGGGCCGGGCTTCCGTTCTCTGCTGAACGGGCCGTGCCCGCCGTGCCCGGCACGGCCCGCTTCATAAGCAGGCCGGGCCAGGCACGGCCCGTTTAGACCTCGGGCCGGCCCGGCACGGCCCGATGCCCAAATCTACATATAACATATCCAAATATAAAAATAAGAGAGTCTATCAGTCTAATGCAATATTACCTTGTGTCAATTTTTCTTCCAGCACGATCTACCTTGCCGGTACTTGCAAATATATATTTTTCTATGGACCATATGATGTGCAACACTATTTCCTATATATGCACGTATTTTATACCTTCATTGTTACATGTGAGCATTATTTAATAATGAGCACACGTCAGATTACATATTGGACACGAAATTTATGAAAAATCCATCTTAATTCCTCAACAGTGCAGCTGACTAGCCCACCTCAAGGTCATGAGGTGACGAGGCGTTCAGCTTCTATTAAATCGATTTAACATATCCAGGTAACCTAGTCTCCATGTCAAAATAAAAAAAAAGGTCTGCTTAGAGAAAGTTTCCAAGTCAACTTCTATAACCGCTAAATTATTTTCGAAAAGCACCCCGTAGCTGTTCACGGGAGCATTCCTAAGCGACGTCTCTTACTCTATCAAGGAATTTTTTAATTATTAAACTCTCTTTGAACATATCACGGGCCTGCTTCCTCTAAGGCTTTGATCCTTGCCATCTAATTGGTGAAATCAAGATCCCTTACTTCCAAAACTTTTCACTTTCATTAGTGCACTTCTTAAAGTTTTAATAACTCCATGATAGCTCCACAACAACATATATGCAGAACTATCCTTCTACCCATATAATACTGTTATAGTAGATTTTTTATTTTTTATTTTTTATTTCGTATTTAATTACTCTATTATGATAGACTCGATCAAGTTTAACGGCTTGGCTAAATAGCAATACTATGCAAAAAATATTGATCTACAAAATATAAAATCTTTATATCAATCTTTAATATTTTCAAACATATATATTATTTTAAACATTGATATGGTTTATGATATCGTGTGAGAACTGTTACGTTGCTTGACTATTAAATGGAATTATAACATAAGCGTGCCAAGTTGGTAAAACGACTGTCCCAATATTATACACAACTTTGCTCAAAAAAAAAAAAAAAACTACAAGCATCAGTTTGAAACTAGTTTTCATTCAGATTATGCCACGCTTTGGAAGAGACGGGTGGACCGGGTCTGCGGTCCGAGAGGGGGACAAGTCCAAGGAAATGATAGAATTCAAAGAATGCGTCGTGCTCGGTGATGGGGTCGGAGGCGATTAGTATAATACCGTGTGCTTGTGGATTTTATAACGGCGAGGTTTCAGCGTACGCCGGATATGGAATTCAAGAACAAGTTTATTTGTATTTGATTAGAAGCAGAGGCAAAGTAGGATGAAGAAATTAATTGGAGGGCATGCATTTAAAGGGCATTTACTCGATCCACGAGGTGCCAGTGGACCATGGGCCCAAAGGTTAATGGATTGGAGCAGGAGGGTGACAACCCACAAGGTAACGGATGACTCGACTTCATTAGCCCTGGGGAATGAAGTCTCGAAATTTGGCAGGCGGGGGCCACATGGTTTTCCTGCAGATGAGGAAGGAAGTGAAGTCCCATGTTGGAGGCTTCATGGGAGTAGGCCAGCATGGTTATTTTAGATTTTAGCCATAATTCCGCTGGCTTTATTTATTTATTTATTTTTTTCAGTAACGGAAACTAAGAAACAGTAGTTATTTAACATTGCGACCATCCACTTCAACAAAATAATGTTTTTCTTTTCCAAATTCCAATCATTTTATCTGGCAATAGAAGGGGAGAATTCCGTAGTTAGGTAGCAGTTGGCTCTCCCAGAAAAGTCTAAAATTATTCCAGCCAACTTTGTATGAATATTCGTCTAAAAAATTTAAACCTGCACAAATATTCTCTTAAAATTTATATTTATTTCTATACCCTTATAAAATACTGTTTTTGCATAAATGCACCCAATAGAACAGTTCTTCTAACACGATTAATTTAAACCATATTTATTTTAATTAAAAATAAAATAAAATTTGAAAATTATTTTTTTGTCCTCCATCGCGATCGTCTTATAAATATTCAATTTGCATATTTACCCATTTAAAAATATTTTAATTATTTTAATTTGAAATCATTAATTTTTTAATGACGTTAGATGGTATTGTTACATTATAAAAAATAAGGATAAAAAGAATAGAACATTTTACGAGAGTATATATATAAATATCAATTTTAGGAGAGTATTCATATAAAATTTAATATTAGGAGGGTATTCAAAAAAAAATCTAAACAAAATAATATATTTTTTTTCCAAATTCAAATCATATTTCTAGGTAAAAAAAAGAAAATTCTATAATTAGATAGCACTCGGCTCTGCAAAGAAAGCCTGAAATAATCCCAGCCAACTCAGTGGACTTATCATTTCCCTCACCAATTGAAATAAGTGCTTCTTCGTTCCATAGGATTGCAAGAGCAAAGAGTTATACCGTATTACCAAAAAAAAATCACAATTTTTCTTTCATTTTTTTCTCAATCAGTTTATATATGTATATATATATATATATATATATATATATATATATATATATATATATTTATTTATTTATTTTTCATCAGATTCTTTTACGGTAAAATTATGTTCTTTTCTGAGCTCGGACGCGACCCGCGACATAACGTGCCCCCGGTGCGATATCTGCTCCCCAAACCCAGGAGACGCTATCGGCCAGTGCTGTCCCCACCGGGCCCCAACACCACGCACCCTTCGCTCCCAAACAGATCCCTCCACGTAATCCACCTTGTCCCCTCCCCACTGCTGTGCTGGCTGCCCATTTTAAGAAACTCCAAGGCGTCACCCATCAAATCATCATAAAATATTGAAAATCGAAATTGGAAACCTTACCTTCAACCCCCCTCACTCTCTTCTTGGCGTTGATCCACGCCGTCTTTTAATACTCTTTCCCTCTAACCACCTTCTTTCGTGCCGTTTATGACCATTCTTGATTGCCTCAAATCGTCTCCTAAAACTGAAACCCCATCTCTCTAAATTCTTCCCCTTTTTCTTTGCTTAACGCTGCCGCTGTATCTAGCTGGCTCAATCTCTCTCTCTCTCAAATCCTTTCTGGTTTCTTTGTTTATAAGTTCTTTCTCCTCGAACCTTTCACCTCTCTCTTTCTTGTTTGTCTCGACCGAGAGTGAGAGAGACCCAGACCCAGAAGCGACAGAAAGGGATAGGAGAGAGAAAGACGCGTCGAGCGCCGGCGGCGAAGAAGCGGGGATGGGTCAGTGCTATGCCAAGAACATCCCCGTCGCCGAGGACGACCGCGACTACCAGCCCCCAAATCCTCCCGCCGCCAACGGCGGCGACGGCTCCGTCGGCGGCGGCACCGCCGCGCAACCGCCCCGCAAGGGCGGAACCACCCCGGCCCGCTCCTCCGCCGCCAGCCCCTGGCTCAGCCCCTTCCGCTACAGCTCCTCCGCCAGCCCGCTCCCCGCCGGGGTCTCTCCCTCGCCGGCGAGGTCAACTCCCCGACGGTTCCTCCGCCGCCCCTTCCCGCCGCCGTCCCCGGCCAAGCACATCAAGGCCTCCCTCGCCAAGCGCCAGGGCGCGCCCAAGCACCGGGAGGGCGCAATCCCGGAAGACGGAGGCGCCGGCGCCGGCGAAGGGTTGGATCCCCAGGCGGAGCGACCGCTGGATAAGGGCTTCGGGTATGGGAAGAACTTCGGGGCCAAGTATGAGCTGGGGAAGGAGGTCGGCCGCGGGCATTTCGGGCATACGTGCTCGGCCAGGGCTAAGAAGGGCGATGTCAAGGGCCAGCTCGTCGCCGTTAAGATCATCTCAAAAGCTAAGGTGCGGTGGTATGTCAAAGGAATTTTTTTAGAATGTAAAATTCCTCCTATTCTTGCCATTTTGCATGCTCGCCTTCTATTTTTCAGATCGTTTCGATAAAAATACATGTTAGGGTTCTCAAGTTACCTTCATTTGTTGTTTAATATTGGTTCCTAGTGCTCCCATATACTGGTTGAGATATCTTTAGATCATCGGATACTGGTTGAGATATCTTTAGATCATCTCGGTATTACAACTATGTTTCTTAATTTATTCTGATCGGATTGAGGTCCAGAATTTCTATTTTTAAAAAATCTTATTTATTTTGTTGGATTAGCTTGTCCAAAGAGTTAAAGTGTGCTCCTTTGCAAATTTTTCTTTTTTCTTTTTGTCGTGAGATTATGTTTGTTCCTCTATAAATGTCTGTTACTTCACAAACCTCGTTCAAATTTCTGGCAATTCTGCAGTTGAAACAAGACTGGAACAATCTGCAGGCGAAATGTTTGAGTATCATGTGGTCAAAGCTGAGGCTATAAAGCTTGACGCTCTAAGTCGTAATTAGAGTCACAACTGATTACTAAATCTAGTTTTCAGTTTAGACTAGGGTTTTTTCATTTTTGCTTTCGGTTATCTGGAAAGGAAAAAAAGCCCTTGTCCTCATCTTATCAATTATCCATACAACTCCATCCTTCTTGCTGCCCCATGCATTTTTATGGAATGGTATAGCATGAGGGCCATGGCATTAAGCTTTATCAGTTCTACTTTAGTTTTTAAGAAGTGAAAAGCTACATGCCACGTACTGCAAATTAATGATTGATATGTGTAAGTTGTACTACCCCAATAGCATTAACTCAATTTTTTTACAGACTAGAATTTTGCACATGGTCAATGAGTGGGAAATATAAAAAAGGGCAAAGTTGCAAAATTGGGCATTTGAATGGAGTTGTATAAAGAGGCGGAGTCGCACACAAGGGCACATTTAGAAGATTAGAGAAGTGGAGTTGATGCTAAGGGGTGGGGTTTGGAGTCACATCCTCAAGCATTCGTGTTATTACGTTAGATATAAAAAGGGTGGCATGTTGCACGAGGCTCCTGCTATTATGGGGTCTGGGGAGAGTCAGATATATACAATCTTAGCCCTGCATGCGGAGAGATTGTTTTCGTGTTTCCAACCTATGATCTCTAATCCTAATAGAGGAACCTTACCATTGCTTCAAGGCTCACCCTTGTGTTATTACAATTGATACAAAATCCATAATAAAATTAGATATCGGAGTTCAAGAACTTTTCTTTTTCGACATTCAACAATCATATGCATGCTTGTATAACTCGCAAATTGCCAAAATCAAGAGCAGTTACGGGAGTAGGTACAGGTGCAGGTGTGGTGATGCACATATTAAAAGAACAATTGAGTTAATGATCTGCATATGAAATAGGTATAGGTTTGAGTTTCTACGAAGTTATTGAAGTGGGTATGTAAATGTAGGTAGAAGTTTCTTGCTACCAAGGGCTGTGACACATCTTGTGCCTTGTGCAAAGCTGTGGGCACTCCAATGAAATTTGAAGGTGTTGGACTTGTGATTATTAGCTAGATGTTATTTATCAACATCCATGCAGAATCACTATGCATGTACATTTATGTTTGTGCACATGTATATTTATTCAGCCCTTTTATCAATATAAATAATGATGGAGCATCTTCAAACTGATATTCCACGAGCATCTAATTTAAATACTTATATTGGTTAAATTTAATGACAGCTTACATATATGCTAATTCAAGTTTGCATACGAAAATTTGTAATGCAAAGCTAATGGTACCATATATTTGACTAAGAAATTTTAATAACAATAATGTCTTATTTCGTACAAGTTTACTATTGTAGTTTCCAGCAATGGTGTTAACAGTGATACCATAACAGCAGTGTCCATAGTATTCTGCGTAATAATTCTGATGCTAATTCATGGATTTTGATCAGTATAGTTATTACATCATATTTGACGAGTAGCACTAATGGTAATATTACATAACACAGAGAGAGTATTTATTGCAATCCTTTATATTATAATACATATGCATGTATATATGTATGTATATATGTAAATATATATATGTATATATGTATATGCGTATGCTGAGGCAAATGCCTTATAGTAGAAGTCGCATACCTAATGGGCTGAGTATTGTTGCTAGCATGTTGAACTTTATGTAGAATGTTCAGAATCGAGCCACTGCAGTTAGAGTAGGTGTGGAGTTTTGCTTATTGTATATTAAATAAAAATTTAGATGAATATTAATTTAACCAATTACAAACCTGTTTTGCTATGCTTTTTTTTTTTTTTTTTTTTTTTTTTTTTTGCTAAAGAAAAGGGGTAGGGGGGAGGAAGGGACAAGCCCACCCCCGCGTAGCAGCCCCCACTGGGCCCCCGCCCCGTCAGGAGAATGTTCGATGCGGGCAGAAATGGCCGTGTGTTGGGCACCCCGACCGGTTTTACTCATACCCTCCCCATCCGTGGGTCCGGCTCAGCTACTCCTCTGAGCTCTGGCTCGAGTCCCACGTGTGAGTACGTCACACCCGGCACCACCCCGGCTACTAGCGGTTCAAGAGCGGTCCTACACCACAAGTCCAAGCAGTGGCCAAAGTAGTGAGCTCCGGTCCACAATTTAATCGTCGCCGCAGCGATTCGAACTTGAGACCTTGTGGTTAGAATTGCTGCCCAGTACCACTAGGCTACCACCTTGGTGGCGTTTTGCTATGCTTTCAAATGCGGTGTATATGGCTGCATATGCAGCAGTGTGGATGTGGTCCCCTGGATGCATTATATTGCTTATATTGCTGTTACTATGTTTTCATATCTTATATGGACCAAAAAAATAGTCCACTTAGCATTATGCAGATGCGTATGCTGTCCGTTTAGCACTATATGGCTGCATATGTGGCTTCCTTAGCATTGTGGGGTTGTAACCCACTCTTATTTAAGCCCATGCTGATGGAAATGGGCTAAGCTAATAGGTTGAATGCTGGTGTCGGACAGTTTGGTTACAAGAATCATTAATAATCTGAACATATTAATTATGTTATTAGTTATTGGTATTAGGTAAAAGTACTAAATAGTAAACACCAATGATAGTTGTTATTATTATTAATTTTGCTATTATTTTTCCAAAAGAATTACCATCATTATCTTTGTCGTTATTTGTGTTGAATGTATTTCATTAATTTTTAAATAGTTAAAAAGTACTACCACATAAGCTGGCTATATACGACATGTGTGCTATGTAATCCTTTGACTGCTTTCATATTGCAGCTGCTTTTATACCACTGCCTTTTCCGGATTAGAGAAGTCAACGTCTAAATGTTTGTATTTAGTATCACGTATAGTACATAAGGATTCTTCCCCCCCAATTGTTGATAGTTAGTACTGTTTGGCAACTTAATGCTTGCCTTCCCTTGTAGTCTTTGTTTAAACATCAGAAATTCTTTCCCAGATTGTGTACACGGGTAGTGTTTATATCTAATCGACTCTATTTTTTTTTTTTTTTTGGCAGATGACAACAGCAATATCAATTGAAGATGTTCGCAGAGAGGTGAAAATTTTGAAAGCTTTATCTGGGCATACAAATTTGGTCAAGTTTTATGATGCATGTGAGGATGCCCTTAATGTCTACATAGTCATGGAGTACGTTCCTTTTCTGTTTTTTTTTTCCTGATATTTTCTTACACCAGTCATAAATTTATCTTGACATTGATATAACATGTAGTTGCATATGGCAGAAAACTTGTTATATGTTTTCCTTATTGCTATAGGTTTTCTTTCTTTCTATTTTCGCAAAAACTGGTTGCCCAAGCTACATCCATTTCGATAAGGAAATAAAATGAAAATTTTGGTTGTTGAGAATGAGATTTGAACCCACACCCTTTCGGACCAAAACATAAATCTGGCTCCTTAAACCAAGATAGCCATCTCAACAACAATATCTGTTTTTGTGAAAAATATTTACGTTTTGATGAAATTTATGTATGTATGTATGTATGTACGTACTTATGTATGCATGTACGCACTTATGTATGTTTGTATGTAAGCAAGGCATGTTTTACTCTGGTGATGAATAAGCAAGGCATGAGTTAGTCTGGTGATGAATGACTGGGATATGAACGGATTTTCCTTTTTCAACTTGTAATTGTCATAAAGACTTGGAGTAGTTTCTTATACCTCTTTTATTGTTGTTTATCAGATTGTGTGAAGGTGGAGAGCTATTAGATAAAATCTTAGCCAGGTAATTTCTATTTTATTGGGTAATGAGTTTCTTGTATCATTCGACTTCTAACAAAATCACTCTATACTGTGGTCTGTTATAGAGGTGGGAGGTACACAGAAGAAGATGCTAAAGTAATCATTGTGCAGATTTTGAGCATCGTTGCCTTTTGTCATCTTCAAGGCGTTGTGCATCGTGATTTAAAGCCAGAGGTCTGCATCATGTACTATTCATTTCATATATGCTTTTGCATTATAGGCTATGGCTCTGTTCTAGATTCTCTTTCCTTTTGTTACTTATCTGAATCTTTTGCTTGCACTATAATGGACTTATCTTTGCTGCTGACACTTTTTATCTGAACATTGAAACAGAATTTTCTGTTCACAACTAGAGATGAAAATGCTCCTATGAAACTTATTGATTTTGGTCTTTCAGATTTTAACAGACCAGGTAATTGCTGGCTATATCTTTCTTATTGCCTATGCTAACTACTCTTGACATTTTATATTTCTGCAACTGTTATTCTTTGGTCATTAGTCAGTAATAACTGTTACTTTATTGCTTACTGTTTTCATCACTTAATGGCTTTTGGTACTCTTTGTTTCCATCTCTATTCTAAATCATGCTGTGTTTCAATTCACAGGTATCATGGTTTGCAATGTCAGCTTCTTTCACTGCTTCTTGTTTATTGTTTCACCTTGACCAAATCTAAACATGCTTTGACACTATGAAAATTGAAGCTTTCGATTCCACATGATAAAAAACATTGGTAATAAAGAAAAACTGTAAATCCACAGGCTACTGCCATTTACCCTCTGTTCATAGATATGCATGTTACTTCATGAAGTGAACTGAAATATTACAATTTGGATAGTTGATATGCTGTACATTTAATGTACACTCATGTCATTGCATGGTCTTCTTTCAAGGCGAGAATAGCTGACATTACCAAATGGTTTCCAATTGAGTCCTGCTCTTTGTGAGATAAAACTCTATAACAACTCATATGTTTTCCCCTTTGAACAATGTTTTCTTTTCTTTTCTTTTTTCTTTTTTTTTTCTTGATTGCATGAGTGCTATTATGTTCTAGCCACTATGAGTGTATGTGTGCTTGCAGTAATTTCTTGGTGCTAGGCGGTCATGGCATGCTCTTGCAGAAATATCTTGAAGATCTTTGGTCTTGGTTGTGAATGCCAATAAGATTTAGAATAAATATGTGAAGATATGCTTAACTCTTGATACAATGCACAATATTCAGCTTAAATTTAATTGGAAATTAAAAACTGTAGAGTTATTTCTAGAAGAACTTTTTGTAGAAGAATGTGTGGGTTGGAAAGTTGTGATGATATAGGGTTAAGCTAGTGATATTTGCCTTGATAGCGCTTTTCTTCTTTTCTATGTTTGTCATAGGAAATATAAATGGCATTAAAGTTATAGGTGTCTTAATGGTTATACTTATGAGTTAATTATACATATAGATGTCATGTGCCATAATTTATAGTTACAGATGTCATGTGCCATAAGTTGGAGCAGCTTAAGGCTTCTGGGATGAAAACAATTATCCTGTATTATTTACTTGGTACAAAATATGTAAACCAAGTTTAGTAAAATTACATGATATAATGTTATCTAGATCTTTTACACCCTATTTGGATTAAGTGAAATGGAGAGAAGAGAAGAGAAAGAGATAAATTGAGTTCCTTTCATTTGGTTGGGAAAATAAGGAAGAAGTAGAGGGTAAAAAAGAGAAATGGAGAGAATTCATGTCTATCCAAATCCACTACTCTTTTTCTCTCTGAAAGTGGAGATATTTGGAGAGTAAACAAGCCAGATGTTCAAAGTAATTTTTTTTATTCCACTTTTGTCCCATAACTAGATGGTCCAAATAAATTTCTTTTTTTTCCTCTTCTTCTTTTACTTCCAAACAAGAGGAGAGGAAATCATGTTCTTTTTTAATCTCTCTCGCTCTCTATTTCTCTATCTCTCCCCATCGCTTGGGGTGGGGAAAATTAGCTCCCATAATTTCTCAGATCACTGAATTATGAGTTTTTCTTCATCATGAGTTTCAATCATATAAATACCATAACATGTCTCTACAGCACTCTAACGTATGCCCGTACTATAACTCTGATATTCCCCTCAAAATTTATAAACCATACAGAGTGAGAGTTTGCCCAAAACATAAAAATTGTGGTACTAAAAAGTTAGCTGGTAGCTTAGTGGACCAGATATGTGGATAAGTGGCTGTCTTGATGTGCTTCATCTGTTGGAGAAAAATTGCTATTTGCAGTATGAATATTTCTCCATGTTCATAACAGTGTGGAGTGGGAGTATTAAATATGATCCAGTCCTCCACATGGGACTGGGATGCAATCTTTGTTTTCTACTCTTGTATGAGTTGTGGGTTTCACCATGTGAGAACTGAAAACAAATGGCTTTTAGGTTCTTTGGCCAAATCATTTTCCATAAAGTGCTGTAAATGGCTTTGGGTAGCATGAATCTAAACTATTACTGAATGGACAACAAATGCTGTTGCCAATCAGATCATTTTGAGTCAAAAAATTTAATGCTTTCACCATTATGGACTGGTGCAGATCAAGTAATCTTAGACTCTACCTATCACAATGTGAGAATACATGATGTAATTTGAACTACCCCACAATAGAGTGGAATGCTTGCTGCTAAACTATGGCTCTATGGACCCAATATGATCCAATCTATTTCTGGTTACCCAAGTTCTAGGTCTTTGGCTGCTATTGAAATGGCTTTTTTTTTAAAATCATGCTCGACTCTTCCTCCAGGTTCAAGAATCATCATGTGAGCGTGAAACTTGCTAGGTGATCAATGTTAAGGCTATATGAAATGACAAATTTGTTCTAGCTAGTTTTTCAGGAAAAAGAAAATTCAGTTTCTTAATGAATTAAAGTGTATCCCTGTTTTCTTACACTAGCAGGTTGATGTTGGTAAGTCTGTCCCCTGGTAGCTTGTACATAAGGTGCATGACATCCACTAGGAAGTTTCACTCCCTTTCTTGTACCCATGCTTTTACTTCTATTGTCCATTGTCTATTACTTTTTCGGAAAAATGATCTATATCTCTAACAACATATGTCATTTGTTTTATCAATTTTGACCATCCTATAACTTTTTTTGAAGAAAAATATTACTACTAATGTAATTTAAGTTTTTTACTTAAGATGCTTTCTGGTTGTTCTTGCTCCTAATTTTTCTTTTTAACAGTATATTACTTATGTTTGCACCTGAGCTCACTATTGCATATGTTTTCAGTTCATGCTACTAACTTCCGCCTTCCTTTCCTCTTTGTCCAGTACTTTTATTTGACAATTATTTGTGCCAATATTTTTTTTCCTTAAAAGCACAATCTCACATCTTGAGGATCAAAATGTGCAATCCCCTTCCCCCACCCTTCCCTGTATACACACCCTCAATGGTGATCATAGGTGGTGAATACATCCCGGCATCTCAGAGAGCATAAAAAAATTATATATGCATAAGCATTGTTGCACTTGTACATGTTTGAACATGGGAACATTCTGGAAAAAAATAAAACAGCCATACCGCATATATGGGACTCTCAGTAATGTTTGATGGTGGTGCACCTCTTTTTGTGGATTTCTGGACTGAAACCTTCTGGACGATTATGTCAGCTGATTCCCAACTCAAAAAGTGGGAAAATCAGACCATACATGCTTCATGCCAACTTATATCTTCTAGTTCTTTTATTGTGTTTGTAGGTCCACATTCCTTCTTGCTTCAGATACATGGTTGAATTCAAGGATAAAAATTGCCAATGGATTTTAGTGATAATAACAGATGCTGCAACGTTTTAAAAATGGCAGATATATTTTATGTTGTTGTTCGTCCTTTATGATCCCACAGCTATCTAAATATCCTGAGCTATAAAAAGGCAGCTAACTAGTTGTTCCTACTCCTATGTCCTTATATTAATGGCTTTAATTGAACCTTAAATTGAATAGTCTGTATCATATCAAAATCTTTTTGCTAAGAAGAAGTCATTTCTGCAAGCACATATCTTTGTAATGAATAAAGTGCAGTACTTATAATCCAAAATCCCAAACATAGTATTGGAGTATCACTTTATGCAATTTTCTTATATGCCATCCTTTGACCAGTCAACCATGTCATTCATTCACAAAGAGCTTTGAAGACCAACAAATCTTTTGTTATGATCAAGCGTTTCTTTACAGTGAGAAGTAAACTACATGCATTAATATAAGGCAATTTTGTCATTTAGAACTTTCATATAATGTTGTGCTAATTCAACATGTGTGTGTGCATGGTCGGATGCTCATACGTCTGCCTGCTTGTGCAGACATATACAATATTATTTCTTAATCATAATTTTCATTATGAAGGATAACTTGTATTGTACACTTATCGACAAATTTCAGAATACTGTACATATGCTATTGTCAAATTGCTACAACAGGCAATACCCTTTTTACCCCCTAAAAGATTTGTATGACCTTTATGAGCATTTTTACTTTGTCACTTTGTCTTTTTAAAGGTTACTGTATTCATATCAGATTTGAGGAACCGCAAAAACTTAAGAAAGTATCTGTCTCTTTGACTCGTGCGCTTGTAGTTGGTAGATATTCTTTCTTATACACATATTACTTGCGGCGCGATTAACGATTGCAGATTGTCTTTAGCGACTAATGATCAGTTTCCGTTTCGTGTTTTGGTTAGTCTGGATCCATTATTTCTGTGAACTCGATTGATGTATCTGACATATTATTTGCTTTTATCGTTACCCTTTGTTTACTTGCTTGTGGAATCATTCTGTCTTACTGGAGGCCTAAATTTCTGCTACTTTTTGCAGATGAAAGATTAAATGACATTGTTGGCAGTGCATATTATGTAGCTCCTGAAGTTCTGCATAGGTCATACAGTATGGAAGCAGATATCTGGAGCATTGGTGTCATAACATATATCCTGTTATGTGGTAGCCGACCCTTTTGGGCACGGACAGAATCAGGAATTTTTCGTGCTGTGCTGAGAGCTGATCCTAATTTCGATGATTCACCTTGGCCTGCTGTATCTCGAGAAGCTAAAGATTTTGTGAAAAAGCTTCTGAATAAGGATTATAGGAAAAGAATGACCGCTGTACAGGCTTTAAGTAAGAATTTTGTTCAATCAACTAATTATTTTGTTTTTTCTCTAAGCATTATTAGATTTGCTATTTTGCCATTTCATAGTCATCTAATTACCTTGTCAAATTTGATCCTGAAACTCTTTCAACAGCCATTGGATATGGACTATATGATACTTATAATTCAATTGCCTTTTGAGACTTACAGTGTGCTTGACTGATGGAAACTATTTACTTTTCTGATGGCAGCTCACCCGTGGTTGCGAGATGAGCAGCGACAAGTCCCTCTAGATATACTAATATATAAGTTAGTCAAATCTTACCTTCGTGCCACTCCTTTCAAGCGTGCTGCATTGAAGGTTTGACATTCTTTATCATTCAGCTTGTTGGATGAGAAGTAGTATCTCCTGGTTTTCTGTATCAGATGGCATTCATTCTATATGCTTATTGTTCTACTTTCACCTATAGATATTGGGTGCTCATATCTGTGTGAAGGCTTTGGATGTGAATGTTGTGTCCACATCAAATGAAATTTAGCTAATTAATTTTCATAGGTTGTATCAAATAAATGTGGATACATGGTACTGCATAAAAGCACTTCTAGCCTTCTACATTATCTACTATTGTATAATCATGTCACCCAGTTGCTATGAGTATGCATGTAATTTATACAATTTACATATTCTGGTTTATACGTTTAGATTTGCCAAACACTAATTAGGCAATATAGACAGGCAAGCTGAAAGGACTTGCAGTGTCCATTATCGCTCACCTTCTTATCTAGATGTGTTTATGGAATTGGAGGATGAACCACTGTGGCTGGCGTCAAGTTTAACTGTTTTGGTTGGTTATTGTGTTATGGCTTGCCTAAAGTTGTTTGGTCTCTGAATTGTGCTACTGTCTGACTTTTCTTTCGATATTCTTTGGTTGATTCATTATTTTGCTTGGTATGCTTTTAGGATGCATTTTATCAGAGGGGAGAAAAAGGTGCGAAAGTACGATAGGTGCATCACGGTACCTGTAAGGGGTATACTAGTTTTGATCATAGTTATATAAACCGAATGCCTGGCTGGTTCAGCTCTCCTGGGAACGGATTGACGTCTGGACCAGCTGAGCTCCGCCAATTGGGTCAGTTTTTAGAAAAACCCAGCGACCCACATGGCTTAGACTGGGTTAACCTAGTTCAAAAAATAGTATGAAAGGTGTGCTAAAGAGTGGATTCAAACCTCTGCCCATTCAAAGGGGTACAAAACATATTAAGAGACAATTTGGTTTGTTGAATGGTGATACTTGTAGATTTATATAGCAGAGATACTTCCAGTACACTATCATATTTCAACAATCAATTCTTTCCATAAAAAAATAATTATTTTCCTCTTTGATACAAAATCAAAAAACAATTTTCATTATGTTCTTTTGGATATTTTCAAAAATCATTGTTTAAAATGATTAAAATGTATCAATAAGTTCTAGAATTTTCCATAAAAAAGTTGATTTTTCCTTTTTGATTCAAAACCAAAAAAATAAATATACTTCATTTTATACTTTTGGATATCTTCAAACTTTACTCAAATATCAATATGTTTACATAATTTACTACATTATATATAAAAAATAAAATAAACTGGGCATGATTATTTTCTATTTATGCTATAACTAAAGAGTGCCATAAAATGCACATTTCTATGATTTAAAATAATAGTATTTAAAGTAGGAAATATAGTACTAATTATGCATATTTTCTAACATATATTTTAATTTTTCAATATTTTTAATTATAATCCCGTTAAACAGTTGACCACGGTTGAACCATTGACCCAATTTTTGACCTAAATGCTTGATTGGGGCGGTCTCTGATTCGTTTTTAATAACTATGGTTCTGATGTCTTACATGGGTGTCTAGTATCTAGGTGTATGGAAGAGTGGACACAGGAACATTCAAAAATCTGGACACGGGGACACATTTGCATCATGCATATATGTATAAATATTGAATTATTTTGTTGGACCAATTGCTTTCTAACTAGATTGTATTGAAAAACCAACGGTTGAACTATTGGTATATGTACCCATACTAGAACCTTACTGGTATGGTATGGCATGGTACCTCTATAGTGGTAATACTAGTTTTCATAACTTATCGGTAATCTAGTATGGACCTATACAGCTGATATGAACCAGTATGGAATGATTCTTGGACAAAACCTTGGCTAAATGTTATACTAAACTTGAAAGCTTCTATGTGCCAAAAGTTGATTTGTAACTACAAAGATATAATGATCATTAATATGATGTCATCAGTTTTCATGAAATTTTCAGATGTGTAGCTTTCCAGAAACAGCAAAAAACCCAAAATTTGATGCCTTTGGTTAACATTACCAGCAACTTAAAATTTCTAAAGGTCCTGGCTGCAATAGTAATTGATGGCTGTGGTAGAGTCAATATGCTCTGACATTCAAAAAGGAGATAATTTTATTTTACTTTTCTTTGGTTGATTAGTACCTAACACAACCCTAATGACTAGGATCTTCGTAATTCAACTTTTATCCAGCTTACAGCATTTAGCCAATAATTTTTTGCTAGAAATAAGACTTACAAGCATAAAAACTCCTTCCTTTAAGACTTTTTTTAATTGAATATCAAAGTTCATAACTTAATAACTTTTACATCTACAAGAGCAAACAACCACCTACAAGAGCAAATGTCAAAGTTGTTTATTAACATCCAACACTTAGTGCATGCATAAAGCTTTCAAGCTTAGTTGCCTCAAATGGAGTGAGTGTGGAAGTGGATTCCGGTTTTGGAGCACTCTCAAAATATTTTAGAGTAAAGAAGCTCCTTGGAAGTGGGTTTGAAGAGGATAGCATATTCTGAAGCAGGATGTCAGGTACATGGCTCTTAGGCGTTTATGTGCACCAGAAGGCAGCTTGAAGGTCTACTATAGGTGCAATTTGATAGTGATTGAAGAATTTTTTAGTTGTGCTGGTGGGTTAGGTTGAAACTAGAAATTTATTTCTACTTGGTAAGTGTATTGTATTGCATGGAACTATTGGATATATTAGTTATATTTGCAAAAAACTAAGACTTTTACGGAAGGTAAAAAGCTATTTAAAATTAAAATATGTAGTGAATATGATTGACAATAAAACAATTGATTTGACATTCCAAAGCTATTATCTTTTAAAAAATATATCATTTGATTTATTGAGAATATTATACACCATGTATATGCATCCTTAATTTTTAATATTACTCACAAAAAATAAATCTTATTATGTGAATTTTCAAGTGTTCGTGATGCTTCCTGAAAAGTTCAAAAGCTTACAAGGTCTGGCTTACTTTATACAATTTTAAGATACTAATACGATAAAATATCTAGAAAATTTTATTTGCCTAGAATTTATTGCATCCAAGGTACGTCATAAGTATGTCATCTCAATAGCGGACCCCATCCTGGTGTCACCCTATCATTGTGTCGGTAGGATATGGTATGAGCATGTTCGGCATACCAAGTATCGGTACGTCCCCTATTTTGTACCGGTACGGTATGTCCCGTACTACTAGGTACGCCACGTCAAACCTTGATTGCATCAATACCTAAATTTTTTAGGTCTACTTAAAACTTGCAAAATTCAAGTTTAGTCTTGTTGGGCAAAAGCTTCCAAGAGGCTCAAATAAACACCCGTGAGTGATGGCTCAAAAAAAAGAAGAAACATGGCATCTTTAAGATAACATAGTTTTAGAAATGACTCATAAGTCAAATGGATCTTTAAGCTAATGTAGTGTACAATGACATCATTCCTTGTTTCTTTTCCTAAGTTTGTCATTTGAGTTCAAGCACAATATGCTATGTCATGACCACCCTCCCTGTCATTGGCAGTGGATAAAACCAAACCTTAATGTGTATTCCTCTGATGAAAGGTGAATGTATGCCTCATTCTGTCCAGCCTGATTGGCAGACTTCAAGGCACTTTAAAGGCCTTTAGCTTGAGGCCTTCAAAGTCACATGGCATCTTTAAGTCATAAGTCACATGGCATCTGGACTCATAAGTGTTATAAAAGTGTTATAATATCTTGACTCATAAGTCACATGGCATCTTTAAGAGCCTCCTTGCCTCATGCTAATATCACCATATGGTCTGTGAGGTGTACAATGACATCATTCCTTGTTCTTTTCTGAGTCTGTCATTTGAGTTCAAGCACAATATGCTATGTCATGACCACCCTCCCAGTCATTGGCCGGGGGTAAAACCAAAGCTTAATATGTATTCCTCTGATGAAAGGTGAGCATATGACTCTCTGTGCCCAGCCTGATTGGCAAACTGCAAGGCACCTTAAAGGCCTTTACCTTGAGGTCGACAAGCCTCAAATTAGTGTTTCTAAATATTGGTTTCAATCAGAAGGCACATTCCATCTATTTCCTACATTTTTGTAGCTTTATTGTGGATATTATGTTAATTTAAAGGTGTACAAGGTAAAGATTATTAACCAAAAGATTAGTATAGTCCAATCATCCACACGAAGCCATAGAAAATTGTAGGATTTGGTCGCCTTGAATCAACTCAGTATATCAAAATAGCTATGCACTTTAGGAAGAATTATCAATATTTTGTTCAATTTCTTCTCCAAATGGTTTTTAG
Organism: Phoenix dactylifera; assembly: GCF_051530095.1. NCBI lineage: Eukaryota > Viridiplantae > Streptophyta > Magnoliopsida > Arecales > Arecaceae > Phoenix > Phoenix dactylifera. The sequence goes on from NC_143195.1 coordinate 33,034,000, forward strand.
AACTTTTAATGTCATCAGTTTTGCCTAGATATCATTTACTTTTTTAGCTTTATCAACTTCAAAAAATCAACTTTATAATGCCCTTGTATCATTAGTAGTAACAGTTGATCAACTTTATGAGTAATGAATATTTTTCTTATCATGTTTCGTTTTAGAGAAAGTTAAAATGTCGTGTAGTTGACTGGGTGATTATAACATTATTTGCATTCTTTGTAAGAAAGTAAGTTAAATATTTTGACACTCTAATGGATAATTTGGCTTAATCTATTAAAAGAATTTGCTAACCTGGTTAAACTTTCATGCATAAGTAATATGGATTTTTGATATCACCTCGTATTTTCTGCCATTTTCTTCGCAGGCTTTATCAAGGGCTCTAACAGAGGATGAGCTGATTTATATTAGGGCTCAATTTAATTTACTGGAACCAAATAAAGATGGGCGAGTGTCTCTGGAAAATTTTAGAATGGTTAGCTCTTTGACTTTTGATATCTTACAATCTTTCCACAAAATTGTTTTAAGGATGAAATTTTGGGTTTGTAAGCAGTATGTTAATTTTGTTACATTTGATGTGCCTAAGTAATTTTACTTATCTACTAGTTGTTATTGGCACATTCAGGTATGTTAAGTTTGTCCTGAATTATATGCAGGCACTCTTGCGAAACTCAACTGATGCTATGAAGGAATCAATGGTTCTTGAAATCTTGAGTGCGGTACGGTTGCATTTACTTTCCTTGTAATTAGTAAATATTTTAAATCTCCTTAATAGAGCCAAGTTTCTTATTTCTTGCTAGCATTGTCCCCTCGTTATTCATCTTTCTTTTGACCATATCAATCATTAAAAATGTGATATTGGCTGCTTTAATTATTACTATAAGACAGCATCTTGATGATGCATACTCGAAAATGTATACTGGTTTTATTTTGGGTAAAGAAGATTTTTTCTTCTCTTTTTTAATTTAAAATATATGCTATCTCGTATTTCCACTTTGAGTTAAGTTCTTGCTAAAGCATCTCCTTGGCTTCTAGTCTAACTCTGTGAAGAAAAAGGAAACATTACTAGATGTCAGTTTCGGCTCGATTAGGCAACATTGGATCCAATTTTGGATTGTTCAAGCTTGCTTTGGTTGAATTTAGCTTAGGGTTCGAGCCTGTCCTGCGCTTATACAACACCTAAGCTTGGTTTCGTGTATTTGGTTGGTTCAAGATTGTTCACAAATGCAGTATCTTCTTAAAGAACCTTATCTAACATCCATTTCTATGTTTGGTATTCCAAACTTTGATAGCGAAATTAGCAACAACAATCCCAGCTGTTATAATGAACTCTAGAGATCACTCATTTTCATCGATATCTAACTGTTTTGATCATTTGTTATATTTGATAAGTGCTTTATTTTGATAAATTCTTGATGGAGGTTGTTATATAATTGAAGCTTCAACCGTGCACGAGCCTAATAGCACTGAGCTTAGTGTCATTCAACAATGAAGCTGAAGCCTCTTTCAGCGTTGTTCATTTATTTGCTGAATGAGCCCAAACAAGCTTCATAGTTCATAACAAGGCAAGCCTGAGTTGTTCATGAGCTGCATGGCTTATGTTCATCCCCAAGTATATCATGACACATGTATGCAAGAGATTTACCCCAAATCTCAATTATTTCGATGCAGAAAATAAACCCTTAAGCTATCTAAATGATGAATGATCAAAATTTGAACTACAAAGATCTAAAATTTGAACTGTATCCATGGCATGACTTATTGGCTGGGTTTTATAGTACTTAGAGACACTCAAATATCAGTCTTTTCTAGGAAATGACTTATCTGGCAACAAGCAGTCATCAATTCAGAATCATCATTAAACCCTACGAGGAGGTCCTTTGTCTTTCCATCTGACTTGAGTGTCTGAGCAGTTAATATCCTTGATTGTTGAGGTGGAATCTGAAGCAAGACCACCAGCAATAGATCTAAATAACAATCCTCCTTGGTCCAAGGCCTTGCCCATTCTTGAAGCTTGTGCAACCAAATCCATGTCAAAACCAACCCGGAGAAGACCTTATCTTGTCTGTAGAACCATCAACAAAATGTTCATTTACAGTACTATGGTTCTAGAGGGTCTCTTCCCTTCTCGTTTTGATGCTTTTCAAAATTTGCATTGAATTGAACATTGACTCAATCATGTAACTGTTTACTTCTATGTTTTTCCTTCTAGTTGCATGAATCCACAAGTTAAGATATTGTTTCGATTTGCCAGCATCCAATGAAATGCATATCCACTTGGCAAAATATCATTTAAATGTATTTGCAGTAAATTTAAGCAGTAGTGAATTAGATCCCTTAAATTTCTCCAATTTCTTTCATGTCTGGAGAGCTGCATGGCAAGGATTTTTACTGCCATTGCTAGTAATTGCAGCACACCATATCCATACACTGAGTCACCGACCACTGGTAAGCTTCAAGCAAATGACAAATCTGAATATTCTAAATAGGTATTATATGAAATGCTGAACTATAAATTCAAAATGCAAAAATTATAACTTATGTTTTAGTGACCAAATGACTAGCTGCATTGCAATCACCATCTTCTGTGAATTTTGTGCAATTGCTAGTCATCTTCCAAAAGTCTGTCACATTCTTATATGCTTTCATCTCCACTCAGAGCAAGTAAAATGGTCATCCATGACAACGATGTTCTACTCTTACTACTTAGTATCTTTGAAATAGCAAGAGTTATGATAACAACCCCCGGCATTCAACAATCTATCAAGTTTTTGTATAATGGCCTATGGAAATATTATAAGACTTGAAAGAACACACAGCACTCCTGAATGTTGCTCTCGGCTCTCTTTGCATCTTCTTAATTACTATATACAAATTATATAACTGGCTTCCAAATGCCATTAACAACTCAGAGCACTTCAAGTAAAGCTGTTAGTATCCTAATTACTCAACGGACTTGATTACAAAATTATGAGCTTATGACCATAGAAGCGGCCCTCCCCCTTTTGATGGTCTAGACCATTTGCAACACCTGCAGTCATTAGACAAGAACAATACTCTCTCCATTTTTCTTTTTTCTCCATATTACTCCGCAGAGTAAGAGTTCCCTTGACTTCTCAACTGCACCCTTATCTTTTCCTTGTTTGACTATATCATCAAGCGTCAAATGAAGACATGAAGAGTGGGATATGTGATTGCTCTTGTCCATCATTAGCCTTGTAGCTGATCTATGAACTGATTCTTGACAACTAATTACTACCTGGATTGACTAAGAAAACTCTTCTTATTCTTTGGAAGGAACTCTAGTGCGACAAATATTCTGTGATTAGAATTTAACCCAGTATTTTGTAAAGGATGGAATAAAATTGCAAGTAATGCAGTGAATTGGAATTTTCCTTCGAAACAAACCGTATGATGAGCTATTTTTTTTTCATTCTATGTTATCCCCCATGATGTTACTGCCTAGGAATATCAAAGTTGTTACCTGTCTCATTGTACTATTGCGTGTTCTGTTTGCTGTTATTATCATCTTACCACGCCATCTTTCATCTCTTTTGAGTTACCTGGTTGCTTATAGTGGAATTTTTTCCTGTTAAATGACACTCACAAAAGCCACCGCATGATGTACATCACAGTTGGAACCACTCGCATATAGAAGGATGGACTTTGAAGAGTTCTGTGCTGCCACAATCAGCCCGTACCAGCTCGAGGCTTTGGAAAATTGGGAACAGATTGCAAGCACAGCTTTCAAGTACTTTGAGTGGGAGGGTAATCGGGTTATCTCAGTTGAGGAACTGGCTCAGGTACCAGTACCAAATAAACTCGATGGGACTTCGTACATTTTTTATTTCTTTACTACTTAACATGACCAAACTGCCATGTGCAGGAGATGAACCTTGCTCCAGCAGCTTATTCTATTGTTCGTGACTGGATCAGACCATCTGATGGCAAACTCAACTTTCTTGGATACACCAAATTTTTGCATGGCGTGACAATTCGTAGCTCCAACACAAGACACAACCGTTAGATATCTATTGCCATTCATCTCATTGTTTTTATTCATGTCATTCATATAGTACTTGCAGATCTCTTTTTATCCTTGTTCTTTGTCCTTATTTTGTTTTTCATTGTAGAGAGTGGATGTAAAAAGTGAGTTTATGGTCAAGCCCAGATGTAAGGTTCCTCGGGCAACATATGTTTTTGAGGACAATTTTTTTAAGAAAAATACCATACTATAGGCTCTGATGTTTCTGATCTTATGTCTGTTGCCAAATGATAATGACTGCTGGTAAATCTTTGCGAGTATTGTTGCAGCTGAAATATAGGATGTAATTTAGACTCAAGTTCAATAACAAAAGATCGGAAGGATGTATAATGATGGGACTAATATTTAAGTCGAAATCTTTTTTCAATCCGACATCAGGTTTTCCGATCTAGTAGGAATGTTGTACAAGGATGTAGTCACTTGGATTTTTAACTGACCGTTGGTCCATTCTTTTTCCTAAATTTGCTTCACATTATGCGATTACTATACCCTTATTTTCTGTGAAAGGCACACCCACTACTGAAATAGGTGGGAGTATAATCCCCACCCTGTTTAAGCAACTATTTATACCAGTGTCTATCTGAAATTTTGAACCACTAGCTTGGGCAGGTATGAGTAAGCAAGGCAACAAGCAGCAGTGTCTCTGGAGGCCATGGATCTTGCCATTCCAAGATCAATTGGATATAAAACTCAACTTTTAGGTGGATTTCTGGAGCTTGCGGAGCTCAGTAACGGGGATTGATCACTTTCTTTGAATCTTTCGGGTCCCTACGTCCTTCCCTCTCTCCGTAACTAATTAGCTGGGCATGGAGATGTTCCATGAATAGGGTGAGCAGGCGTCCGGATATGTGGAGATGGGTGCAAGATTTCCTAGCCTCAAGGTGTACCTATAGGTACATATAAAATTTTGTGGAAGATCCGCTCTATAATATAGGGTCAAAAGGCCAAAATAAGTAATTAGTTTTGAGTCCTTATAAATAAATAAAAAAAAAGATTCTTGAACCCTTTTCATGCTCTTGTCACTTCAAGGCACCGAAGAAAGAAGAAAAAAAATTCAATTCAATTTATCATGATTGATTGGTTAACATGTTAGTTGACAAATATGAAAAAATTATCTTCTAGCCAGCTGTGAACAGATTCGACAAAAGATAGACAAATCCAGTATTTATCTTACATTAAGCAATAAATGGAGTAACTACTGCGATAGTGGTAAAAGGAACGATATGTGGGAAGCAAAATAGGGGCATATTCATCTATAGGACACCAACTGCTTGTATAAATATTAATGATTTATGATAATGAATCGTAGGCTTAATAACTTTTTTGATCTCCCCATCTTCTTCTTCCTCTAATCCTGCCAACCAAATAGAAATCTCCCAGTAACATTTCCAGCCACCAACGATTTAAAACATGAATAAAAAAACTAACATTCAAGTACCTTTTAATCCCATTTTAGTATGCTGCTTTAATTTATCTAAGAGCAAATAACAGACTTAATTGAAATTGCATATTGTGTGTTCAGGTTGTAAGGATCAAAATCATTGTGTTTCATATTGTTATTACTATTATTATTATTTGGTGATTTTTGGAGCCGATCCTTGTAATGGATCTGGATGCTCACCAATTGGAAGCATTTACCAAGGCCTTTTCAGAACGAGAATCATCACTCTGGTTTGAATGTGCTTATTGAAACCTACTTCGCTGACGTTCCTGCTGAGGCATGCAAGTTAGTTTGTCTCATAACCTTGTTGAATGAACATTTTTTTTTTTTGGACTTTTGACAAATAGCATTATGTGTTATAGGACTCACTTCCTTGAATGGCATCTCTGGTTTCGGTTTTGATCTTGTCCGTGGAACCAAGACACTGGATCTGATAAAAAGTTCAGCTTTCCCTTCTGGCAGATATCTTTGTCTGGAGTTGTGGTTGCGCCAACGTCCCCTTTAGAACTTTGGTTTTGTTCTTTTTAGTAATGTGGCAAATTGGATCTGCTTCCTATGAGTCACACGACGTTATTTGTTTAGTATTTTTTTTGGAGGTCGTTGAAGCATCCGTATGCCTCTATGATGTACTATGTTCTTCTTCCTATGGGTAACTTTCTGGTGACAACATTTTTTTTTTTTCGATACAGGTGACATTAAATTCTATTATGGAAGTAAATTATATTCAGTTATGGGATTGGGATTCTTTTTATTGTGATATTCCATCTCAAATTGCACGAAGTCTTCCCTTCTGATCTTATTATTGAATTTTCCATATACCTGAGCATGTTTGCAGCCATATCCTTTTAGTTGCCTGCTTATAAAGCAGCAAGGTACCCATTACACCCATCGATGTCCATGAAGAAATTACATGCAACATCATATTCCTTTTTTCACACAAAAGAATGATTGATCTATGTACTCCTTTTGTACATTTATGCATCTGTCCGGAGTAAAGACCCAACTCATATGCTACAACCACCTGAGTTCTCACTTACCTATCTTGAGTAGGAGAAATTTCACTGCTGAAATTTTCAAATGGAGATTCCATCTGATATACCAGATATCGCTGCTGCGTCAAGGATGACGACAGTCCTGGAGACAATTCCATTCCCTCGCCATAATTGGAATTTGAAGAGGAATGTCCTACGTGCTGCAAACATGTATTGAAATGACACGCCAAGACATGGGAGCAGCTTCATGAAGGGCTTGTATCTTCTGCAACCCAAATTACAGTACTTCAAATTTGTGAGCCCCTAATCTGTGTTTACCGATCATTGCTATTGGTGCGACCATGATCATCATAAACCGGAGTGGTGAATCGTACCTTTGAGAACAAGTACAATTAGGACCTCCATTTTGGTTTTTGGTTAATTTTCTTTCATAGTAAATGAAACCTGATTGAATTTAGCCTCTCATTTTTCTTCAGAAGTCCCAATTTTCAACATTTAAAGTTCGTTTCAATTTTGCATGCATAGCAAATCTTCCGTAGCTACAGCTAAAATCTTCAGAAATTTCCTTCCTACAGTCATCTGTTACACTGAAACTGTTCGGCGGCAATCAGCAGCACTCATGCAAGTTGACTTGCATAGCCTCTCAGGAAAATCAAAATTGGAACAACTAAACACACCAACGAAGAGGAAAAGGAAGAGAGAACAGTCAACCTAACTTGAAAAAAATTACATGAGGACCCCAGCCACATTATCAAGTGCTTTCTTCGCAATCTTGAATTTGCCAGCAATGGATTTTCCCGAGTTTGCAGCAACAACATACTGCTTGATGAAGAACACAAGGCTGCTCCGCAGCATTTCAAGCTCCGGGAGTCCAGCTATACGAGTGAAGATGTTCCAGACAAGGGCATCGGAGTTCTCAAAAACAGCCTCAAAGAGCATTCGGAAATGCATGATCCTTTTAGGTGTCAGCTGTGCAGGGTTTGTCAGATCTACAGTCTTCAAAATAGCCAGGGAGAGCAAGAAGGTGGAAAGCATCTCTGCAACAAATTTTGCAAGGTTCATGGAGCGGTTTAACTCCATTGATTCGAGTTCCTTGAAGTGATCCCATAAGCAATACTGAAATTTACATTAAAAAAGGCAAGTTCAGAAACATGATGAAATTTGGAAAACATCTGAAAACTAATTTTTTTTAAAAAAACGAAGAAGTCAACAAACAGAGCTCAACAATATAATGACGTAATCCAGAACTTGCAAATACCGATGTCCTGGTAAGGATACATCTCATACAAACAGGAATTCATAAATGATCCAACAAAATTATAAGTAGCCAGTAGACATAAACTTACATATACACTTAATTACTTAAAATTATCTTCTCTTCTCTTGGCATATAAATGATGAATTTCTTTAGTTGGATTACATCAAGACAAGCATTTTGGACCAAAGACACCATTAAAATTCTCTACAGCAAATCCATGGCATTATACCTAGAGGTACATATGGTTAATTTTGGCAACAAATGGCAAAGCATGATTATCACTTCTGAGAATGAAACAATCATGATTCCTGATGAGAAAGTAAAATGTGATGGCTCAATAGGGAGAATAAAATATTATGCAGATCATATCCCAATTATATAATTCAACAAAAAAATTCCATTACAACTTATGACATTCCTTATACATAAGCAGATGATAATGACCTTTGACAGTAGGATGAACCAAGAGTCGACCCCCTAACAGATGTCTTTTGTGCTAAGCAAGAATATTCAAAGTACACTACCAAATGAAAGTTCCTTACAGATGATGTAGTGCTAAATTTACGGCCAGAGAACGGGCTAGATCTAATCATAGGCATGGAGGAAAACACTGGAAGACATGGGGCTAAAATTTAGTCAAACAAAAAAATTGTAATTTGCTATTTTTTGTTTTTGAGTAAAGTTACAGACACAAGGTGACTAAACTATTTTATTGATCAAAATTCAGATACAGTCTAAGAAACCCCCAACACCTCCAGCCTCAGCCCCTTCTAACTCTAATCAGCTTACAAAACAACGGGACAGCTCTAGCCTCCTCCGGAACTAGAAGTAACCATGATCTCAATATTCTCTTGATTCTTCTAAGCATGTCCATCATGGAAGACTTTGACTTCCTAAATATCCTGTTATTCCTCTCCAGTCATATCTCCCAGCACTGGGACTTCTTCAGCCATTTCCTTCTCCAAGGCCCCCATAGGTCCTGCACGTCCCATGCTTTCTGCCTGATTTTAAGCAAGAATAAACAATTCTTAATGCACAAGACTGCCTTATGCTCTATGAATCTTCTCTGCCACAGAAGATACAGTCTGATTTGCAACTTTTATGAGTAGCCTTTCAATAGGGATGCAACTCCAGCTGCTTGAAGAGTAAGGTTAGAGGTCAGCCCAGGCCCGATACAAGATTCAGTCAATCCACAGCAGACCTAGCCTGACATGGTCAAGCCAAGCCCAACCAAGGCGTGCCTTTTAGAGCTTGTGTTTGAGAATATGGTCGTGTTGGGGCTAGTTGGGCTACTTTATGTGGTTGGCAGCTTTAGCAGCAAGCAAGGGGACAAGAGAGCAGAGAAAGAGAGAGAAAGGGAGGGTGGGAGGAGAGAATGAGATTCTGACCATCACCTGTCATGGATGTTGATATTCAAAGAGCAGAAAACCCTGAATCTAGGGTTTCAAACTACCTAGAATTATTAATGATTTCCTAGTTCTACAATTTCAAATGTGGTCAGGTGACTGGTAATATTTGGAGGAAGTACCCCAGTGTTGTAAGGGTGGCAATTTACTTTGCTCCATCGGGTACCCGGCTTGACACTAATGGGATGGGTTTTACCTCACATAGTAGATCTGGGGTGGGTATGGATAATGGTAAAACCGACCCCCAATCTGACCAGATATATATAACTCTTCACAAATCCCCTCACTGAGGCCAAAAAAAAAAAGATTTATATGCAACCCGCCCCATATGGATAATGGCCTAAAACCAACCCATTGCCATCCTTAAACTACCGTCTACCGCTGCTAAGGCCAGATTCAGACATATATGAAAATGAATTCAAAAACATGATATAGTCATCAACAATTAGGATAAAATGGTTCACAGAAAATAGTAAAGATACTGGTAGTCCAGACCCTAAATCCCTAATACATGGACAATATTATCTTATTTTATAATACTATCTTCAATCAAACTGAAAAATAGGCCCTCATTCAGGCCAAAGAGTATTCGCATTTGGACAGATTTTGGGAAAAACCAAACATGACTTTATAAGGAAAAGCTGAATGTACCCACCTGCAAGCTGAACTTGTGATTTTTGTCATGGCTACATAATTTGGAAGCCAAGACAGTGTAATACTTGTTAAACACCTTTTCTTGCAAACAGCAATCAACAAGTACCCTCATTATTTCTCTATCCTACAATTCATTAGGAAAATTGAAATGTAAGCAAACTGTAGGTGAAACCACAAACAAAGCATGAAAGAGTGGTGCAGAATCGATACCTGCTTCCCAGATAAATCCAGCCTCAGAAGCTTCTCAAAAGCATCTATATAATCTTCCCCACTCATGATAATACAAAAAATTGCTCTCCTTAAGTCAGTGTTCATCCTTTGTGCAGCCGCGAGATGTACCAACTTTTGTGCCTCTAGAACTTCTTTGTTAATTGTCATTGCCACGTCTTCAACATTATCTGTTGAGGGTGCAACATCTCCTGACAACCACCATTGACCTTTCTTATCAGGATCAAGCAATTTGCTCCATTTGAGCCCACGGAGGACAACATCCTCTGCTCTTAACTGCAGAAGTTTTTTAGTCATCAGCAACTGATGGAGGATACTGCAATAGCATGATGATATATATAGCATAATATGGAATTCAAGCAGAAGCTACAAAACTGGCAAAGCCACCTTATTCTGAGTTGCATAAAATTATCATACAAATAAAAAGATGTGAAGATTTATGATGTTAAAAGTTCAACTGGCTTCAGCAACAAGAATATACAGTGGAAACAAGATGTCAAAATAGTAAAATTTTCTTACTTTTAGCTGTTGATGACTTAACTAAATTATTAAATAAACTAGGTAATGCATAAAGGGAAAAAATTATTTGTTATATTTGCATAAGAATATATAAAGGGGAAAAGAGTAACATATAAGTAATATGAACGACCTTTTGTAGCCATTTTTTCATCCGTATATGATGAGCAGTAGCTTCGTTTGGCCTTTTCTTGTTGTTTTTTATATCACATATCGTCTCAAGCATGAATTCCATCTGCAAGGAGAATTGATCCCCAAAAATCAGAAGCATGTTCAAAACAAGATAATTTAGGAAGAAAGTATGTCAGCTTACTCTTTTACTGTTTATATTTGATTTCCCATTTTCTTTTCTCTCAGAGAGAGATTTCAGCTCATTCACTCTATTCTGAATTCCAAGGACGAAATCTTTCATAGCAGTGGGATCATCACTCCTCAGCTTCATCCCACAACCTGCTTTCATAAATAAAAGGTGTAAAAATGAGCCAGAGCAATTTTGAGTTTCATGATCTAGGACTTGCCAGTTTACAATAAAATTGGTTTACATTGATCATAAAAATATAAATTAATAAGAAAAAAATGGAAAAGATATACATTGTAGAATTGTCAAGATAGTGGACACATCCAACTCTGTCAAGCGCTTTGTCAACATGGAGAGGAGATCATATATGAGATCGCTGCAAATCAGACAACAAAAAATGGTAAATTTATGCATTGAACACATGAACCACCTGGACTCATAGAGAAACAAATCAATACAATCATAATGCGCAACAAAACATAAACACCAGATATGAATGATTATGGGTACCCACCAAACCAATCTATTTGAATTTTGAAGTTTAGCCTACGAATGACCTTATTGAATAGATGGACCATTATCTGCCAAATTCCTCTAGTAAAAACTCTCTCCTATACATCACAACTTATTCATGCTATTTACACACCACAGCTCATCAGGAATGCTAGAAAAAATCCTAACCATAAACAAACACACACACACAGAGACAAAAAAAAAAAAACATAATGAAGTGAATGGAATCATTGGAATCTTGCATCTTTATGTAGATACTCTGTAGAATATCCAAATTCCTACATACAAGCCCAAACCACGTAATTTGCTTTTTCAAGCACATACTTACATGCAAATAGTAAAAGGTTTAAAAATTTAAGGACAAGATTTCAGATCTTCTCAGAAAGTTATAGGAGACTACAAGCTTAGAAGCCATTCATGCATCTCAATTGTCAATAGTACTAACCTGGCACAAACATCAAAGATGCACATATATGACAGTAGTAATGTAAGATTACGCAAAGATAGGCCATCCTCCTTCAAGTATTCATCCTAAAACAGAACGAAAATGTCAATTAGAAGAAAAGCCAGTGATACACTGTACTGAAAGCATATAATGCAATATAATATCTTCAATGAACAGAACTGATGGTTAATGACATTCGTGGATCAAATCATGGATCAAAGGAATCTAACCACGAAGCCAAATATAGGGATGGACAACTGCTACAGAAGATGACCAGTCAAAGGCATAAAGAAAGAGAAAAGTATCTTTCCCAGTGACTACAAGCCCATCAAATATTTATACAATAAATATACTGAAGCTATGGATGCCTAAAATCATGGTTGCTGCCGCTAGTTTCTCTTGGTCTCATTTTAGACTCCCAATCATACCTCAAATGATTTAGCAAGAGAAGAAAGGAGCTTCGCACTGAAATCAATCCCAACTAAGCATGCCAAACCTGCAACAAAAGTTGCAAAAACAGCAGCATACCTACATAGACAGAAAGGTTTAGAATTATACTACAGTAGTAAAGCAGATAATATTTGAAAAACCAAAAGGCAAGCAGTTTTACCAATATAGACTTTGACATAAGAGCAGATAAAAGTGGATATAAAAGAAAAAGAGGGTGAAAAAGAAAGCTCAATGCTGATTAAAAATGGCCAGAACATTTTAGCAAGAGTTGAACGAGAAATCCAGAAATATAAAAACAGAAAGACATAACTATTACACTCTATTATCTCCAAAAGGGAGACATTTTCAAAGTTTGATCTTACCACAATTTTACAATTAAGAACATACCACATACAACAATCAACAAGCATTAACCCTTTAACTTGCTCTTAGAATGGGTGATCAGGTGCAAACATTCCTCATGATACAAACCAAGCAATTTTGCTAAGGTCATTTAGGATTGATACGTAACTAACACCTTAACTAGCACCTAACTAGTCTGTTTGTGAGAAGATGCAACCACACTCTTGAAGGAAGGTGTCATAGGACTAGATCCCTTTCTTTTGATGATATCAGAAGGGAGTAGGTTCATATGACATCTATAGGGTGTAGGAAAGATGGATAATATAAAGATCTTTCGCATGTTGGTCTTTAAGAAAGGAATAATATGATTTGTCCTGGTCAACAAGTTGTCAGTGAGACTCTCTTATGCTTACTTAATTCTCCACGACACTCTGATACCTCCTTATACCGCTTCAGTATATGACAAGGAACTATTTTTTTAATTTTCATCTATTTATGACAAGACATATCACTTTCACTGCAAAATAAAAACCAGTAGCATTTTGAAAATCACATGTAAATAGATTAATAACCTAGAATGTGGTGCCAACTGAGCTTGAAATCAAGAAAAAAGGGACTTAACTGTTCATTGCTACGAGGCCCTCCAGAACAAGATGCTACAATCTCCTGTCCAATTATTTGGCAACCAACACTGCGAGAAACTGACTGGGAAAATGTCAGCTCCAAATAAGTCACAAAGAGAGTTAACAATATTATAAAGCCCAAAAGAAATAGCAAGACATAAAATTAATATTATTACTCGAAAGAGTGTAGCCATTTCTTCTGTAATTGACTCCACATTTGATTCAGAAAGCCTATTCAGAAGTCCTGAACACAAGTAATTAGTTAAATAGATTTGGATATCAACAAGACTCCACATACCTGAGAAACCAGAGTTCCACAGAAAATAATCACCTTTACTCCACCTTAAGATATAATTGAACTCTTACCTCTCACTCTACGACGAACCTGAGAGAGCTCTTCTGATTCCGCATTTGCTTGAGCTCGCAAGTGAGGAGCCACATACTTCACGCGTGAATCAACTGCAGTTTCTTCCACATGTGGTTCTTTTTCATCAGATGTATCAAGCTGCTCAGCATCCCCACTATCCATCTCAGTATCCTCCATCGGCACTTCCACAGCAACCTCACCCTCTAGCTGCTTCAGTGAGGAGACAGATGACTTCTTTCTCTTGTGCTTCTTCTTGCCTGTTAACACACTCTCCTTTCCATTACCACAATCTGACACACTCTCCTTTCCATTACCATAATCTTCTTCTGCTTCATCATCTATATCTGTGTCGTCGCCTACCATGGAGTCCGGAAATGATGGGGCCCCCTCTAAAAGTATATTTAATTCGTCATCAGGACCACGTAGCTTCCCATTCTTCACCTTGAGCTTCTTCGCCAGCCTCCTCTCCATTTCCAGATCATCTTCAGCACTAACCATACCCTTCCCCGTCTCCATCTCCAAAAACTCTTGGAATTTGGTCTTCAATTTACCCTCTGAACCCCCCTTCCTCTTCTTCAAAGATTCTAACTTCTTCTTGGATTTCTTCTCCAAAACCACATCTTCAGTTTGTGGTTTCGAATCCAAGGATGCTTTCTTCTTCGTTTTACCTCCCTGAACCCATAAAATCCCCACTAAGATCAGAAATCCACCGGATATTTCTAAAAATTTCAAACTTTTTGATACCAATTTAAGTAAAACTTTTGAAAAATTCCCTTTTTACCACTTTGAAACTAAAAACAACGAAGACATTTCAACAAGTTACTCTCTTCCCTTTTACCACTCTGAACCCAAAGAATCTTATTCCACTGGGGATTTCTTCAAATTTTTACCGTTGATTATGAATAAAAGTAAAAAATCTAGAGAGAGCGAAAGAGAGATTTGATAACCTGGTGGTGAACCCACGAGAGGAATCGGTTCTTCTGCTTCGCCAATCGAGCTTCTTTCCTCTTCTCTTTGCGAGACTTCTCTCCGACTCTTTCTGCAACCAAAGAACAAAACAAAACAAAAAAAAGAAAAAGATCACAGAGCGATTTTTTATTGGAAAAATCGGCCAAAAAAGATCTTTAAGCATCTACTCTAAAGAAAAGATGGTAGAAAATTTTTTTCCTATGGATTACGCACCCATTATCAAATTACTCGGCGATCAAGTGATGGCGCTTCGCTAAAACCCCAGAACGCGGAACGGCAAAGGAGAAGAACAGCACTAGAAACTGAAGTCAGCGGAGAAGAGTCAGAGGTAGCATGGGAAAAAGACAACACGAGGTGGCTTAGCGAACCAAACCAATGACCGTTGGATCTAAGTCCAACGGTCCATGATCAATATATATCGTAACCAAGACCTAACTGAATCTAATACATATACACACAAACATATATATAGCAACAAACGTTTCACATCTCCCTCCGATCCTATTTCGGTTTCGAGTCTGGTTTCTTCGCACCTCCACCACCGCCATTAATGTCGAAACTTCCCATCTCCTTCAACTTCAACCCTCCCTTTGGCGGCGTCGCCACCCCGTCTCCCTCTGCCGCCGCTGCCGCACGCGTTGGTACTGTTCAGCCCGCGAAGGACCAGAAGATGGCGCCCACGGAGCGAAAAGCCATGAAAACACGAAAAAATCGAGCCAAAAAATTTAAAAAAAAGGAGCAAAGATAGAGGCATCGGAGGGAGAAGGATCGAAATCCAACCCTACGTCCTCCTCCAATCGCCAATGGCACAAACCGCAACCATCAGATTAAATACAAATCACAAGAAATCCGACCTTTCCGAGAAGCGAAAGCAAGAAAGGCAGGCGAACCGAATCCGGGGAACAAACATAGGAACAGAAGCACAAATCTTCAAGTAATTCGACAAGGAGGAATTGGCAGCGGCATTACAAAAGAAGCTTATCGCCGCCGCGCTGCCGGAACCCTAAGCGCGCTGCCAGAGGAGCGCCGCTGCTGTTACCAAAGAAGCTTATCGCAGAGGGAGCTGGCGGCGGCCGGGAGTCTCTGGCGGGCGGCAAGCGTCGCGGAGTACATGCGAACCGGGGAGGCGGGATCGAGGAGATAGAATCATGGCGGCAGAGGGCGGTTGTAGCGGAGCGGGCGGACGGGGAGATAAATTAATCCATCAAAAAGTTAGGAGAGGGATCTCACCTTTCCCAGGCCACAAGCTGTGGTTGAAGGGGAGACAGCAGCGACGGAGGAGGAGAAGCGGTTCTTCCTGGAAGCGGCGGATGAGAGGAGTCGTCCCGTTCCCCCGTTCGGCTCTTCGACCGAGGACACGAGAACCCTAGCCGTCTGATTCCTAGCGAACCGGCAGATCGGGAATAGACCACGAACTCACCAACCAGCTCATAGTTTAAACCCCGTCACCTATAGTTTGGGCTGGGCTATGGGCCTATGGCAGAGTATATATAATCTGGGCATCACCTATAGTTCGGGATGGGCTATGGGCCTTTGGCATGGTTTTAAACTCCGGGCCGGTCCAGGCTCAGGCGAGACTTCAAGATCTAAACCGTAGTCTAGCCTGTTTGCCCGAGAGCTTATATGTCAGGCCCAGCCCAGGGCCTAATCCCATCCAAAAGGTTTCAGGCTTGAACGGGCCGGGCGAGCCATCCGGCTCATGAACTGATCTACTCCCGAGTTGAAGCGCTATCACCGGTGCCTCAAGCACAAAAACTTGATCCCCTCGAGAGCTTGGGAGCTAGAGAAAATAGTAGCAGGGCAGTCCGGTTCAAGTCATTACCTGAAGAACTTCAATTTTTTTTAACAAAAAACTGGGGCCGACCAACCGACATGCATGGAAAGAAATGTTGAATAACAAGGAGAATGTTCAGTGATCCTCGCAGATGAAGAATCTAGGACAAGTATATGCAGAAACATGAGACTATAGTTGGTGGATACAATCTCTAAATAGCACGAATCATCTTTCAGAAGCCAATAAAGAAGATAGGTAAGTACGTCAAACCCTCGTCTATTGATGCTCGCACGTTTGACTACCCAATAATGGAGCAGTAGCGAACATAATATCGGCATAGGTCATGAGAAAGCTACGCAAGAGTGAGGACGATCTGTTAACAGCAAATCAGGTTCTCACCAACTTTATGGACGTGCAAGTGGGGTCAAGGACGTCTAATGACAGCTTTTTTCATCATTAGCATGCCTTCTTCCTTGCACCAACTTTCCGTTCTATAGATCTAGGTGCTAAGGATGAGAACGACAAAATAGAGATCGTCCTTGCTAATAATAGGCCATTTATGATAAATGCCGACATTGGTGGAAGCAGGGGTCTATGATTCTAATCCTGGTCCAATTAAGTTTTGGGGACAAGGTAGCTATGGAAAGTCAGACAAACCTGATGGCATCCAATATAGTGAAAACAGAATCTTTAGTTCTGGCTTATGTCTTAAAGATTGAAATATTGTTTTTATTAACAATGGTCTTGGCATTTAATTCATGTAGAATGCTTTTACATCAATGACACATGTTACATTTGTTATGTCTCTCTTTTATGGCTCCTTAATTTATATCCCGCATGAACATTGCTTTTGGCTGCACCACCTGCCGGGGTGTCTTCTTTCGTCTTATTGACACCTTTTTCATCGTATTCATGACCATTGCTTTATTCTGATGAATGGTCTTCAGCCATTGGCTTTGGCACTACCACGTACAGAATTCCTTCATCAAACTTGGCTTTGATCGTCCTCACATTGCAATCCTTTGGGAGTTGGAAGCTCTTCAGGAAGTGACACCATTGATTGCCTCCTATCGGGCGTTCCCCGCTGATCCATAGGTTCCTTCATGTGTCAACTTTGGCCTTCTAATTGTTCCTTCTTGAATCCTTTGTTCCAAGTAATTAAAGAAGCACTCATGCAGGATAAGCAGTTATATACCACAGATTAAAAGGTTTGTATTGTGATTTAAACGATCTTCAGGTAAAAACATAAACAGGGTCATTTTTACTATAATGATTTTGGATAATGATTTCTAAGGCACCACCGTATTGCTCGAAAAAAACAAATCAAGGGGCCTTGTTGTGTTACACATACGTATAATATTGGGTAGTTAAAAAAGTGCCGTTTAGTCATCATTCAATACAAAATCATCATTAGTAATAGCAAAAAATACTAAATTAATTTACATTAATAAGCTTCTGGATAACCCAAAAGGTAATAGTATGAATTGAGAGCAAGGGCTCTGTCAAATAGCACCATAATGTCAGCCAAATTGTTTTTTGCTTCCTAGAAAAAAAAAATGCCATGATGATCTAATTTGTTTGAAGGTAGACTTCTCAGAGTCTATAATTTTCCTTATCTCACCTTATGGTCTGGGCTAAATCTTCTATGCAAATGAATGAAGAAATCATGCATGTTTGAGACCTAGGTTCGCAAGAATTAAGGGACTTGAGGCATGGAACTATCTAAAAGGTTGATATACGAGCGGGAACTCGATATTTCTTTCAGATGGATGGTGTCAAGTAACTTTGATGATTTATATTATTGGGCTCATGTAAGTTTTATGTTGTCTTAAACGTTATGTTGTCCTATACATACTCTCTCGCATTTTCAACAACAGATTTCTTATGGATTTAAGTTGTTATTATGTGGTTGATACTTTTTGCTGATGGCATTTTCACGAAAATTCTATCATGTACTTGTGTTATCTGTAATTTATTGAGATAGATTCTCTCTCGCGAGCTGATACTTCTTTGGGCAGAAGTTTTCTTATAATGAAGGTCATGATGAACTTGTGCCCTTGGTTGTCAAGGAATTGGTAATCTCCTGTTGGTGATATACAGTGCTACTAGATATGTGTTGCAACTTGGTACTTCATGAATTATGCTTCCACCTGCTTTGAAGAAATTAGTTTGAGGAGGGGGAAGAAAAGAGAAGTTTGAGTGGATACTGTCAGTTGAGTTGGAATATAGAGATAGTCTCGGTCATCCTTTCTCAACTAATCCTATTACAAATAGTTACCGTCAGCTCGATGTATTTTTTTTAAAATCAGCAATGGTAATGATCGACATTGCACCCTCCTCATTTGACGGCATGTTCTGCCGACCTTCCAAGTCAACCTCTATAAGAAATGCAAGGTTTTAATGGAGAGATGCCATTTCTAGAGGGTGAGAATTTGACATAAATTTTAGTTGGATCCGATGTGCCGCTAAGCTGGTGGGTCGCTACACGCGGCAACGATTTTGGCAACGGTCCCACGCGGCGGCTGCTTCCTAACAAAATCTTGTTCCTCCAAACGTGTAGACCTTGCACACGCTTCTCTGGCACGTGTCATTTAACTGGGCTTATATTCGTTCCCCTTTCGTTTTCCGAACGTTGCGGAGAACGAACACGCGAAGGAAGGCTGTTGCGAGGCAGCCTTATTCCATTCAGCAGCATCATAACTTTTCACAGTTTCCAAATCCAAATTCCAAACCCTAGTTCGAGAAAGCCCCGAAGCTTAACCTGAGAGCAACGAAGCACAAACGCAACAGGCACGGTAGAACTTCTTCAAGAAGGAAAAAACAAAATCAAAGACGGCAAGTCTTCTTACCTAATCTGATGGACTGCGTCCTTATCCCTATTCCCACTATTCTTATCCATCTGGTATAAACCTAAGTTTCACCCAACCCCCTACGTTATATAGCCATCTCTCGGAGACCTGACGAGCTTCGTATTCCTCTGCCGGCTATCATCGGAAACATCATCTCAAAAGAAAAAAAAAGGAGGAGGACCATGTCTAACGTCCCCACGTCCCTCTGCAACTCCTCTCTCACGCTCTTCCGCCTTTCCATCTCCAGCTCCGATCCTTGGCCCTTCTCTCTCTAAACCCTGACTCTCTTCCCTGCACAAGAACTCCAATCTTTCCTTGCCCTTCTTGGTTTCCTTTTTTTTTTTTTTCTTTTTCTCTCACTTTTGTCGATGAGAGGTGAAGATATACACAAACAACATCATCATCATAACCACCATCAGCGTTTGCTGAGCTTTCACTTCCACATGCCCCACCTGAGCCACGGGCACGGGCACGGGCACGAGAAGGGGATGAGTCTTCCGGCGGCGATGGCTCCGATGAGGAAGGGGTGGATGGGGATAAGAGTGGGCCAGGAGGGGGAGGAGCAGGAGCGGTTCGTGGTGCCGGTGGACTACTTGAAGCACCCGCTCTTCGTGGGGCTGCTCGACCAGGCCGAGAAGGAGTACGGGTTCGAGCACAAGGGCGCCATCACCATCCCCTGCGGCGTCGACCACTTCCGCCACGTTCAGGGCATCATCGACCGCGACACCGCCGCCGCCGCCCACCACCACCACCACCACTTGGTTGGATGCTTTAGGGCTTGAAGATTTTATTGGCTTTTTTTTTTTTTTTTCTCTCTTTTGATTTCTTCATTTCTTCGGAAGAGATAAAAGAAGATGGATGATGACGATAATTTGTGTACGGGCGCCTTCGTGCTTTTGTCTTTTTAAGGCATTACGTTAGCTAAGATTCCTTTTATGTCTGCAAATTTTTCTCATAATTTCTTAATTTGTAATATGAGAGACAAGGGGGGATTAAGGAGAGTTTATTTCAGCATATATGGAAACATGGGATTTGGATCCTTTCACGCTTGGAAACTTATAATGACTTTCTATCTTTTGTAAGATTGGTAGCTTTTAATAGATCGTGATAAGTTATTCTTCTTTAGTTTTCTCAGAATAAAAGTTTTTTCTTACAACTTTGTAGAATAATAGATAACTTTGTGCTAATGGAGCCAAAAAAAAAAAAACATGTTAGGAAGAAAAAAGAACCCTAAAAGGAACATACATAAGAAGGGAGAGACGGAAAAAATAAAAAGGGTAAAGTGGGCTTAGATTGATTGTATTTATTGAAAGAACATTTGGCTTCCACGATTCGAAATAATTTTATAGTGAATCTTGAAAATGATTGGATTAATCGGAGGATTGACTGCTATGATGATCTCTTCTAATTTTTTGTCTTGCTCAGCCTCAACCTACTCCCACTTATATAGAAGATTACATGGATACAATAGTAAAAAATGCCATCAATATAAACCTAGAAGTTATTTATAATTTTTTATATATTAGTGATTCCTTATTAAAGATGGGAAAAACTCCATTGTATGGCAATATCGAGAATAAATTGGCACAATCTTGTCAACCATAAATTTAATTTCTATGTCATCTTACAATGATAATAAAAATGCAGCATGTTTCTTCAATCTATATCTAGAGCTTAGTTTGAAAAAAGAATAGAATATCCTAGTGTCGCGGTCCAAAACCCAACCTTATGGTTTTGATTTATATAGAGAGAAAGGCGAGAATTCATTACGATCCAGTTATGTGTTATCAGACAAGTTGTTATACCCTTTTTCATCTACCGCCCTGAGATCACATCGAGCTATAACTGTCTACGCTAATCGCTTGGAGGTTCATCCAAGCGTTGATTGCATGCGTCCCATGTCACTCAACACTGGTCGACTAAGCTAGCAATCGTGATTTTAGTAGGCGCTAAATCCGGGCCATATCATCTAGTATAATTTTTTCTATCCCTGACTAATATAGTTAACTCCACATTAAAATGGGATAAATCTTAATTTGTATTTGCATAAAGTGATTTTATCCTAACTTAATCAGTATAATAGTTGACAGCATTCTGGTTGCTTTTTGGTTAAGAAGGCAAATGTGCTCATTCCTTTGTGGTTACTTTTTTTTTTAACAGGGATGTTTTTGCTTGTTTCAAGAATTAGGTGGGAACTAAATGGCTAGGATAGCTCCATTTAGAATAGTTATGGAAAGATTAATCTTCATAACATCTGTACATGACCAAATGGCAGGGGATTATGTATGTCGCTCCTATTTTTGACTATCAAAATAAATTTTAGATAAAATCCTTTATCCTTATTTCATCTACATTCCAAATTAACTATGCCTAGGAGAACATTGCAAAATATTATATGTACTCTTTCAAGCAAAAATACAATGATGTGCAATTATAGCAAATGGTTTAGATTCCTAATCTAGTCTCCTACTCAACCTATAGTTGAAATTCGAATCCATATGTTGGGTTTGGTTCACAATTAGGGTCCTTTTATTTTCGTAGAAAGCCAACTAAAAATGAGCACAGCCCTCATCAAATACCCTTGCTTTCCTAAATCCTAATGAAGGAAAGATCTGATTGTAGGAAATTAATACAATGACAAAGAGATTTTGCCAATCAAGTAAGATCACATATTGTTGACTAAAGTAGAATCTTCAATATATATCACTTGAGTAAGCTACATATTTCATGAAGTTGGACTAACTTGTTTAGAGCAATGGAAACCCAACCCTCCTTTTTTTCATAAAAGCCAGTAAGTGAATCCATTGCTGGGATTACTAAATAGTATATTAAAAGATATAGCAATGAAAGAAATTTAGGGTTGAGAACTCTGTGATCTTAAAAAGAAGAGTCTATCTGCAATTATTATATTTTCTTGATCGAATTATAAATAGTAATAAGAGGAGGTCTTGTATAACATTTTGATAAAATATTGAATTTGAAATTTAAAAAATCCTATACAATAAAGATTGATCTTGTAACAATCTAAAACCTTATCCGAAAAGGCTAGCTAGAAGATATTATTTAAGTTCCTTAAGTTTGTATAAATACTTAAAATCTACCCAGCGAATAGCCGATATAGGATAAAACACACACCTGCACTCGTCTTCAAATACTCTTTCTATTTAAGTCCTAATGTCCTTCCCAGGCTAAGGATTTAAATCCATTTAAATCTAATCACAAGCACTACGACTGGTTCGTGGTCAGCCTTAATGAACCCGTGCTGCAGTGTCTCTTAGTTTGCATAGGTTATGGATTGAATCTGCTTTGATACCATTTGTAACAACTCAGAATCTCATCCAGAAAAACTGGCCAAAAAGTATTATTTGAGCTTCTTGATCCTATATAGGTACCGAAGATTTACCTATGTAGCCTGTTTGAAAAGGAATCCATTGCTTTTTCTTTTTCAACATCTCAGTCATGATTTAATGGGCAAATAGAGGAGTCTAGAGGTTGCAATGGTTGGATGTAAACAGCACTTGAGCCGTGGCCCTCCCCCATTAGTGGACAATATAATTGGTAGAGCGGCATCGCATCCACTATGCTAATGCTGGTTGAGTGTAGCTTTTGCTTTCTAAAATAGAGAATTTACCGAGAAAAAGAAAAAAGAGAAAGCGGGGATGCTTCTCTTTATGTCATGTTGCATAAAAGAGGCGTTTTATTTCCCTCTTTTATCATGATATCCACTAAATCAAAGCGAGGTTTGGATGCGATTGAGATAGCTGCATCATGTTGTTACCACCAATGAATTGCACTCATTTTGGAGCGAGAAGACTTACTAACGCTCACTTGCATCTCTTGAAATGTAGGCTGAGGATTGTTGGCTTCTTCATGCAGTTTCAGTGGATGTCTGTTTGCAATCAATGCTAGTGTATGTATATATGATCCGTAGTGATTGCACAAAGATAGCAACATCTAGCACTATTTCCGGATGTTTGGTGGCCCATTTCCATCCAAAGATCCCCAACTATCTTGCTGATTATTCGTATGGTTTTCATGAATTATCCTAATAAAAACCAACAATTACAATAAATTTTTTTATTTTTGTCGTAATATATGGTTGTAGCTTGAATCAACTGTTACCCAAAGTTATTAGTACGGTTGCATTTTTGAGAAGTAGTTTCTTGATAAGTGAACATAATCGGTTTCTTTTTCAATGAAGAAACCATTTATTTCCCTATAGTTTACTTATTTCAAGAAACTAATGAGTCTTGAAGTAGAACTTTGCTGTGATAGGGTTAATGACCCCGCTTTATGATATAATTTTTTTTTTGTTGTTGTGGAACACAACCAACTGAAGGAAAAGGAAAGGTACATCTAATGTGGCAAAGCATATATTCAGTGGCTGATAGAGCAGCTAGCTAGGTGACTTCCTTTTTTATTAATTATAGCAGATCTAAGTTGCGGCAAATTAACCTTTTCTGTATTACAAAATTATCTTCGAGATCAGTTGATGGCTAATGTGAGTGGATATATCTATTCAAGGGCCATATGAGACACCCAATACGCCAAAAAAAAAAACGTACATCAAAAGAAAATGTATATCCTTACTCTAAAGAATCTATGATGATTTTCTAGATAAAGAATGTAGGAAGACCTATCTATATTATAATTATCTTGATCCATATTTTTGTGAATTCACAATCTGAAAGATGGTTTAGATCACAACTTACTATAAATTTGTAATTGCAGTAGGTTGTGGACGGGGTGGGTGAGGGGCCTGCATTTAAGAGCCCGTGAAGTGCATCCATCCCATGCAAGATGGACGTGGGACAGTGCGAGGGGCAAAATTAAACCCTATTCCTGCCGCCACGGGGAGCATTGGATAACTATTGTGAATGTTGCAATCATTTGTGACGCAAACTGGTGCTGTGAATGAGGAGGAATAGTGAGATATTCGCCAAATGCGAGAAGTATGATGATGGTTGAACTTTGTAAAGAATGGAATTAATTTGGAATAACTGTTTCCGGAAATAAATTCTAGATGCTCAAGTCTCTGTCATCAGAGACTGCACACTCAACTGCTTTTGGTTATTATCTTGCTTCTCGAGTAAACTCTCTATCAAGATGGGCGCCCAACAAACTTGAGAGGCATTAAGCCATGGATGCTGCTGTCTTTTTTACCCCTTGTTTTCCCATCTATGCACTCACACGTCGCATATTGTGGGTTTCTTCTACTGATGCTTTCTGGGTTTGCTTCAATCTTTATGACACTAACTCTATTGTGAGTTTGTGAGGCTAGATAGTCTTCTTTCTTCTTCATCATCTTCGTCCTCCTCCTCCTCCTCCTCCCCTGATTTGGTTGGCAAGATCTTGAAACCGTTTGAGCTTCTATTGTTCAACAGGTTGAGGTCTGTTTCACCCACACACACCCAAAAGAGAGAGAAAAAAAAAACTGGTTGAGGTCTGCGTGCCAAATTCCCAGGCCTCTCTTGCGTCAATATGTCATTACTCTTGCACTCGATTGACCAAGGCCAGTGAACGCAATAGCAGCACGTTAGAGTCATTATTGCAACAACAGCGCAAGCTTATCGTTCACATAATGTCTGACTAGATTTTCAACAAGAATTGTAGGCACTTAGAAGTGTTTAGACTGAGTATAGCTAACAATTTAATTTTTAATTATGTTAGAAAGAATTCCTGTCAAGTATTACTTTCCTCCTTGTAGCCTATTAGTAGATGGAATTAATCATAATAGCTGATTTATGTTTACACTAGTAGTAAAAGGTTGTATGCAAATGTTAAAATCTTTATCGATGTTCTTCATAGACAAGTATGGATGACCTACAGAATCGTCTAATTGCTCTTACCATAGAGATTAGCTTTGAGAATGACTAATTTCTGTAGTGTAAACAAAAGTAAGCACATACGGGGTCTTGCCTGCTTGCCTCTTTATTTTTTCATTTTTTGAGAAGTTCCCACCTGCTTGCTTTGAACATATAATTCCAGATATGAGAATACCGGGGTCTTGCCTGCTTGCTTTGAGAAGTTACCCTCTCCCCCAAGCGTGCATGCCTACATGGAGAACGTGAAATTCTCTTTGTAATTTTTCAAAAAAAAAAAAATCTAGTTGCATGCTCTTTGGAGGAAGTGGAATTCTTCATTATTATTGAAATAAAAAAGTATTTCTTTTATGTGCTAGAGAAAAAAAAAACATATTTCTTTTGAATAAAAGGGAAAGCATTGCTCTCCAAGCTACGAAACTCGGCATTTTTATAACTGCCTTTCCAAGTTCTACTGCAGGGGGATGGATATTGTGCTATAGAGATGAGCACATACATCATAAAAGATGGCAGCAGAAACGAGTAGCATCATCTATAAGTTTTCCTATTCACACTTCAAGGCAAAGACTGCTGCAAATAAACCAGAAAGGATGGTTGACAATACAAATTGAATCTATTCTGAATTGATGGTTGAATGCAGACAAATAAATACAACTCTCAATTCAAAGATGATAATTTCAATAATTGATTTAAGACCAATCATAATACCATTACATTCCCTTCCCCCCACTCCCCTCTCTAAATATTGCAATTAGAAAGCAACTCCTTCTGTCACCAAAAAAATATAACACCAACCAACCCATAACCATCAAGCCTAGCAACTCCTCTCAGGACAGGGTCAGAAAGAATCAGATGCTTCAAGCAAAAGTGAAAGACGGGGGCGATGAGATATTGCAACACAAAAAAAGTTTAGTCAGTCATGTTTGGAGGCTTCAGCAGTCCAGTATGTCTTAACAGCCACAAGGATTTTTTCAGGGTTGAAGGGTCCACTTTCATGGTCCAGGATCTGGCTTTTCCATCTCATCCCATCTGTTATTGCCTTTACCTTTGTGAGGACCTCCACTATGTCCCGGATTATCACTGTCCCCTCTGGCCTCAATATCCTATCCATCTCCAAGAGAATGTATGTGATGTCGCACCTGCAAGCCATTCCATTCAGTGAGCTTGGATACTGGTGGAAATCATGGTTAGTAAAGAATCAAGATTAACATAAAAAATGAAAACCAAATATAACCTCATTTTGGCTACAACTGCAGTACTTTTTCTGCTCAAGAATGTGCAACTTAAACAGATATCTTGATAACTTTTAACTAAACTAAAATAACCTGACATTTTAGTTTTCTTGGGTCCCTGAAATAAGGCATCTTCAAGTGCAAAATTAATGACATACTGAAACAATGAATTTTATCTGATACCGGAGCAACCTCATATGAGTATCTTACTGAACACTACACTCTACAGAATAATCACAAAGTGGTGATAGATTAAAATTCATGGGAGCCATATCAGGAAAGATGCAATCCAGATCTATGGATGGCATGATGATTGTGTTTGGCTCTAAATTTTTTTCATCCAGAAAAAAAGCTCCATTTCGAATCTTTTAGTGAAGATGCCATGTTTTTTTATTTTTCCTGCCTACTAGACTAACCAAAATAGCCTAAGTCAGATCACTTAATTGCAAGTTTAGAACATTTCGACTACCTATGGAAAACAAAATGTCAGACACACACACACACACACACACATATATATATATATATAATTCATTGTGATGAAGGAATTATGAAATAAGAGAAAACCACTTTCAATGCAGCAAAAGGTAAAATGGTATGAGCTGTAGTTTAAGGCAAAATTTGAGTATAACACAGCTCAGCTGTGGGTATCACAAAAGACTCGGGGAACTTCTGAACAACAGAGAACCCTTTCTGTTTACCTGTCCTGATAGGCGCTGAACACACCGTCGGCATGGAGGAGATCATAAGATCTTGGATACGTCGAGAAAGCCTCACACCAGTCTTGGTATGTGCCAATGAAACCCCGCTCGTAAATGACACCGAGTGTGTCTCGGTCTGAACTGATAGGGACGACATTCATCACCCACACCGGGTACTTTATCAGTGCCGCTGCAAAACCTCCCAAGTTTGCATTCATGTCCATCACATTCCGATATCGGCCCTGAAGCAGAGGAGGAACAATACGTTTATAGTGTGTCACCCGCTCTTTCCACATCTGGTTGTCCTCTTCAAAGTTCTTGGCAGCGACCCCTGGAATTGAACCCCTGCTTATTCTTGGCGGGACAGCAAATGCCCGATAAGGCCATTTCTCCAGCTCTCCACCAGCAACTTCTTCCTCATTATTCACCTCTGGTAATGGTGTTATACAAACCTCCAATTTCTTGTACCTATATATACAATTAGTCCACGGCAATGCAAATGTTTCCAAGTCAATCAATGTCGTAAGAGAGTTAAATCATGTCATCTACTGCAATACGTTTCATACCAGGCAGCATCAGAATTGTCATTCTTGCAGATGTGTGGTGTTTTATGGATCTCGCGACTCTGAATGCATTCTATGTGGTTGATCGGCTTTTGCCAAATTGCAAGATCATCCTTCTCTATTATTTTCTTCCAGCATAGGCGCTTCGCCACATCCTCGATTGAATCTTGCTCGTGCTTCAGATCATCTTGGGTTCTCTCCCAACCTTTGTAGTACTTCTTCCAATGGATTGGAGGACCCGACAGAATCCAGTAGCCTCCTGGTCTTAAAACCCGGTCGACCTCGATTAGGTAAAGACCATCTGAAAAAAAAGATTAGCACATACATTTAATATTGTGCGGACCAACTTCTCCTAAAATTTCACACCAAAATGGTAACGCATTTCCAACATAGTGAAAATAACATAAGGGATTTAGATAGCAATAATAAGAAGAAGAATAAGAACGACGATGACGATGCAGGTGGCTCTAAATAGGATTCATATAGCTAACTTTAAATTGACGGGATAAGGCCTGAGATTATGGCTACGGACTTCTAACATACTGTATTTTCAAATTTTTCAACTAGTTATGTTGGAAAAATAATTAACAACAACATCGATCAAAGTGATTTTTTTGCTTTGTTTTTTAAGTGAGTGTCTCTTGCTCAAATTACTTATGTAAAGACAGAAAAAAAACAGCCCATGAAGGATGGAATAGAAAAGGTGAAGACTAATTACATTTTATTGATTTAGGGATTAGCTGTGACCTGTGAGTGGCTTCGGATAGCACCATAAAGATCTATCAGGCTTTTCAGAATTTTAGCATTAAGCTCTACTCAAGACATGTATCGCATCTCATTGCAATAACTTGGCATCATGGTTGCTTACCATTCTTAAACCATGGGATAAGACACCGCGAACAATGAGCCATGTCGAAAGCCCGTGCTGGATATGGCATCCGCTGCGATCCGATCACTCCGATCATTGCTGGAACTCCTCGCTCCAGAGCAAATTGCACCTGAGCCTCATGTGTATCCCTTGGTGCAAATGACATTGTGATGACATCCCTCTTCAGAAGATAAGCTCCGAAGCTAGCAACCTCCAATATCCAAACATAACAACACATCTCATATATCCACATTTTTATACGATGAAATCATACTCTCAATCTCAGAAAACCAGAAAGCAAAGGGATGCTAAACTTACTCCACAGCCTGTGTCAATTGCAGTTCTGATGCTACCATCAGTTAAAGAGAGAAGAGCATTTATATCATCAATATAAGCATCGGCACCTCGTGGGAACATTGTTCCACCACCAGGGAATCTGAACCGGTCACCCTCCACTATAACCCAATTTTGGACAGCCTTCTCAATACTGAGCTCCTTGTGAGGAATGTTGTCAAACCAAGCATAGTCTCTGCTCTGAGGCCACTTAAATGGTGTCTTATAGTTCGGTGGTGCAGGGATTAAGCATCTGATAAGCTCCTCCTTTCCAGGACAATGGCGCTCTCGGTATATCAGCATTTCTCTTTCGAACCTCCTCCCCCTCGTTCGGTCCTGGCAAGGAGTGTACTCACTGAAGTTCAGGGGGCAGGGATGAAATTTCTCGACCGTTGCCGCCGTTTCATCGAGGTCCGGCCGGTGGCGGGCTTCGAAGTCGAGGGCGGCATTTGATGATGAGAACGATGGCACGGCGGTGGAATGGGGATCGGACAATGGATTGACAGAGCCACACTCAATTTTGTTGGACACATCGCCACTGGATTTGGGTACAGCGGAGTTTTGCCAAGCCCCAAGGATGTAGAAAAGAACACAGAGACCACTTACACCTAATATATAAGTTAAACGCTTCCTTCTTGAATCTAGATGGACCTTTGGAGATCCATAATTATCTTTGGCCATTAGACCTGCAAAGAAAAAGAAAAATCTCATGTGAGGCTTGAGATCTCAAACAGCAGAGCTAAGATCTATAACTAAAGATAAACCATTTTTTTTCTAAGAAAAAGGCTCCAGGCACCTGGAAGAACAAGGGAAAATATAGGAAGACCTTGATTAATGAGTTCACTCAAAAGAAATGGATCTCGAGTCTGTATTTGTACTTGAAAAAAATGAAGATGATGGTGATGAATTAAAACATTAATAATTTAAAGGAGAGACTTGTCCTGGCGACAGCACAAGATTTCACAACATATACCAGCAGGAATTTGGTCGATGTATGCTCTAGAGAGAAGGCACAAGTTCTACTGGTATATAATTCAACACAGTTGTGGGGAAGGGGAAACTAAAACTGCTCCATATAAACATCAAGAAAAGAGATCTATGCCAGAAGTAAACATCAATAAGAGAGATTTAGGCAAGAAGAGAACCGCTTCATATTTAAGACAAAGCACCAGAAAAGAAAAAAAAAACACAGAAAGGGTCTGATATTGATGGGCACTTTAAGAACAAAAAGAGTTGTAGCAGAGCTCTTTAATTAATGCAGCATAATGAACTAGAAAGCTTCATTTAATTCCAAAGACCAAATCAAATCTTGCTAGGCAGGAAGAAATAAACATAGAAAGAGCAGGCTCAGTCAAGTGCCTACTGGTAGGTGTTTTTATGATAGAGATGACACAACACACACCAGAAAGAAGAAGAGAGACCAGAGAAGCAGAGAAAAGTTAAAGGCTCAGCAGGCTGTCAGGTACCTCCAGAGGCAACAGATCATGGAAGGAGAAGCTCTAGGAACCTCACTCTACAACACACTGCACCAAAGCGAAAGCTCAAGACAAAAGCTAGACTCCACCACCACCAACCTAGTGACAAAACAACATCATATTTTCTCAAAAAAAAGAAAACTATCACTCTACCATACATCCGTGTCTTGATATAAAAAAGTTCAGCTATAACACCATCCCATCCATCTGCATCTCGAAACGTCAAAAAGCCCACCAAACCTTCTCCAGAGCAGCATGGCTAACTTTTTCTTTAAAAATATAAAAGAAAGAAATAAAAACCAAGAATAAAGTACTCATATGGCCATACCTGAACAATCTTCCTTCCCACCTCACTAGTGTTCCTTCTAATTTCCTTGGCTAACCCCCCAAGCTCTCTCTCCCCCTTCTCTATTATGGATTACGTGAAGGGAAACTCATGATGGCCTCTGCTTCAACAAGACATCATTATCTCATGGTATCTAGGGAGACATGAGAGGATATCTAACATTTGTTTGTTTTTTTGACCTTTTTTTTTTCCCCTTTGTGTCTTCCCTTTTATTTCTTTTTCTAATGGCTCGCAAAATAGGATCTGGTCTAAGCTGGGACAGTACAGCGGTCGCCGGGGGAGAATAATGAGGAGCCTGACCAGCCTCAAATTGCTCCGAAACGGATGGACAGTCTCTGTTCTTTTTTTTATTTTATTATTTTCCCTTGTGAGTTGAGTTGTGCACCACACCCCGATATGACTGGTGGATTCAAACTTCAAAAGTTTCGGCCAAGTTTTTGTTACCAGATCTCTTTACGAGAATAGTCAATAAATCTTTCATTCCAACTTTCGGATTACTCCACACCCAACTGTTCACCCCCCTCAATTATACCTAACATGTCAGAAATCAGAAGGTGGTGGGTATTGGTAGATGCCAGAGGCCGAGAACACAAAACATGAAAGAACAAATTAATACAAACAATATGAAAAAATACGTATATTAATGACATGCTCCCTGTTTTTAAGATTGTTTATGATTATTGATATTCGTCATTTTTTTTTTTCTCTCCATATATACGTTTGATAGGTTGTGCTTATGTTAGAGTGATATGAAATACGGTTTTTATTAAAAAAAAAAACTACTCCATCTGTGAAATGTAGTGTTGCACGTGGCAAACATGCAGACAATCGCACTACATGACCATCTTGTCCTGCTTCCGGTCTCTAGTTTCTCGCATCCTTCGTCCCACCAAAAAATTCCACAGCTGGGTGCTTTGCTTCTCTCTCACCATTCGCCACCTTTTCAGATAGAGAACTATGCATAATAATTTGAAATAATTTTTGCACGCGAATTGCACTTGCTACTTCTAATTAAGCTTCGGAACTGTGGCAGTACATATTGTGGGGGCCAAGCCATCTCTTTTTAAATGTCCTTCATGGACTCCATGGAAAGATTGATCCCTTTTTAATTTATTTTTTTATTTGTAATTATATGGAATGTTGTGCCATTGTTAATCCATCTCACCGCCACCATCTTTCCAAAGCTAGACAGCATCTTATTTCTCTTTATAAGAGAGAGATCAAATATCTGAACTTATAAATATTTTTACCTTTTCGTATGCAGTCCTCTTATTTCTCTTTGTATGAGAGAGAGAGAGAGAGAGGGCAATATCTGAACTCATAGAAGTATGCCAACAAAATTTTTAGTTTAGATGATTGGCATCTGATCATTTCTAAATATTTGTCCTTCAGAAAGATCCAGAGTTCGAATCTTAAATATTTCTTAGAAACTTAAAACAAGATATTTACGAACAGAAAAACAAAAACCATTTATGGATGAGGATAAATCGAGCAAAAAAAGTGGCCATGTTGATCAGTCAGTCTCAGACGTGCAGTGGGCCAGGTTTTGGGCCAAAATATTTGTGTGAGTTTTGGATAACCTCGACCGAGGGTAATCAAACGCACACGTATTATCCACGTAGTAAGGTTGTCAACTGAGTAAACAGTATGAATCTGGGTCCCATTAAGTTCAAATCAAGCTTAGTTTGATCATAACGAGAACAAACTTGAACCGGGTTCATGGGTTCAGTATTAATTTCAAACGGAGCTGGAAAAATCCGAGCTTGGTTATGTTATTAGCCTCAATAAAACTCCAGTGCTTATCTATTATGTCCATAACTAAGTATCTGACCAATTGAAGGATCTCTAATGACTAACATTTTGCCTTTGATTTGACCAAGGAATGTAAAAAGAACAATCGGATGTGGAATTTTTCTTTTTCTTGAATCCTAATTCGAGCATGACAGAAATCTCGATTAAAGCTTGAATTGAGCTTAAATGAAGCCTGAATCAAATTGATTCAAGCATGATACGAGCTCAAATTAGTTTCAACTCATCTCAAGGTTATCAAGTTGATCAGATTAAGTTCATACGGGACTAGGTTTAAGTTTGAATTGAGGTCGATCAGATAATAAACAAGCTAAGTTTGTCGTCAAACGTCATGCTCGAAAATAATTTCGAGCCAAGTTGACCAAAGTAAACTTGTCTCGATCATAATCATACTCTACGAGCATGTGGTGGTGTGATGAAACACAAACCCTCTACGTTATAAATATTTGTAGTTCTGGATGTCTGTCACCCTTGAACATGAAAAGGCCATTGAGAAGCATTATAAAAGTCGAGAGAAGGGAAGAGTTGATAATCTGTGTCTGTCCAGAGAGAGAAACTCTGGTTCTAGAGAGAGAAGCCACCCAACGGCTACTGTCCCTAGTTGTTCTGCAGCCTAACGGCTAGTCCTCACGGCCACCTGCTTCTCCGGCGAGGTCACCGGCGGCCTTCGGCGAGGTCCTTCTCTGTGGGGGGCACGGGAGTCGTCTGCGAGCTGAGGAGGAGCCGTCTTTCTCTTCCTTGACATTTCCATTTCTAACTCTCTGTGTGCAGGTCTGGGGACCAGCTTCGCCGGAGCTGCGCCGATGGATCAGCAGGCGGGCCCTTCGGGGACAACGACAGATGCGGCAGTGGTGGCGGGCAAAGGAATGGGCAAAAGCCTCGCTGGAGCTGCGCCGATGGATCAACAGGCGGGCCCTTCGGGGACAAAGACATACGCGGAGGTGGTGGCCGGCAAAGGTACGGGCAAAGGTAAGGTTAAAAACCTTGCGGGACGGGGGGAGACATCTAGGGTTCCGGCGAAGCTGGGGCCATGGGTGACTCACTGGCCCTCGGAAGCGGATGTGGCTCGGTTGAGTCGCCGCTTTCCGACGGTTTTCGAGCCGTCGGAGGCGCCCATTGAGGCCGCTCGCAAGGAGTGGGATGGCCTCTCGGTGGTGGTCCGCAGCCTCGGCCGTCGGGTGCCGGCCGAGTGGGTGGCCAAGGATGTGGCCACCCGAGGAAGATTGGCAGGGAAGGTGGAGGCGGTGCCGCTAGCCGATGATCACCTTGCCCTGAGACTTGGGTCGTCGGCCGACCGGGACAGAGTGCTCAATGGCGGCCCATGGGTGGTGGCGGGGCAACTCCTCGCCATGGAGCCGTGGATGCCGGAGTTTGTGCCGGGGGAGGTGCCCGTGAAAACGGCCGCTGTATGGCTCCGGCTACCCCGGCTCCCGCCGGAATATTGGTCGGCCGCGACCATACTGGAAATAGCATCCCAAGCGGGGCGGCCGCTCGCCGTTGATGGGGTGACCGAACAACGGCGAGCCATGGGCTTCGCCAGGGTGAAGGTGGCGATCGATGCCACCGAGCCCCTTCTTCCCGGGGTTCTGATTCGGGGGAAGACGAGGGTGCGGTGGCAGCCCTTCGTCTTCGAGAACATCGGCGATTTTTGTACCGGGTGTGGCAGGGTGGGCCACTTGGTGAAGGTGTGCTGCTATTCGGCGTCGGAGCAGTCGGAGGAGGTGGGGGTGGACTTGGGGGCTTCTCATGTAGGGCCGGCGATGGGAACCGGGGAGGTCGACCAAGGGCTGATTTTCGGGCCTTGGCTAGTGGCAAACCGATCCCGGCTCCCACGAGGGCCGCCGCCGCCGCCGCCGCCGCTGCCGCGACCGGGGAAGACGGCCGAGCCGAAGGCTAAGGCGCCCTCGCCTCGGCCGCTGACTCCGGAAGACCGGGTTACCCCACCGGCCATACCCGCTCCGGACCGCGACGGTTGGCAGAAGCCAACCAAGATCGCCCGTCGCCACTCACCGCTGAAATCGCCGACAGAGGGGGTGGGCGACGGAGCACCGGAACCCTACCGCGGTAACAACCGAGTCGACTCGGCGTTTCAACCCCGAGTTGGCCTGGTTGACCCGGACGGTGGGCCTGGTATGCCTGGGCCGGACGTGGCTGGCCCGGTCGCGATACCTGGCCCGCTGATCGACGCGGGTGGGACCATGGGCCCGTCGGGCAAGCGGCCCAGGGATGATGGGCCGCGACTCGATAAGGGCCCATGGGGGTCCTTTGGGATGGGAAGGGCGCGCGCACGTGCGCTGCGCGTGGTGCGCACGGCACGTGCGCGCGCGCGTGTTGTCCGGGTGTCGATGGCGCCCAAGGGAGCGCGCGACTCAACTGGGTCGCGCGCTCACAGGGGATCCCGCGCGCCCAAATGCCCCATGATCCCGCGCGCCCAGGGGCTTGGCGGGCTGCGTGGGGCCTGCGGGCCGCGCGCGCCTGGCGGGCCACGTGCGCCTAGTGGGCCAGGCCTGCCTGGTGGGCCGCCCATCCTGGCTGGGCCCCGTGGGCGGGTGGCTCCGATTGAGCCTGTTTGTGAGCAGGTTGACCCCGGGGCTGTCCTGTCGGGGCTTGGTCCTTTCCAGTTTGGCCTTATGGCCGAGGGTATGGGTCTGGCGAGTAGTCATGGTGTGATAGAGCCGGAGATTGTTGGAGAGAGGCTCGGGTCACCAGGCGCACTGAGTATGCCTGAACTGATGGACACCATCGAGGGTCCAGCACGGGGGGCAGCTACAGTATTCCGGTTTGGTTCCCCACCCCAGGTGGAGGAGAGACCCCGGCCGGAGACCTCTCTAGCAGGCACTGGAGTCATAGTATACCCCCCGCAGGAGTCTAGCCCGGGAGAGCGCGACCTAGGCGGTGGGGCCCACGGGGCAGGGGGTCGGGTTTTAGTCAGCCACCCTGAGGCTGAGCAGCTGGCTCAGGCCGGCCGGGAGGGGATGGCCCGAGGGGATAGCAGGGAGACCAGAGATGACCGGGTAGCGGTCGCAGGGACTACCAGTACACTGTCGGTGGATCATCCGACGGTGGTGCAGAGAGTCCGAGCGGCTGTTATGCGGGCTGTCTCCGGAGTGAGCGAGGATGACGGTCAGCTAGGGGGGATGCACTCCGAGGTAGTGCTGGACCCGATGGCCCAGGGGGCGGATGAGCCTGTGGCCGACCTCTCAGACTTTTCTCCATGAGGATCCTAGCTTGGAATTGCAGAGGGGCAGGTAAGCCGTCCTTTAGGACGTCGTTCAGGAGGTTAGTGCAGGTCCATAGCCCAGAGATCTGCTTCCTCTGCGAGACGCGACTATCTGGTAACGGACTTCGTTGTGTGCAGCGTCGTCTGGAGGCCGATTGGGAGTCCTATGCGATAGACTCCCAAGGGCTTTCAGGGGGCATTTTAGTATTATGGAAGCGGGGGGTGGCGTCTGTGGATGTCTTCCACAACTGCCCCCAACAGGTAATCATGATCATTACCGAGCCTGATGCGGCTCCATGGGTTTTGTGTGGGGTGTATGCGAGCACTGATTATATGAATCGGAGGGTTCTCTGGGATGAGATTACTAATCTGGTTGCCCAGGGGTTTCCGACCATGGTGATAGGTGACTTTAACTGTATCTTAAGTGCGAGTGAGAAGAGAGGGGGACGACCCTTCACCGATACAGTAGATCGTAGAGAATTCCGGGATTTTGTATCTCAGAATGGCTTAGTGGATCTGGGTTTCTCGGGACCGCGATTCACGTGGTGTAACAACCAGTCTGGTATGACTAGGGTTTGGGAGCGGATAGATAGGGCTATGGCGAGCCCCGATTGGATCATCCGTTTTCCCACCTACTAGGTCAGACACTTATCCCGTATTGCCTCTGACCATTGTCCACTGTTGTTATCGACGATTTCGGATACTGGCCATCACAGCCCTTTCCGTTTTGAGAAGGTGTGGCTGTCCTACCCTCAGTCCTGGGATATCGTTCGGGAGGCATGGTCCTTGCCGGTACACGGCAATGCCATGCAGAGGGTATCACGGAAATTGGAACTAACTAAGAGGCGGCTCCGTCGTTGGAACCGCGAGGTTGTGGGAGATATTTTTAGGAAGATGGAAGTGGTAGAGGCTGCCATTAGCAATCTTCAAAGCAGGGAAGATCAGGAAGGTGAGCTCCCGGAGGCAGACATGAGAAGCCTACGGGGGTTACTTGCTGATCATCACTCGTTGCTACGGCAACATGAGGTCTTCTGGAGACAGAAGTCCAGGGTCCAGTGGATCAGAGAGGGAGATTGGAATACCAGTTTCTTCCACCGGACGACGGTCATCAGGAGGCAGAGGAACATGATTCGTTCCCTGCGAGATGGGACTGGTCGTCAGGTGGAGGGGGAGGCTGAGGTTAGTCAGGTACTGCTAGATTTCTTTCGGTCCAGATGGACGGAGGATAGAGATCCCGGGGATGTCGGCCAGCTCCCGAGGGCGGATACGCAAATCAGAATGTCGGAGAATGCACTTCTGGTTCGACATGTGACAGGGGAGGAAGTGAAGGA
Organism: Phoenix dactylifera; assembly: GCF_051530095.1. Taxonomy (NCBI): domain Eukaryota; kingdom Viridiplantae; phylum Streptophyta; class Magnoliopsida; order Arecales; family Arecaceae; genus Phoenix; species Phoenix dactylifera. The sequence goes on from NC_143195.1 coordinate 33,070,861, forward strand.
GGCGGTCTGGGCCCTTGCAGGGGACAAGGCCCCAGGGCCGGACGGCTTTCCACCCTTCTTCTTTAGGAGATATTGGGGTGTCATCCGGGTTGCAGTGGTGGAGGCAGTACAGCACTTCTTCAGTCAGGCAGTGATGCCTGATGATTGGAGAGCTACCTATGTCGCGCTGATACCTAAACGCCAGGATGCGAGGGAGCCCAGCCATTTCAGGCCCATCAGCTTGTGCACAACCCTTTATAAGGTGGTGGCTAGGATAATGGTGGGTAGGATGAAGCATCTGCTGCCAGGCCTCATTTGCCAGGAGCAAGGTGCTTTTGTGGGGGGTAGGAATATTTCTGATAACGTCATGTTGGCCCAAGAAATGATGTGGGATTTGCAACGGGCCTCTAAGCGAAGAAGCTTGATGGCTGTCAAGCTGGACATGGAACGAGCTTATGATAGGATTCGGTGGAGTTTCTTACGATGCGCATTGGAGTGCTTCGGTTTTCATGAGACCTGGATTGAGTGGGTGTTGGGGTGTGTCCAGGGGTCGAGATTCTCCATCTTGATCAACGGTACGCCCTCCCCTTTCTTTAGGTCTACGATGGGGCTTAGACAGGGATGTCCGTTATCCCCATATTTGTTTATCATCTGTTCAGATGTCCTGTCTCGGGCTCTGCGGGATGCTTGTGCTAACCGGGAGCTGGAGGCGTTTGTTCCCGCCCCAGGGTCTCGGTCTATATCGCATCTACTATTCGCAGACGATTGCCTACTCCTGGCCAGGGCGCAGGTAGAGGATGCACGTGTACTCAGGAGAGTTTTGGCGGAGTACTGTGCTATGTCGGGTCAGAAGGTTAACCTTCAGAAGTCAACAATCTCCTTCAGCCCTAGCACTGAGCATAGGGTCAGACAGGAGATTCGGGGGTTACTTGGGATGCCGGCTCAGGACGGGATCTGGAGTTACCTGGGAGTACCCATCACGGGTCGGAGGTTACGGGTGGCGGAGTGTTCAGGTCTGGTGCAGAGGATCCAGAGCAGACTGGAGGGGTGGAGGGCATCTTCACTTTCCATGATGGGTAGATTGACGCTGATTAGGTCAGTGCTAGCTTCCATGCCTGTCTACCTTATGGCCAACACAGTAGTTCCGAGAACAGTGCTTATGAGGATTGAGCGGCTACTTCGGAGCTTCCTGTGGGGGTCGTATGGAGGGGGTCACGGGGTGCATCTAGTGGCATGGGAGAGCGTTTGCCTACCAGTGAGAGAGGGTGGCCTCGGGGTCTCGTCTCTGGTGGAGCGACGTGAGGCGTTGATTGCCCGACATGCAGCTCGATTCACGCTGGAGCCACAGGGATTCTGGAGTCAGACTATGGCTACCAGATATGGCCGTACTGGCACTGCAGGGGCGGTCCGCAGTGGGCGTCGCTGCTCTTTCATGTGGCGAGAGATTGCCAGATACCTTCCCATGGTTGAGGAGAACACTAGATGGTTGATAGGAGATGGGCAGAGTATTGATGTGGTTGGTGACTCATGGGTGGGTACCCTACCCTTGAGACGTTGGCCGACTATGGTTGATACCGAGGCAGTGGAGGGACTGCGGGTTTGTGACCTCCTTGTCCCGGGCGGGGCTGCCTGGGATGAGGAGAGGGTGGGTTACATGTTTGGGGCACACTTTGCTGAGAGGGTTAGGTCCCTTCCGATCCCGGGGCATGCGGGTCCGGATACCCGGGTGTGGAGCATGTCGTGTAGGACCGGAGTGAGGGTGGGGGACCTCTCCCGTGTGCTCCGGCCAGAGCATGAGCCAGGGCCGGATTGTGCCTGGGTCTGGCGCCTAGGCCTCCATCCGAGGGTCGCACTGTTCTTATGGAAGGTCGCTTGGGTTCGGCTTCCAACAAGAGCAGTATTGAGTGAGCGGGGCTTGAGGTTGTCCCAGAGTGCGTGGCATGCGGAGCTGAGGAGTCGGTGGACCATGTACTGTTTCAGTGCAGATGGGCGAGGGCGGCGTGGTGTACGGCGGGGCTGCCATGGGAGGGTTGGACCCAGAGGGACCAGTTCTTACGAACTATCCGCTGGTGGTCGGGTAACCCATTGACTCGCCAAGAGGCGGTTAGAGCGACCTGCACAGCATACCAGATATGGCTGGCTAGGAATGCTCGAACCTTTGGTGAGCAGAGCAAGTCGCCAAGGCTCGTGGCGGAGAGCGCCCGGGCGCAGGCGGCAGAGTTTAGTGGTCTCTTCTCCTTAGACGGACTTTTGATAGCTCGGGATATCTGGGGTTCCCCTTCTGCCTCGGCAGCTTTTCATACGGTGTTTTTCACCTGGGAGCCCCCACCCCCAAGCTTCCTCAAAGTCAATTTTGATGGGTCCGTGCTGGATGGTGGCACGATAGGTGGAGCGGGTTTTGTTATTCGGGACCCTACCTCCAGGGTTGTGGCGGCAGGAGGCTGTCAGGTATTTGACTGTACGGTCCCCGGAGCGGAGCTGAGAGCTGCCTGGGCGGGCCTTCAACACGCTCAGCATGTGCTCTCAGCTAGATCTGTCATCTTGGAGGGTGACTCGGCTACGGTCATTAGTTGGATCCAGGGGGGTCTGAGAGCCGGTGCTACCGACCATCCCTTAGTCCGCGATATCGGGTTGATGATGAGGGACGGAGGGGTGGTCCAGGCGAAGCATGTGTTTCGAGAAGCCAATGGGGCTGCGGATTGGGTGGCCACGTATGTGGCCAATCATGCCGGTAGCACCTTATGGGCTGGGGACAGGGAGCTGCCTCGGGAGCTCCGGGACGTCTTGTTTTCCGATTTTATTGGGTGTATCCGTACACGTGTTGTATAGATCGCCCGGTTTAGCAAAAAAAAAAAAAAAAAAAAAAGAAGCATTATAAATCAACATTGAAAGGGAAAGGGAAGGCATGAAATCCAGAGTCACATAAACTAAAGCATCACTTATGCTAATAAAAAAATATTATAGGTGATACAGGTTGTTGTGTGACTCTTAAAATTATACCAACACCATTCTTGATGCATAGGGAGAACAAGCAGCCAGTTCAAGTTGCTGCTTCTTGCACAGGGAGAACCATCCGTCACTCTCTTTCCCTCCCAGACGGTCCCTAATTATGTAAAAGTTCCCATGATACGAGGTGCATTTGATGACCTCCCAAAACTTGGGCGATCATAAGTACATGCATACTTGCTGATTTTATGTACAAAATATATTCTCTACCGTGTAATATGAGAGGATTAGCGCAATTCATGTGAACTGGGATAAGTACATGCATGAGAAGATACATTTACTGGAAACCAATGGGCTAAAACACTTTACTCATCCGGCGACTAATCTTTTTCCAATCCTGCAAGGTTGCAGCAAGAGCCCCCTCCGTCGATGGCTTTGCTCTCGAGCTAGCATAACGACGAATGCGGCCAAAAATGTGCACGGCCTGGGCACCATTCCACGCATATCGTGGCGTAATAGGTCGGCAGAACTTCTCAAATACCGCGGCTGTGGTTGGGCCTCTTTTTCGGCCAGGCGACCACTGACCACTGGGAAAAAGCCCCCTTGCCATTACTCGGAATTATCAGAGCCTTGAAGGGGAGCCTCTTTTTTTTATTATTTTTTTTCTTTTTTTTTCTTTTTTTTTTTTCGGGCTAAGGCGGGCGAGTCCGACTACAAGAGTACAAACAAGGTGCCCCATGCAACTCTTCTTCCCGAGTCCATAAGGTGCCACCAGAGTGATTGACCACGTAAGCGGCTATCCAGTCTGCAGCACCATTAGCCTTCTAAAAATGTACTTAGCCTAGAACGCCACTCCAACCCCGCCCATCGACCAAATATCCCGAAGCAGAGGGTGGTCCCAGCTCAGACCACTCGAATCTTCCTAAATCTAACCTATCACAGCGATCGAATCACCCTCCAAGATGATAGAGTCATCCAATAAAATTAGAAAACAACACATCATAAAATGTCCTAAACAACTCTTCTTGACGGATCTACAAAGTGCCACCAGAGTGATTATCCCAAACCAATTTTGATTTTCTTGTTCTTGTATCTTGCTTTCTTGCAGTCTGAAATTGTTATTGAACTGGTTTCATCTGAGCGGCCACCCAGTTTGCAGCATCATTGACCTCTCTAAAAACGTACTTGGCTTGGAACGCCATCCATCCCCACCCATCGTCCAAATATCTCGAAGCATAGAGTGACCCTAACTCGGACCACTCGGACCTCTCTGAATCCAACCTATCACAGTGACCAAGTCACCCTCCAAGATGATAAAGTCATCCAATAAAATCAGAAAACAACACATCACGAAATGCCCTAAGCAACTCTTCTTTCCAGGTCCACAAGGTACCAAGAGAGTGATTGGCCCCGTAAGCGGCCATCCAGTCTACAACATTATTGATCTCCCTAAAAACGTGCTTGGTCTGGAACGCCATCTCGTCTCAGCCTATCTCAAAACAGAGAGTGCTCCCACCTCAGACCACGCGGTCTCCCCTGAATCCAACGTATCATGGTGATTGAGTCGCCCTTCAAGATGACAACTAAGCAGCACGCGCACAACATACGTAAGCCTTAAAACGGGCAGCCGGGGTCGTCCCCCTTTCCCACGTGCGCATGTAACAACAAAAGCAAGCACGGAATAAGGGTTGCCCTCTCCGTTCAAAACTTTTTTGAACCCTCCCCTAGCCCTGCTATCCCCGATCCACTCAGTGCCCTCCAAGCGTTTGGATGGCCGTCGAACAACAAGTCCTTACACGCCATATACGGCGTATCGCTATTGATGTTCGTCCATCTCCTGACGGCTGCTATCGAGTGTTGCACAGCATAGAATCTTGGGTCGCTATCCTTGGTGCCCAACCAGTAGTAATTGCTTTAAAACTATGCTTCTCCTTTCTGTATGTTTCCTTGGTTGAGTTGTTTGGTAACGACTGCAGGCTTCTCTCTCGTGACGAAAATAAAGTAAGGTCATACCTTTGATCAACAGGCAGCCGGGCATGTCACGAGAATTTTGTGGCGGGCTCCGCTCACAGCTTGACCCTATATAGCTAGCCTATTTGGGACCTGCCTACGCCCTCAGCTCATCAAGTTGTGGTTGGTATTGGGAAGGGCTCACCAACTAACATGGTGTTACTGCCGTGTGGAGAGGTCAGATATGAACATGCATCATCGTTTGTGCCATCGCAATGAGGTTGTTGTCATTTTAATGGCTTGCTATTTCTATCACCGCTAGTAGAAAAGTGTTCCAGCCTAAGTCAACGTTTTTGTTAGCAGTAATTCAACTCGAGCCAATTTATGGCTAGTCTCGAGAAACCACGAGATTCGATCGTCCCATGGTTTATGCGCAGAATATTCTCAGAAAAATATTGTAGCAGGTGTCCTCATGCCCTCATCTTCGTGACATCTTACACCTCTCGGAATTGGATACTGCGCTTGGATTCCAACAACTCTAGTACCCATATCTCGCCAACTAGCTAGAGAAAGAGTCCTGACCACTTAGCGTACCCCAAATTAATGCCAAACCGGATTTTTGCCAAGGGGAACGTTAATATTAGAGCAACGAGCCTGGGCTTTAGCGGAGGAAGTCAAAGTAGAGTTTGGATTCGGACACATGAAAGATCAAATGTCTTGCGACAAAAAGAAACTCGAGCGACAGGGTTACAAAGTCGCACACACTAATGTAACGATTTCTCATTCATTAGCAGCGGACAAGAGCATCCCGGACAACTGGATCCCACCCTAAGTCACAAATTATCATCAAGCAATCACAATCATGGCTTCTAGTGATCAATTTCAGATCTGCCCTCCTACGCACCTGTACATTTTATTCCTATTACTATATCCTCTGTAGCAAGATGGCAACTACTTTTTAGTCTTTACATAATAATATATGATTATAAACCAAAAGACGTTGGAAGATTTTTCATCTCACTATTATATTAAGCCAAGTTCCTCTACTACTCCACTCTATAAATACAACCATCAAACACCTACAGACTCTCTCCACTCCATAATCAGACCAACTCAAACGCCATGCGGTCTCCAATCCGAACGGAGGCTGTTCTCCACTCCCCTCCCCCTCACCCCTCCTCCTCCTCCCCCTCCTCCTCCTCCCCTCCATTTCGGTCCAACAGGTGGGCTCCATACTCTAGCACCAAGGACTTCGACACCAACATGGTCACCATCCTCGTCGTCCTCGTCTGCGTCACCATCCTCGCCTTCTCCCTCCACGCTGCCGCCAGCTGCCTCCTCAGGCGCTACCGCCGCCGCCTCCGCCACGACGACCAACACGAAACGCCGGAGGAGGAGAAGGGGAAATCTGGGAGGGAGGCCGCGTCGCCGGAGGAGACGCTGCCGTCGCTGGTGTACACGGAGGGAACGAGGCTGGCCGGGGCCGCGGCAGAGTGCGCCATCTGTTTGGCGGAGTTCGCGGAGGGCGAGCGCGTCCGTGTCCTGCCCGCCTGCAACCACGGCTTCCACGTCAAGTGCGTCCAGGCCTGGCTTGCGACCGGTTCTTCCTGCCCCACCTGCCGCACCCCCGCCTCCGGCGACCTCCCAGAGGAGCCTTGAGAACCAGGGAGACAAGCAGAAGAAACCAGCGCAAATAGAGAGGAAACTCTCTGTATAATACTGAGGTAACTGAGCAGAGGTTTTTTTGATTTCATTTTTTTGTTTCGTTCTCTTTTGATCTCCCTCCAATTCCTCCATATCTCTGAAACTTTTACCCGATGTGAAGGGTAATTTGCTCTAGAGGTACATCGTACCGCGTTTATATGAAAAAAATAAGTGGAAAACAGTTTCTTCCTCCGGGAAAAGCTGTTCCCTTTTTTTTTCTAAATTTTTTCCCTCTTTTTGGCTAAATAACTGGAGGATATTTCCCATTTAGTGTCTACTTTATTCACGAGCTCGTTTTGCGTTCATGGGGACCTTTGAAAGTTTAATTAATGCGGCGCTTTGAGCTTTGTATGGGTGGGCGTGTTTGAGAGATGGTGAGAGGGGAGAGGTGGCGCCAGTTGTCGCAGGCTCGAGGCGGTGTTGATGGGGGAGGCGGTTTGGCGCGTGTCAGGTGGGCCACGTACGTTGAAGATCCCGAGGGAGAGGGGTTCGGCAGTGGCCCGAGACTCGCGTGGCTGGGCGCCTCCGGACAGTGCCAGTGGCCCCGCCCGCTCGCGCACCGCGTGCCACCCGGCACGCGCGATCCACCCGTCCGCCTTCGATGCTCCCCTTTGCCAAATTGAAGGGACGGACGCGGTTTCCGCATGGGATGCCTTTCACGCCACGCCTTGACGTTCGTGCAGGACAGATCATGCACGAAGTTTTAGCGCTTTTCAATGCTCGTATTTTGTGGTATTGTGTGTAATAGCTATGTTGTACCTTACAGCGCATGATTTGGATTGTCGTTGGCCTACTTCCGTCGGTCTTTGATTGTGAGACGGTCAAGCAAGAATGAACCCGACGTTATTGCCGATGAAGTCTCAGCAATACGGAAAGCAACTTTAATAAGAAACTCGTTAGGCTTTTAGTTAATGAAAACCTATATTTAATGAATCAATGGTTTTGTGACAAGGAATTCCAAGGGTATAATACCCTTGTATTTGTTATAGGTTGCAAATGAATAATAACAAAAACATTAGAAGTAACGTCGACATGGCATTCAAACAGCCGATCCATTATTTGTGTTTTACTTTTTCACAACATACATAATTTTTAGCTACAATGTGTCTAGCCAGCTTCTTATTATTGTGAAGAATATTGTCTACCCAATATTGCATCCCAAGGCCATAAGAATCAGCATCGCAATTTTAAAAAAAGTCAAACTAAAAGAGTCTAGTTTTAGAGGGGGTAATATGCCAATAGGAAATTTATGAAGAGTCTAAAAAGACAAATCCACAAAAAATTTCAATAAAGAACATTTTAAGACATCAAGACTAGTTCCACCGAAGGAATAGTAGATAGTTTATCAAATATGTCTATGCTATGTATGAAAGGAGTCTTAAATTTTGGTACATTTTTTATAGATTCCATCTGTCAAATTTAATACAAAAATATCCTTAGTAATTATCAAGAAATATGACTCAACTTTTCAAATATCTTTTTTTTAACATCTCCTTTTCACACATACACTTCAAACCAGAATTAATTTTCAATTCTTTATCTTTAATCAACAATGTTATCAAAATAGAGTCCTATTTAGTTGGGTCTTTCAAGTAAAAAAAAAAAAAGAGTTTGGAAATAGATAGTTCACTATTTATTAATCCAAGGTAACAATAACATATTATAAAAAAAATGATATATTATAGATATTGGACCATTCCCCACAATTTTCCATTAAATTTCGTAATAACATATTATAAAAAAAATGATATATTATAGATATTGGACCATTCCCCACACTTTTCCATTAAATTTCGTGACGCTAAACCCCTCAAGCTTTATTGCATTAGAATGTGTAAGAGAAAACCTGAAGGTCAAGAACTAGGAATGCAGAAAAATTCCAAACATTAAATAAAGGAGCTTGTCTTTTGCCTTTGTGATTGGTGGATCGAGAAGCTGGTGAGAGACAACACAAGTAGAAGTGCCAAACATTGGGTTGACTTTGATTCGCATTAGATCATCAGTGTTTGCAAGTTTCTCTTTTGACATCGGCTTGGTTTTTCACTGGGTTGGAACCATGCAAGCCCTACTTGCCCGCAGATTAGCTTCGAGGAGCCTATGGAATTACCTGAATTATCCCCAACCCAGTCCAATTTCTCCTAACTTGCGTCTCCTAACTCGTAAGCTCAACTTCATCAGTCTTGACCTGATCTGGCTCGTCTCAAACCAAGCAACGCTAATCCTCCCATGCAAAGAGAACTTCGGATACGTTACGGACTCTGAACCTGGTGAAAATTGAATACAGAAAATTCTAAAGACCCTCCGTCATATCACAACTCGACTTTGTTTGACGTACAAGTCAGTGTCTGCGGCCCCAATTGATACCATGTACCTTGTGTGTTTCACCAATCCCTGTTTGTCTACATTGGACGAGCGAAATGAGCGGTGAATGAATCAGTGATTGGTAGCGTTACTCATTAAATAACTAATAATTACAAATTAAACATAAGAGATCCGGCCAAAGTCGTATCAAACCACCCCTCCAGTGAGGGCCATTTAAGATCCAAGTTGAAAGCGATGAGCGGCTCAAACTTGAACCAATAAGGCGGTCCATGACACCAGGTAGGTGACCCAAGTTTTATTTCTTATGAGGTTTGCTCGAAGACTTTGAGGAGATCAGGGGCACAAGGGCGTGCTAGATTTGCCAAAGCAGTGCTGCTGCTGCTGCAATAATGGCACGAAAATTCTATAAAACAGAGGTGTGGTCCTGCGGAGCTTTAGATATTTACCCTTCCCTTTAGATCGGAATCCTAGGGCTCGAAGACTGAATAGCTTCTCGCGCGTTCATGCAATGTCGCCACCAGCCACCGGTGCAACACCTATTAATGTTATTTATAACAAAAGATATGCACAAAGCTCCCTGTCTTTTTCTTTATTAGAAGCATCAGCAATGGCTGACTCGCTGACTGCCTTTCCTCTCTTTTTCGTAAGGATTCCATATGTAAAGAATATTTTTAGAACTTGCCCTCTAGGAATATATCGTAACCGGATAACCGGCACTAACAGGTCAAATGCGTGACTCCTCCGGGTGACGATATCGGTAGCGACAGATTAGGCCCCCGGCCGCGGGCCCCAAGGTCTTCCACCCCACCACGCTCCCTTCCCCCTTCTCCCTTCTACTTTTCCCCCCACGTCTCCTTATTATAAGTCATAATCTCGCCCCCTTCTCTCAATGGATTCTTCCTCTCATTCCCCACTCCTTGTTCGATCCTTCTAATCTTTGCCCAGTCCCCAGCAATGGCTCTCCATCCCATTATTAATTTTTCCCCTGCTCCTCCATCTCTCCTCTCCTCCCCCATGCCGCCCTCCGGTCCCAGCCCCGGCCCCGCGGCCCCGCGCCGAGCCGCCCCTTCCCCCGGTTTCCGCCTCCGTCCCGGACCCTGATCGGATCCCATATCAACACGAACCCATCATGGCCGAATCCAGCCGGACCGAGCAGATCATCACCCAATTCTATCTCAAGGCCCTCCACGCCGTCCTCGGCTCCCGGATCCCCCACCTCCACGGCGACCCCTCTTCCTCCGCCGCCGGCCTCCGCGCCCGCAAGCGCGACCGCTGGTTCAACCTCGCCCTTGGTGACCTGCCCCCCGCCCTCGACCATCCCCACCACAGCGTCATGGACCCCATGATTATCGACGTCATCCTCACCCACCGCGCCGCCCCCGCCGCCGCTGTCGAGGTCGTCATCGAGCGCTGGACCGCCCAGTGCGAGTCCCCGCCGCCTTCTTGGAACCACACCTCTGACAGCTCCTCCTGTTTTCTCTATCGAAGGACCTACAAGAAATCGATCCTCCTCCTCCGATCCCTGTATTCCTTCCTCCGCCTCCTCCCCGCCTACCGTGTTTTCCGAATGCTCTGCTCCTCCAACCAGTCCTATAATTACGATCTCAGCTATAGAGTGTCGTCCTTCGCGGAGCCGTTCTCGAGGGTGGAAGAGAGGGAATTGAAGCTGCACAGCTTCACCCCGGTGGAGACTCAGTTCGGCCAACTCGTCGTGTCGGTCCAGTACCGCCCGACCCTCTCGGACTTCAATCTCGAGGTCTCGTCCCTGCTGCCGCCGATGATCATAACTGATTACGTCGGTAGCCCGGCTGCGGATCCCATGAGAGCCTTCCCTTCTTCGCCCTATGAAGGTGGAGCCCAGCCGATCTCATTCCCAATGAGAGGCCATCGGACGTCGGCCAATCCTTCGGCCCACCGCCCGCATAGCTGGACGAGCGCGCCGTTGGCGCACCATCCTATGAGCTCGTCTCCTATTCCGGCTTCGGATGCAACGTTTTCGCCTCCTGATGTGTATGGGAATCGGATCTCGAGCCAGCGGCCGGCGACTCATAGGAAGGGTAGTTTTAGCTTTGATGAGTTTAAGCTCTCCCCGCCCTTCTCACTGTCGCCGACTCCGTCACCGCCGGCACATGGCAGCAGTTATCTGCAGTCTCGTCTGCGCTCTGAAACTTTGCCGGTGAGCATACCACAGCCGCTTACCGGGAAGAGTCAGGTGCATCGCAGTCCTAATCTTTCGGATCCACCTCGAAGCTTCTTGCCGCCGCCATCTCCGAGGAGCACGAGGACGGATCTTTCGTCTCAGAATTCACCTTTGGAGAGTAGATCTTTTAGAAAATCGGAAGGGTTAAGGATTGGAGATATCTACTCAAACTTGCAATTGTTTACAGCTCAGAAGGTTTTTATGGTCTTCTTTCTCTCTCTCTCTCTCTCTCTCTCTCACACACACACACACACACACAAACACACATCGTACATGACGTCTTGGTCATATTCAATATCTACTTGGTTGCTTAGTGCGGTTAAATGAAGGTTCGCTAGTGTTTTGAATCTACTCATGGAACGTTGGAAAGTGAAAGCTTAACCCCTGGAAACGCTGATGAACTTAATCTTTGATTTCTTAATTACTGAAGATGCTGAATCCATAATGGAGATGTTTGGTCAAATTTAGTATAAAGGGATCATTGCGAGGATGAAATATGGTGTGGTGTTGCACCTACGCTTGCTTGCTTCCATTCATCTACGAGCAAGGATCTATTACTCTTACAAAATACATGATGAATTACATAACATGCATTTTTCTGCTGGTGAAGATGAAGTTGTTTTAAGTTTCATCACTTAGTCTCACCTGACTCTAAAGAAAGGAAGTGCAAGCTTGTTCATATATAGAAAGAAGTTATAAATTAGATAAAGAGAAATGATACTTTTCTTTGTTTCTTTGGTGATAAAATAATTGATGGCGGATCCTGGCTGCCAAGTAGGCAGCCCATGATAATGTGCATTCTATACTAAAAAGCTGGTACCATGAGTGAGCCTTCCAAATTTACCTCCACATCTGAGTGAACCACAATGAGCACCAAGGAATTAAGTGCAAATCAATGACCTTTTCTATAAGATGCTTCTTAATAATACAGCTTTTCTTGTTCTAGTCTAGAGAGATGATTCTTGGAGGATGCGTATTGCAACTGCATTGTCTACAACTTACCTGAAGTAAAGATTTCCAAAATGATGGTAGGTTGACAAGTGCAGTGAACTAGCCTTTTCTAATATATTTTTAAGGTTACTTTATAAAGCGGATACCATCAAAACCAAAATCCACTATCAGGAAGGCTACTGAGAATGGTTAGTAATGCTTCAAATACATTTACAAGTTTGATGGTGTTTACATAAGCAACCTTCTTTGAAATTTATGGTATATTTTACTTGATGCAATTAATTTATTGTGAAGGTTGTGCAACTCATAGAAGTAAGATGGGAAGTGATGCCAATTCAAGAGAATGCCATTCATGCCGGATCACTTTTTTGGCAGGGTCTTCAATTTCAACTCAAGAAATAAATGCAAACTTGATCGAGCCTAAAATATAGTAGAATGGTGGCTTTGAAGTTACTACTAGAAGTATGATGCTTTTATAACTTTGGCACCTATTGATGTCTCATAGCTTGCATTAATGATTGCATGAAGCTGGAGACATCTGGTTGTGGATGCCAATAAGCAAAAGAGCTTCAAGCTCTAAAGCAAAAATGATGAATTCTAATATTTAATATTTTTTATTTTCTCACTTTTTATGTTCATTTTTAATTTCAAACATAATCCTTCCACCTTGACATTGATATGATTAGCTGTAGGAGCAGTGCTCTATATCCTTCTTAGTAAGAATATGTAATTCTATATGCAATTAGAACATGAGACTTGTTTTACAATTTTAAAATTTAAGGCATTACTTGGTTCAAAGAAATCTATAGTATATGTTGATCATCATTCAGGGGAATATCTTTATTTGAAAAATATTGTATATGCGAAGTGATGATGTATCTGCAATAGTTTCTAATGATGATCTTTTACTGATATTGCATTGGTGAGGCTGTAAATGAATTATGTTGGTTTTATCTTTTTTACACACTCTTATTCAGCTGTCATTGTTTTTTTTTTTTTTGTGCCTTCGTGAAAGCTATTGTCTAGATTCTGTTTGCTGGAATTTGGTGTTATGCTAAAAGTAATTTTTAAGCTCTATGTAGTAGATTATGAACATGCTTTAAGCAAAACAAAACTGCAAGTTCTTGTAGAAGAAAGTTACCTTTTGATTGAACTTGAAAGTTCTTGCTGGAATTATGTTGAGAGCTTCCAATGAAGGTGGTAGAAAAACCTTCCTTGAAGATGTAGCCTAGATTCTTTCCATCTCAACTAGCATCGTTGATTAACCCTGACCAGGCTATTTGGCAGAACTATTTTCTTTTGCTGCAGTTTAATATGAAGACTGATGGATATTTGATGTTCTAGGATGGCTATAGTTGTTTAATATGGGTTAAACCATAATTTCTGGGCCAATTTCTACTCTTGCAAACGTGAATCACAGAGATATTCATGCACCACTGAGATAATATCATAGCCAAAAAAATTTCAAGGACTTTTCCCTTTTTCAGGAGATTCCCAAGAATACTTTATCCATAAATGAATGAGTCCCTGAAACATAACCAGGATTATTGGAATTGCAGAATAGGTCCCTGATGAATTAAAGATAAATTTATTTCTAGGTGCAGAATATGACATACGGAGGACGAGAAAGACTTTTAGATTCAATGGTCAAAATCCCACATAGTCTAGAAAATGGTATCTTGATACCCATTAGGCATTATGGTAAGGTCATTTCAAGATCTGCAACTGTTATATTGTTATTCTTGATCAAAGCTTTGGGGTTAGTTTTAAAATCTTTTTTTTTTGTTGCAAGGTATATTGGTTTTGGTAAGTCATATGTTTGGGTCAGTAGTGCTGAGAGTAAAGTTATAGTTCTAACAAATTGTCTTTAGTTTTTTTTGTTGTTGTAGCTTCGAAATTCGTGTATTACCAAGATAATGCTGTAGGCAGATATGTCGGACCACCATTGAAGATGATGAGAAATGGTTTAATTTGGTATTATCCATTCTCGAGACTTTAAATATTTGTTCTCCTGCATTAACACCCTTGCCTCCTCCCCCTACATTTGTTCTTTTTGTTATCTGTTCATCTGCTTGGCATTTCGTGCTGCTCAAAACTAGATGAACCAAGAACAAGGGACTGGTAGTTAAACAACCATGTCTCTCGGAATTTGGTGACCTGTAGGTTGCCTAGTAGTTTTCAGACATCCCCATACCTGGGGTCCAACAGGATGATGGTTCAGCAAAGTAAAACTTGACAACCTTCTCGTGAGAATTTGATATTAGGGAGCGAGTGCTCTTTTTCTATATGGCGGGTAATTCTCTCTGATGATTTTTCCACTTGAAGAAACTGATTACTGTTTTTTTTTCTCTGTCATTTGCCTTCATAACTTTACGATAGAAAACATGTTAACTTCAATTTCTCTGTTTTTGGTTCCATAGTATGTTTTGTAAAATTTCATATACTTTCTATTAATGTGGTTGGACCTTGCTTCTTTGTGTGAAAAAATATATCCAGAGCCTTAAGGATGGTAGGGATGATTCTGGAAGGTTCTCCAGTGTGTTGTCTTCTGGTGGTTCACCTAGGCTTGGGTTTTCAAGAAGCTCAAGCAGATTGTCGATCCAGGATGATCTTGATGATGGTGACTTCTCTTGTCCTTTTGCTGTGGACGATGTTGACACATCAGATTCTCAGACTAGGTACTTCTCCATTCTTCATTCTGGGTTATTATGGTGATTTTCTATGATTCAGGTGGTTGATCCGTGAGTAATTATTTAATTTTTTGGGTAACTTGAATAATTTGATCTACTATCTTATGCTTTTCTAAATGGATCCCAATATCAAGCTGCTATCTGAGTATATTCAATTTTCTGCTGCACGATTGCTTTGCGAGTTGGTTATGAAGTCTTGGTTCTCCCTCAATACATACTAGACAAGATACCTCAGTCAAAGCAAATATTTGAAGTTTTGAACCCTTTTCTTTTTGGAGTAAGCACACCTGGAGAAATTGTTAAAAATCTGAAATGCTGTGTAGAGTTGTTCATGATGGTTGATATTGGAAAATATCAGCTTTACAGGGGTTAAATATCAAAAGGCTCATCTCAGAAGTTGTTTGACTGATTCAGAAAGCTAAGAAAGGCTTTGGTTTTAGATGGCGAAACTAATGATAGAACTAACACCAGATGTTTAATCTTCACGATGAATGTTGAGCACTTCAATTAACTAATGTCAAATCACTAATTTTAAGGTTAAATTTGAACTTTCCTTATTCTTTTTCACGGTGAATTAGAGGTTATGATTTCACTGTCAAATTTACGAAGATAAATGAATGTAGTCTGGATGAAGCTTAATGTAGATATACTATATGCTCATTTCATTTGGAGTGTGGAGTTTATGTGAACCCTTAGGGGAGGTTAGGCTGCTTGATTGGTGCTGAAACGTTGCAACAATTTCTGTTGATACACTAAATTAACCTATGCTATATGTTATATGAAGTTGGTTGACATAACTTGCTAACACCACTGAGATTCCATATTGAAGACTTGTCCCTTTATGTTGATCTCTCAACATGTGAAGAAGCTGGCATGGGGAAATTCTCGCTATCTTCACTGGGTTCTAGAACATGTTTGATAAGTCAGATGATTGTTTTTGAGTCATATTGAAGGCGGGTGGTTTGGACTATAAAATCTTCTAGTCAGCATTACAATCTTATTGACATAATTAAAAATTGATTTTTGTATCAAGTTAAGCAAATTTTATAATATATAGTTTAGTGCATAAAATCTCATTCATTTAAAAAAATAAAGTAATTTAAGCATCGTAATTAATTATTACAACCATAATTGCTGCAACTAAGACGTAATCCTATATAATTTTATAAGTAACAAAACTGAATTTAAAGTCTTAATAAAAAAACAAGAAAGGTGAAGGAGGTTTTCTCTCTGGATGGCATTTCCAGCACCTAAAGTAGCAGTATGGTTTCTATTGTGCCTGAAAAGGGTCTTTGTAAAACAGAGGATGGATTGATAAAGGTATAGGGGTGAGATGTGGATTGATGCAGATCACTTGGGCCATAAAGCATGATGGATGGCTTATATGGATTTAAAATCCAATGGTCTTAAAAAGACCGCTCGAGATCTGATCCGAAAGTTTCTATGTACTGTGAGATTTCTTTTAATTTTTCCCCTAGGGGGAGATGGGAAAGAATTCTACTTGAAGAATTTTAAGATATACCCCTTTTAGCAACCATGAAATGGAGATTCAGTAGAGAGATAGAGGGATCTGGTGATGAAGAGAAAATTTCCAAAATAAGTAAAGAGAAGAGTGCATGTGAGAGTTTTTTAAGGAGTGATGGTGTGTCGTAGTGAAAAAGAAAGATTTAAGGAGAAAAGAAGCAGAGGATAGAAAGGAAAGATTTTGCAGAGAGAGCCCTCTTAAGCTGGGACAATTAGGAGAAACTTTAGGAATGTTGGGGCGTGGAGGAACGCATAAGGTGAGGAAACTGGGGGTTGTGATCTAGGAAGCAACATGTCTCCTCAACAAAAAAACTTGGAGCTAGCCAAGGGGGCTGGCTGAGAGGGTAATTGGGTGACCCAGCTTTTCAGGAGGTAAAACCACCTAAAACTTTTTATGAGATCCTCCCTGGATTTTCTTCATTTCCATCTAAAACATGTACAATTTAAGGCTGCATGCTGGCATTTACATTTATGTAGCCACATGGATGAGCTTGTATTTGCTGTATGTTACTTATCACTTTGTAATACAAATGTTACAGATGTTATACCAACTCATTGAATTTGGTGAGAATGGATCTATTTTATGAATAATGTTCATTTATTTACAGCATATATCTACCAGATGAATACATCATAGCTAAACATATTGTGGTTTTGTATTGAATTCTGATGTAATGAGTTCAATTAAGAGCTCCATATTAAGGCTGAAATGAAGCTTGAGTTTGAAATGTGGTACAAAAGACAAGAATGCTGTTTTTTTGTTGGGAAATTGGTAAACATATCGAAGGTGTACCATGAAGATATGCATTGGTGCTAAATGCTTAAATGGTTTTTTGGTGTTTGTTTCAAATGGTTGAGTAAATCAAAGCAATTTTCAAGTTGAATTCTGCAAGTTGCATTGTTTAAATTTAAGTTTAAGTATGTTTAGGATGGATTCACAATTTTATGCTTTTTTGGATGTGACTGTCGTCGTAAACTGTCAGAATAATTTTTTTGTGTTTAGAAGCCTTGGAACACTTTGCATGGGAGCAGTTTTTAGATGTTATCTAGTTAGCCTTGGGATTTTATGTTGATGATCATTTAAATATAGAGATATTAATTGCTTATAGATTCTATCTAAAAATGGGTATGCTTAGGATGAATTTAAAATATTATCCAAACATTTTTTTTGAGGATCTGTGCAAGTGTGTGCTCAATCCCACCTCTATTGTTGGCTTGGAAGATCTTCGGTATTTAAGTAAGTGAAGGACCACAAAACATAACTTTGGTTATCCTGTTTGGGTGAGCTCCTGAGTCGTCACTAATGGCATTAGAGTAGACCTGCCCCATGGCCTCTGTGGACTAGGCAATACTATCACATGGGTCTTTTTAGTGCCAACCAAGAGTCGATTGTGGTGTTTGTGATTTTGATTTTATCCTTTCTTCAATAAGGATGTAAGTGCTTAAACAGGGAGTGTGTGAGAGCCCGTGCAGGTGTGTCTAATCTCATATTGTTTGTTTGATAGGAAGATTTTGGGTAGCAAAGCCAATTCCATCAGAATACAACTTTTGGCTAGTCTTTTTGGTTGAGGTCCTGGGTCATTACATTTTTGGTTTGTAACTATTGCTAACAATATAATGCCATATCTTGTCTGATCCATAACCCAATGATGCTTTACATGGGTTTAAGGTAACTCCATAGTTTGACTATTACCGACCTGTTAAGGTAAAGGTTCAAGACCGAGCACATGGTGGTGGTAGTGGTTTGTGGTACATCGGTCATTATCTTGTAAATTCCTACCTTTCAAACTACCTATCTTGTAAATACGGTCCTCGTGATCTCTATTGCCAATACAAATAAAGGTCATTGATTTGAGGAACATGCAGTTAGTCCAGATCCTTTTTTTTTTTTTGGTGAACATGAGTCCAGTTTTTTTGCCATGCATCTTTTGCACCACAGAGAGTGGTGCATGCTCGGATTGCTGCTACGTAGCCCATCTCAGAAATGGAGGGCTGTTGCTTGTCTCAGAAATGAAGATCGTTTTGTTGGGATGCCAAACAATTCTGGGTAGTTACCAAACACATGGGATAAAGAAATTGTGCGAGAGTAAGATAAAGAAATTGTGCGAGAGCCTTCCATTTCCAAAATGGCCCATGTGGCAGCGATCTCAGTATGCACTGCTCTCTCTGTTGTAAAAGATGCACCACAAAGGTTCCCGGCAAGGTCCGCCGTACCGGTACGGTACCGGTCCGGTCCGGTACGTACCGGCCGGTACCGCGAGCCAAAAACCACAGCGCCTCGCGCTGTGGTTCATTAAAAAAAAAAAAATCGTACCGATGCGAACCGGCCGGTACGGAGCCCGTACCGGCCAGTTCGCACAAGAAAACCGGAGATACCGGTTTTCTTGTGGTTCCGGTACCGGTTTAGGACCGGACCGGTACGTACCGGCCCGTACCGGCCGGTACGGCATTCCATGGTTCCCGGGTTGCATGCAGTTGTTGATGAGGATGGGTTTAGTAGAAAGATTCATGGGGAAAGACTAGTGCTGCAGATTGTGCCTCGAAGAGAAATATGAAATGAAAGTGGGGGAATTAAAAGTGTCGCTGTCGGTTGGTTTTTGAAGCAAATCTATATTTTGTTCATGTTTAATGAAAACCTGATTGCATGAAGTTTTGTCAAAGATTATATATTGTTTTGATGGCAAAAGTATTCAAGATAATGTAATTCTCATGCTCTTTCGTATTGTTCTGTGGTTCATGACATTTGAAGGGTTTGTGCTTTTGAAATTATGTGGGTGGGTGGTTGGGCCAATAATTGTTATCATGTGTACACCAATGGTTTACAGATGAGGAGTAATTTGAAGTTATTTGTTATATGTTTTGCCAGCAGGAGCCTTGATAGAAAGGAAGCTCCAGAATCTGCTCAGGCATCATCCCATAAATCACAAGATGCAGCTGTTGGCATTCTTGTTCATATGTTGAAGAGAGCACCTCCATTGCGTGAAGATCACAGCTATTCTTCCCAATCTTCAAGGTCTGAGTTAAACGGAGAGACTAGCACTTCCAGTCTTTTCATGTCTCGGAAGACATCTGATGCAATGGAGGAGCTTCAAAGCTATAAAGAAATAAAGGAGATTCTGCTTTCTCGGAGCGGAACTCGGTTACTGGAATCGGTAAAACACAGAAACGAGTAGCATATTCTGTGGGCGGAGCCTTCTCACAAACTGGGTGATACTTCCAGTAGGACATAGCCATGTATATAAGCCCAACTCACTGACGCTTGTTGCCATCCTAACAGAGTACAAGATGTCATCGCATTGCAGTGGAGAAAGTTCCTTTAGGAATTCATTACATTATGATCCTTGTTTGCTCGTGCAGGTGCATGCCCATGATTAGAAATTATCATTTGTATATAGGTGCCATCATAACCAATGATGCACCCTTTGCTTAGTTGATTCTGAGGCTTGGTGCTACGGAATTATGTGGGATAGATTTGTATTACTGAACTAAATTGAGGATGTTGATCGGATTGGTGTTTCTCCAGTAAGCTGAATATCATTACTATCTTCCTATATATATATTTTTTTTGTGTGTGCGTGTGTGATCACTGAATGCCTACATGTTGCTTGTAGACTTGTAGTGGGTGGCCTTGTAAGAAAGGTTGTCAACAAGCCTTGACGCTGAGCTTTGGCTGACCCATTGCTGTATGGTGGCAAGTGTAATCAAGGCTATCTGATGATGGCCTTGATCTGTTGGGGAGGATGGTTTGGGCTATCTAAACCATGTGTTCTGCCATGCTTAGGCTCCTCCTTTAGTTTCCAACTTGAGTTCAAATTTCTGACTAGTTCTGCTCAGTTGGGTTTGCATTATAACCACATCCATAAGCTGTATGTTTGATAAGCTATGTTCTTGAGATGTTAGAATATTGAAGTAATTATAAGATAAATATTTATGTACTTTCTATAAAGATTTGGATCATAGTCGAGTTACATGTGCAGAAGACTTGCAATAATGTAATTATTCGATTTTCACGATAGAGGACTCTAGTGGTTATTCTATATACAATAATAACTATTTCAGTACCCCTCTTTCCTTGTGACAACTCTAAATGATTGCTCTTCCAAATAACTATTTCTCTCTCTCTCTCTCTCTCTTGCATGGCTTACAACGATGACATATGCCATCTTTTGATTTGCTTTTGAAAATTAGGGACAAAAGAGTGATATGCTATGCGCAAACCTCCTTTCGACGCAATCGAACAATAGTATCTTGATGATCTCCTCCCCACAGGAGGATTTACTGCATCTTTCTTATTATATCTTACGTTTTGTTATTTCTACTTACTATATTACGTTTTAGATCATAAATTTTTACATTTGTCAACATCTAGATTTGTACATGGACAAACACAAATGCACATCCAGACAAATACATACAAAATTTACTAAGACAACAAGGATGAAGCAAGCTACTTCTGGGATATAAGAACATTGGAGCACGTACATTTTGCCTTCTGCTTTAACCTATGTAGATTGCTCCTTTCTATTTGCTCTTGGTCTGTAAAATAAAGCTTCCCCAAAATAAAGATTTCAAACACATGCTACTTGGAAGTGAAAGTGTTTAAAACCTTTTAATCGAAACCTCATCGATGACAGTTTAGGAGAAGCCATTTCTATATATTGAGACTTCCAGCTGACTTGGTGGATGTAATTACTTATTAAGATTCCCTAGGACTAATCAATCCACCAGCCTAATAGACACCCAGATTAAGAAATGCATAATGCCAGAGAAGCCATGACTTCCCAGTGGTAAGAGACCACCACCTACTTTCCTTAGAATACTTGACATATGATGGTCCATGGAGGCATTCGTTAGTCAGGCATTCGATCTTCTTCTGGACTCTGTCAAGCTGTTTTATTTTCCGCTAAAGACCATGTCGACCAAGCAGCAAAATAGAAGATATTAAACCATCTAATTTAGAGCTATAGCTTGCACCCAGGAATACAGATATAATTTAGCCTTTTATTTGATGAGATGATAACTTGTGCTGGACAAATCTGGATCAATCAAATTCAGCATGACGCAGACCGTTGTTATGATGCTTCACCCGTTCTTAAAGCTTGGCCTGCCAAGATAGGATACATGTCAGAATTCATAGCCAATATGTAGTCCAAATACACTAAACAATGGGAATCTTCACCACTGGCTTTACTAGATGACTTATTATGAGCTTAGGCTGTTGTCATGGTTACCGTTGGAAACTCTATGAGATGCGTCTATCCTGTTTGTTTTTTGTTTTCTTTATTTTATTTTTTTTTTAATCTTCGCCCACTATGAATACATCCAATTAATAGAACCAGAAATAGGATGAGATGCTGTCTATGCTGCTTGTTTGGCATTTGTAGTTGGCAGAAAGAGTTTTTTCCCCTGCTGAAGTGCAAAGCAATCTACGTCCATCTACTTGACGTCCCTGATTTGAATTGGTGCATTTTTCAGTGTGCCATTAATGATCTGCCGCATGAGATAGCTATCATTAATTTCTTTTTTTTTTGTGGGAGGGGGTGTGTGGGGGTGTTGGAAATTTTAAGCTGTTTGCTACAAATATTAGTATGTGGATGGGCTTCATGTCTCCTTGGAAGAACTAATTAACGCAAATATTAGTATATGGTTCGGATTCTTGTTTTCTTGGGTTGGCTCTGCTAATTAACAAGAATACAAGTTTCCATTAAACACAAATATTGTCTGTTCTACCTTTAGAGCCACCATAGTCATTCACCGCAGATAAGCACTGTAGATGTAGTCTTGCCTTGCGGTAGATGCCCCAATTCAGTCTTTCACCACCTATTCTAACACATACTCGTTGCTTGATTTCAGTAATAACTAATGTTGATGAGGAGAGGTTTTGGATTAGAACATGGATTGAAGGTCGCATTCCACCATATTTCTCAAAGAAGAAGAAGAAGAAATTAAAGGAAGAATCATGGCTATAACCCACGTTTATGGTTTTACAGAATTTATAAGATGTCATTTTTCATTGCCAAATTATTGTGAGAAGAACTAGAGAAGCCTAATAATACCATACAACTTTTTTTGCAAAACATTAGATTTGTAACTCACTATTTCAGATACAATTTTATTACAAATCTAAGAAGAAGAAGAAATTACGAACTAGAGAAACCTAATAACTATACAAATTTTGCAAAACATTGGATTTGTAACTCACGGTTTCAGAAAAGAAAGTCAAGCCATTAAATCTAGACGCAGGCCTGCAGTATCATCAACAAAGATATCCCTACGACTAAGAACTGTTATATTAATCTTTCAATGGACATGGTTGGACATACCAATGTCCTAGCTTTTCCTAAGCAAGGCGTTTCCTTTACTCATTTCCTGGGTATCTATTATCATAAAAAAAAATAGCAACAATTTGCACATAGAACTTATAATGCCAAGACAATCTAGGAGTAAAAAATTTGGCAATAAAACCAAACCACCTATTCAGTTTGTGTAATTTTAGGGGTCATGTAACAACCTGTATCAATTCATAGTATTTTTTTTTTTTGTTAACGTGATCCTAGATCGATTAGTATTATTTTTCTTTGTTAGCATGATCTTATTAGAGTGATTTTAGGCATCATATAATGACTTATATTAACAAGTATTATTTTTTTATTAGTATTATCCTATATTATTTTCGTTGTATAAAGTTTGTACACTAGTATATATAACCCCTGAGATGTATCGAATGTGATGGAATAGAAAAATAAAATTATATTTTTTCTCTCCTTTTCTTTTGTTTTTCTCTTCTTCTGTAAATATTTTAATATAGTATCAGAGCCACCGATTACCTA
Organism: Phoenix dactylifera; assembly: GCF_051530095.1. Classification (NCBI taxonomy): domain Eukaryota; kingdom Viridiplantae; phylum Streptophyta; class Magnoliopsida; order Arecales; family Arecaceae; genus Phoenix; species Phoenix dactylifera. The sequence goes on from NC_143195.1 coordinate 33,093,957, forward strand.
ATTTGCTGCCGCTATGTCTTTTGCCTTTGCTATAGCTGTCGTTGCCATGTCTAGAAACTTTGAAGACCTCCATTACTGATCTATCGATATTTATTCTCGGGTGAATCAACACCCGAAGATCCTCTATTTTTTGGTGGATCCACAGATCCTCTGTTTTTTCGTAGATCCTCTATTTACAAATGAATCAACATTCGAAGATTTCATATTTCTTAGTTGATCTTCATATCCTTTATTTTCGGTAGATTAACATATGAAAATCTTTTATTTTCTAATGGATCTGCAGGTCCTCTCCACCACTTTTCTCCTCAGCTTCAGATCTTCGATTCTCTCCATATTCTTTAGATCTTCATATCCTCTATTTTCGATAGATTAACATCCGAAAATCCTTTATTCTCTAATGAATCCACAGCTCCTCTCCACCACTTTTCTTCCCAGCTTCATATCTTCGATCATTTCTCCTCACCATCGCTCGGCCCCTTTCTCTCTATCTCTAATTATATTTGCTGCTATATCAGCTCATAGTCTATCACGATAGCTTCTGAGCTACTACTTCAGCTCTTGATTTAGTACGTTAGTTTTTCGGTATATTCGTGGTCAAGTTTTCAAACTTAAGTTAGCACTTATAGTACCATCTTGAGTTTAAGGAAGAATATTAGCGTAATTTTAGAGATCATATAATAACCTGTATATTTTCATTTGTTAGCATGATCCTGTATCGGTCAATATTATTTTTCTTTATTAACATGATCTTGTTAGAGTGATTCTAGGGATCACATAACAATTTGTATCAACTAGTATTTTTTTTCTTTATTAGCATGATCCTATATCAACCTATATTTTTTTTTTGTATGGAGTCTGTACATAAGTATATATAACCCTTAAGATATACCGAATGTGATGGAATAGAGAAATAAAATTATTTTTTTTTTTTGTCTTTTGTTTTTCTTTTCTTATGTAAATATTTTAACATATCCCATATAATGACGGAGCAAAAACATGGTTTGGCACTTAGTCCGAGTACCCCCAAGGGATACTACAAGCAGAACTGGAAAGGGAAATGCTTTTAGAATACCCATTTCAATCGACATGTTGACAACCCTAGATGGAGACCAAGGAAATAAAAACTTAAGCTACAGTGAAATAAAAATTTAAGCCACGGTGCGCTAGCTGCGCCCAATAGATTGCACTATAGCAAACATAGAACTCAAAAGAGTAGCTAGAAGCAAGTGAGCACGTCCAGCACATGCATGATCTCTCATGGAGGCTTGGATCTAGAAAAACAATTTCAATTTTTTTTTAAATGTCGATTCATTTTAGCTAGAAGGAAGAGAGAGAGAGAGAGAGAGAGAGAGAGAGAGAGAGAAGAGTTCTACACCTATAACCAACTAAAACGGCCAAAAATATATATTCTCTCTCTCTCACACACACAAAAAAGGAAAGAAATTGAAACAAAAATCCTATCCGGATTGACATAAATATTAATTTGAATTGAAGTACAGTTTCCTTTCCATCTTCTACGGTTACAATATTGTGAATATTAAAGAGATCTACGATATTGAAAATTTTGGTTTCATATTTTCAATTGCCTAACCATAAAATTTCTCTATATCTAATCATCTTTTAGATGTATTTTTAATTGGCATCTTTGTTCATCGCTCTCTTTCATCAATTCATTTGTTTTCCCATAGTACAGGTATTTGTTTCTCAATTCAGAAAAGTTATATCGCACTTACCTCCTACTTAAAGAATGATAAGTAAAGCGCTCGAATGTTTTTTCAAATCTAATCCTAGTTATATTGTATTTGAGCAATTAGGCTTTGAGTTTACTTTTTGTTAAAAAAAAAAAAGAAAGGAGAACAATGATCATGAAACACAATCACTAGATTCCTCACACACTTGCCTATTTCTTGCAATATTATATGTATTCACTTCACTACTTTATGAGAGAAGATAAGGGAGGCCATAACTTTTGCCTCCATTGTCTATTTGATATGGGTCCTAAATACTGATTACAAACTCGCACAATTTCCACTAGTCTTCACATTATCCATGGTGATGCAAATGTAGAACCATCCAGAACATGCCTCTGGATATCAATTTAAAAAAGTTTGCATAATAAAGAGTACGACTCATCAATGCCATTTGTATAATATACCTGCAATTAACGCTTAATAAATAGCATATCTTCATCCGACTTCATTTGGGAATAATCTTTTCCGAGAAACAGGAGAAAGTCAAAAGCGACCCCACGTGGAATCGATTTTGCCAAGTGTGATCGAATGAGATCCATTCTGAGATACGTTTCCCACAGAGAATAAAACTAAAAGCAGGTCTCTTTAAAGCAAAATGATGCTGATGATGCGTTGGCTACTCTTTCGCGCGGTGGCCACACGCCATATTCTTTTTGTTTTTTAAAGTGCTCCGATTTAATAGATCCTTTCCGAATCTCTTACCCGTTCACACCAGCAAAGAAGGCCACACTACGGGATCTAATACCATCTGTTTCTTGACCTCTTCAGTTCTTCCATTCCCATGGAGATAACTAGCCGTAGAAACCGCGGTCCCTTAAATAAAAATTATGGTTTCCTGATATATATATATAGCCTAGGCGTGTGGCTTCCACACACCATCCCCTCCTCTCTGTCAAGGTTTGCAGTCATGGCATTTTGTCTTAGCTCCCACATCCATGCAGCCCCCTCCACGCTTCCTCCTAATCCGAAGGAAGATGCCGAAACCCAGATCACCGCAGCATCCCAACTCCATGACCCTGAATCGACCCAAGCTGTTCCCGTAGACTACGCGGCCCGAGCCCAGTGGCTCCGGGCTGCCGTCCTCGGTGCCAACGACGGCCTCGTGTCGGTAGCCTCTCTGATGATCGGTGTAGGGGCCGTGAACCAGACTGCCAAGGCGATGCTCGTATCAGGCCTGGCCGGCCTCGTTGCGGGTGCTTGCAGCATGGCCATCGGCGAGTTCGTCTCGGTTTATGCTCAATATGACATCGAGGTGGCCCGGATGGAGCGAGAGAGCCTCGAGAGCGGCGGGATCGAAGCCGGCAGGGAGAAGGAGAGCTTGCCGGACCCTCTAATGGCTGCCGGGGCCTCGGCGTTGGCGTTTGGGATGGGGGCCGTGTTGCCTTTGTTGGCAGGAGCGTTTGTAAGGTCATGGGGTGTAAGAGTTGGGTTGGTGTGCGCTGTGAGTAGCCTGGGGTTGGCGGGGTTTGGTGCGGCCGGGGCCGTCCTCGGTGGAGCCAATGTTTCCAAGTCTGCGCTTAGGGTGCTGCTTGGGGGATGGTTGGCTATGTTGGTCACCTATGGAGTTCTTAGGCTCTTTGGGCTTGTTTTCAAGATGCATGTCTCCTCAATTTAGGTGGCCTTTTGCTCAAGGAATTAATTAGATTCCTATGTTTGGCGAAGGTTATATTCTCAGATTTGATTCTCCTAGAAGTGGAGGGGGAAAGCTGTGCTTGAATGTTGGCATCTTTTGTTACCCGGGTTCTTAGGCTGTTTGGGCTTGCTTTCAAGATGCAAGTTTCCTCAGCTTAGGCTGTCTTTTGCTTGGCTCAAGGAATTTAGAGTCCCATGTTTGGCAAGGTCATGTTCTTGGGTTTGATTCTCCAAGGACTGTACGAGGAATATTGTATTTGATTGTTAGCATCTTTTGATAACTTTTCTTAGATACACCGTGGCCCTAATTGTGCTCTTGGGGGTTTATTCTGTTCTGCATTGTTACTTTTTCCTTTTTTTTATTTTTAGTATAATTAACCGGGGTTTCTTATGAATGCATAATTGAGCCAACAATCTTCATTTGATTGGGTCTTCCTATAACTTACATACTTTTAAATATATATGCCGTCTCACCTCGAGCAGTGCCCACCAACCTACCAATCTACATACATATATAAATACATATATAGAGAGAGATGGCCGGTCAAGTAGAGCTAGAGGAGATAAATTGGATGAATTGGGTCCAGTAAAGCAACAAAAATTAATTTTTTGTAAGCATACAAATCAAACAAATAAAAATATAAGAAGAAATCCTAATACTTCATATAATATTAAACAAATAAGAGCCAATAATATAAAATATAACAAACCAAATTTTTAACAATTATAGAGATATAACAAATAAAAATATTGTTATTTAAAAAATCAAATATCTCTTAAATTAAGAAAAAGCGATCAACTAACAAATGAACAACTAAGAATCATGGCATGTAATTTTTTTTGTATTCAATTTTTCTCACAAATGAAGCATCTAGAGCAAGCAAAGAGTCAGAGAGATTTGTGAAGAGTTATATATATCTGTATCAGGTTCAGAGCAAGTTTTATTATTATCCACATTTGTCTCAGATCCACTATAGGTCAGGTAAAACCTACTTCATTAGGATTAGGTTGGTCGGGTACCTGATAGAATAAAGTAAATTGCCATCCCTAGATATAAATACGTGTATATATATATATGTGTGTGTGTGTGTGTGTGTTTCTCATAAAGCATAAAAAAGGATGAAGAACTTGAGGCCTAAAAATCTTTGATCTCATAAGCCACATATTATTTTCCAATTCCATATTAAAATTTAGTTTGTGGTGGTTATCTCTCTAATTATCAACAAATTATACATGTCTTTCTCTCTCAGGGCAAAAACTTGAAACCAATACGAAATAAGGTTACACAACCCTTATCTTTATCTAAAAGTAGCTCGGTCTTAATCTTGATACTATATTAATCTAAAGGCAACGTGATCTTGATCTTATCGACATAAATAGTCGGCAATTAGAAATTATGTACATTGTGTGTGCTCCAAAAATTGATCCCAAACTTTTTCTCAAAAACAATAAATGCCGAACTAATCAAGGTATGAAATAAATGTGCACATAGGCTTAAACTTTTTTAAACAATCAAGATAATAGGGAACTAATTAATCAAAAATATCTTAGTTTAAGATGCATGCACTCCACAATGCACCAATGCACTATAGTGGATATTTAACAGCACGAATGTTGATGCAAAATGTGAGTACCCATTACTGCATGCACCTTCGTGATTTTTTTGACTGATAATAATAAGGCAGATATCCTTACCAGAACACTACTAAAAGTAGCATTATGGCGAAAATGAAAATGCCAGAGACGTTGGATAACTATAGGATCTAGAGCAGTTTTAACTATATGCCAGATATCCTTCTAAGGGACTTCCATCTATCGACCGTTATAAGTTAAAATGGCTGTTATTTGTGCATTTGAGTGGAGCCAATGTGTCCAATTAGTCTGCATTGATGCTGCTTGGTGGACTTGTGCTCGCTTTCAAGATGGAAGTTTCCTCAGCTTAGTTTGCGTCTTGGTAGGCCAACTGAAGGAATTTTAGATCCTTGGAATGGTTATATTCATGGGTTTGAGTCTCTCCTACAAGGATAGGAGGAATGCTGTAACGGGATGTTAGCATCTTTAATTGAGGACATGTTCGGTTTTGAAGTGGCAGCAACTGCGTTCATGGATGTATTCCAATATTGCGTTGATCTCGTACCTTTTATCTCTCAAGAGGCAACTTGTTGGGAGTCTACCGCTGAAAGCATCGTGCATTTGTCCCCGCTTAGAGATTGGGCTTTTCTAAAAAGAAAATAAGGGGAAAAAACAAGCACAAACAAGGCATAAAACTCATCAGAAGAAGCAAAATGTGTTACCCCCAAGTACTAGTTTAGATGGCATCTCCACTTGCCACTTGGAATATAATAGAGGTCGGGGATTCAGTCCAGAGAGAAGTCAGCCCTCATTTTGGGCCCCTTTAACACGTGCTGGTTCCACAAGCACATCCTCAGTCTGCCCAGGAGCCTAGATGGGATGTGACTGGGTTGCCTTTGCACCACTCTCATCCCAATAAGAACATGATGCTTTATTTAAAACCTTGATTCGAACACGATACCTTCTCTAACCCGAGAAATGGCAAGCACTAGGTTGCAGGCCTACTTGTTCCCCCAAAACTAAAAGTGGAGTGCAATCCAGGGGAGCCCGCTTGGAGTTCCGACCGTGGCCCAATTGAGGGAGAAGTAGCTTCAGCCCATGAGGAGCCGAAGCCACTTTAACGAAGTGGGCACCCTCTCAACCCACTTGCGGCCCACTAACCGCGGGCCGTGTACTTAAAGTGAAAACATTGAGACTACAGATGTCACCAATTCAAACTACATACCGATACATATCTAATTTTTCTAAACATTACATAATACATATAATTTACATAAAGGTGGGAGCTAGAGTCGCTTGGAAAAACTTCAAAACAAAAACAACAAACAAGCGTGAGCATTCCTCACCCAGCCAACCTGCTATTACCAAATATATCAGAGACACAAACCAGGGAAGCCAGAATTGATCCTCCAATCCAGACACTATATTTCCTCTCAGGAGGGGCCACCACCTTGATCTTCATATTGCTCGGTGCAAGCGCAGGCTCATACGGTCAGCAATGCCGGGGAACATAATTGAGCCACCACTAAGCACAATGCTCCCGTATAAATCTCTCCTGATATCGACATCGCACTTCATGATAGAGTTGTAGGTAGTCTCATGATGGATTCCAGCGGCCTCCATGCCGATGAGGGAAGGCTGGAAGAGCACCTTAGGTAGTTCATAACTCTTCTCGATCGATGAGCAGCTTTTAGCAGTCTCAAGCTCCTGCTTATAATCGAGGGCCACATATGCGAGCTTTTCATTCATGTCACAGTACAATTTCCCGTTCAGAAGTACTGGTTGTGAATGAATGCCTGTAAATCGTTTAAATTAAGAGATTCGTAGATTTAAATTAAAACTTATAGTGTAAGGATTTGTTTTTGTTAGATTTTTCTTGTTTGTTGCAATAATATTTGGTAATTAGACCTGTAAATCTAAAATGCCTTGAAAATTTTTCAAAACAATTTTTTGAAAATCGTAGGCTACATTCCAAGCATGAAATGATACTTTATGTACATGGCATGCTTTTGGTTGGGGCTATCTCGAACCCTCTTTTTTTTTTTTTTTGCTAGGAAAAAAAAAATGTAATTAGTCAAGTGTTAAACACTGATTCGCCTGTTATCATTATCGCCCGTGTTAATGCAATCATAGCTTGGGGACGGACCCACCTCATATTCCCCTGGCTCGTTGAACCTGGACGCACCCTATGTCCCTCTACTTGAAACGGATCCCATCCATACGTACCGAAGAAGGCGAACCGGATTCTCTAACTTGTCGTAAATATCCGGGCGGGACGGCGGGCGGGCGGCGGGCGGAGGATGGAAGCGGCGGGGAATCCGACGAGGATGGTTGGGATGTCAGGGGTAGCGTTCGGGATGGGGCCAGGGGAGCTGGCGGAGGTGGAGGAGCTCCGGCGGAGGTACTCGGAGCTGAAGCTGGTGGCGGCGGAGGCGCGGGCGAGGGAGGAGGAGGCGCGGCGGGAGCTGGAGCGGACGCGGGAGAGGCTGCGGGTGATGGAGGAGGCGGAGGAGCGGCTGAGCGCGGAGCTCGGGGAGTTGGAGGCGGAGGCGGCGGCGCAGGCTCGGGCCTACCACCTCCGCATCAAGGCCCTCTCCGACCAGCTCGCCATCGCCCACGACATCCTCACCTCCACCGGCTTCCACCACAGCCTCGTCGCCCTCAACAGACCAAATTAAGAACTTAAATTAGCTACTATAAGTAATAGGAAAGGAGCTTGTGCTTGAAGTCAACTCCTCCGTCTCTCTCTCTCTCTGGATGTGTTCTCTTTGTTGCTGTTTTTGTTCTACTTTTCTTGGATTGTGCACATGCAGCAGAAGCTCTCAGTGAGGGCGAATGCTTAGAAGTGATCCAGTTATTGGTGTTTGTAATCTTTGTACATGCATGCAATTTAGTTCTCTTGATATAAATTAAGTTGTAAGTTTTTATTTTCTTTTTTTTATCCATTCCTTTTTTTTATAAATGGACTAATAACTAACAAATACATTCATAAAAATTTAAAAATAATACCCAAAAATTAAATTAAAAAATTACTATAGAGTCCCACAAAAAATAATCCAAATATAATTAGCCACGTAAGCCCTTATCTAATCAACTGCACTATCAGTTTTTTTATTAATATAGAATTTGAAGCTTGAGTAAAAGCAAACTGCACATTATTCACCAACAGTCTTGTAGAAAGAGATCGATGTAGTTGCGATAGAGAATCTTAGATGGGATCGATCTTTTGTTTTCAATTATACTTTATTAATTTTTTTCAAAAAGTAATGAAATAGAGTGGTTGGTCTTCTTCCTAGCTTTTTGTTTCATTTTTTCTGCATTCATATTTTGCATGCTAGAAATGTCGCTTTAGTTGGCGAAATAATTAATGGTCACTATATAAAAATATGTCCATACGAAAAGAAAATTGTTTGTTTATGGTGTTTAGGTTCAAGTGAACGACAAATGTGCAGCCATGAGTTGAGATGTACACATGCAACGTCAAGGATACAGGTTGTCTTTGCTGGTCAGTAACAACAACAACAAAAAAAAATTCTTAGTTTAATTTCAATGCATGCATTCATATGGTCATCAGCATGCGTTTCAAATTGAAATAAAACAAAAATGGCTCAAAGAAAAATAGTAGCATTATAAAACGTTGAATTATTATAGACCAGAATATTTTATAAAAGAAGTAAAGAACTCCTGACGATCTCACTGATACGTAAACACCAATTAGGCACTTGTCCATTATGGATGATGTGACTTACCAACCTGAAGAGCGACATTTTTTCCACAGCAACAGTGAATATGTGTGCGTCACCCTCCACTCGCACTTCAATTATCGGAGTGATTCTTATTAAAAAAAAATCCGTGGATGATTGAACGTGACAGCGATTTTGAGGTGACGCTGCAGTGGAATTTTATAGTATAATGCTACTGTATAAATATACAACGATCCCTTGGTGCTTCGTATCCGCTTCCTTTGATGCTTTCACCTCTTTCTTTATTCTTTCGCTTTTGGTGACATAAAGATCATGACTTAGCACTAGGCACCTGCACGTTAAGGGAATATTATACCCTTTTTCTGATAAATGAAATTAAAGAATGACTCTCCTCTTGATTCAAAATCTTCGTGGAGCTTAGGGAGAGGATTTGCTAACTCGTTTTCTTCTGAGAAACAATTTGCTAAGTTGCTTCTTGTTATATCATCACTATCTTGTACTTGGGTGAAATCAAGGTAACGTATATCTGTCTCATTTAGCAATTAGGTGTCAAAAAAAAAAAGAAAAAAAAAAGAAGCGACCATACCAACCATTAGCCATCATCCAATCCTATCCTCTCGCGAAGTATATATAGAAACCAAGCCAACTAGTTACCTAATTAGATTAGCAAAACATAAACCAGATAATGGTGATGCTTTTGATGAAAAGAGAGAGGAAATCAGTTATTTAATTCATAACAGACAAATGCACAGGCACCAATCGTAAGACTTCAACTAGCTACCAGCATGAAAGCCATAATTAAACCGTCTGCCGATGGTCATATTTGGTTGGTTTAGTGGTCCGTCTCTTCTTCTTCTTCTTTTCCTGGCGGATGGCCCCGTCGCCTCTACCGACGTAAATATGAAGTGATACGAACCCATAGATCTATCACAAAATTGAATGGCAAGCTTGAATGGGAGCTTTATTCGTTAATTTTAATCGCCCCTCTACGATGCCGAATGACAAGCCAGCAGCGCTGGCAAGAGCTTCGTATCCTTAAAGAGAAGCATCAAGTTAATTTAAGAGAAGAAAATTGTTTTGAGAGGTGGCGTGAGCCACGATGCCCCAGGTTAAAAGCTCTAGAGGAGCTTAAGCTTAGATGGATTCATCTGCAGCCTAGAGCGTAGAAGAGCCAAGAAGTCGCGCTATGGTGGTCGCTCCAGATTAAAAGCTCGATCGTTGCGAGCTTGCAATGTTGATAACCGAGGAAGGAAAGCAGTTCCTGGAGGGAAGACCAAACAAAGTTCTGAGATGTGAAACAGGAAACGTACCTGCACATCGCCGTCTCAAACGGGCAGCCCAGAAGAATGCCAAACTGAACCTAGCTGGGAGTCAGAATTCCCATTAGCCTTCTATCGCGGTCCATGAGATCATTGTGATCCCAGCGAAGGGGCACAGGACCCAGCCAAGCGTCCTCACGAACTGATGATATAATGTTCGCCATTCCGATCGATCTACCATCGAAAGCGAGGTTAAGGACCAAGTCTTTAACCTGAGACAAAAGCTCGCCGCAGCCATGAGTCCGATGGAGAGGACGGTAGATCGAGAAGCCACATGGAGAACCCCGAATGTGGCCCGAGCGACCCGAGTCCACAAACTGCGAGCTCGCGCTTAGCGACTTGTTTAGCCATAGCCAGTTGTCTCCAGAGCTGGAGATCCGGTATGCTGAGGTTGCCGCGGTGCGGTGATAAACGGATCTGGTCCCAAGCGACAAGATGGAGTTTGAGAGCACCTGGTCACAAGAATGCACCATGAGTGAGGAGGGCACCTAGGTGAGGAAAATGAGGGGAAAGGAATAGATACGGCCATAAGAAGGACCGAATTGAGCAGTGCAGCCCCGCCAGCCATGGCCAATGCCCAGCTAGCATGAACTGGTCCAGCAAACGAGACAATTTTTGGCGACTCAAAGTCCTAGCAGCTGGTGGGCACCTGGAGTCTGGAGATACGTCCTGCACCAGGCTGCTCCGGACTCTGTAAGATAGACTTGGAGAAATTGTCGATGACGACATGCACCATTGCGAGGGGAGAGCCGAACCATTTGACTTCTATATGTTAACTTCTTGTCCTGATGCTCGAGAGTAGTCCTCAATTAGCTGACAGTAGCGACGGCAGTTGTCCGCCGTAGCTTTGATAAATAGCACGCAGTCATCATCTGCAAGTGGTCGAAGTGGTCATCCCTGAAGCGTAGAGGCATGACGACTGTGGGAGGAGGGGAACATGGGAAGGCGAATCGGGTTGGGGGAAGACACGTCGGAGGGGAGGCGAGGGAAATCTTGATATGATATCAGCACGTCCGGATAGAAATTGGAAGCGAGATATAAATAGGCTAACGGAGGTATTGCGCCATTATTCCTGTCTATTGGAGTTGGAGGTTGTTCTAGAAATTTAGGTTCAAGCAGCAGCCGAGAAAGAAATCTAGGTTTTTATAATAATAATAATAATAAGTTCCGGGTTCACGCCGAGAGAGCGACCCATCATTGTATAACCCGCCGCCGCAGAAGGAATTATTAAGGAGGGCGCAATTTAGCTACCTAGTCAAGTCTAAGTTATACCAACATCAGCATTTGGGTTTACCGAGGTTGGGGGAAGGCTGTCCATGGAAGTGATTATATGTGTAGCTAGAGTGGATCTTTATTCGGATCCTATTTGATCTAACGTAGACAATGAAGGCCCTATATTGATAATACAAATTATTAGATGTGGTCTTCTATTAAACTGCTTATACAATGAGCCGTTTGAATAATATTAAATTATATATAATTTTTTGATTACTTGACAGGTTAGAGGTTTTTAAATCAAATAATTTTTTATGTATAAATAATTTAGAGACATCATATCCAATGACTCATGTAGAACCTCTATTATCTAATTTAAATCTGATCGGATCTGAATTGAAATTGATTCAAGTATAGCCAAGTTCAGCTCTCTCTTTCTCTCTCTAGATATATACACACACACACATATATATATATATATATAAAAAGAGCACGCGCGCATGTATGTATATGTATGTATGTATGTGTGTGTATGTATGTATGTATGTGTGTGTGTGTGTGTATGTATGTGTGTGTGTATGTATATGTGTGTGTATGTATGTGTGTATGTATGTATGTATGTGTGTATGTATGTATGTATGTATGTGTATGTGTGTATGTGTGTGTGTGTGTATGTATGTGTGTGTGTGTATGTGTGTATGTATGTAGGTTGAGAGAGCTTCAACCTCCTGGTCCGAAGGTTTGGATACCACCATAACGAGCAGTGCCCCCACATGTTTATTAAAATGTGCCCATGTAGACCCGGCCCGCCCGCCATTTTTCCCTTGGTGCCAGTGCACTAGAGAGAATAGGATATACCTTCATCATGCGTCCCCCGACACTATTTTTTATGACTAAAGTCGTGAGCACTGCTAACTAGAATCCTACCTTTACAAAGAAATTTCAATGTATCTGAAAAATCAGCATCTTCTTTTGTGTAATCCCTGTAACTTTAATAGGAATACATGCAAGGAATGATGCAAAAATGAGAAGCAGAATGATAAAAAAATTCTTCAGTTTCAGAATGATGCAGAAAAGGGAAAAGAAAAATTCTTCAGTATCAGAACGATGCAGAAAAGGTCTTGAAATGGAAGAGTCATAAAGATTCGTCCTCCAAGAAAGTGGGGAAATTGGTTCTGGAAATGCTTTTAGAAAACACATAAGAAAGTCCAACAACAATTCCCACTTGAGCGCATGTAACGACTACAAAACTGAGACGTTAACAGCAGGATTTTGAACCTGAATGAGCGATGCCCAAGTCCAACAGATTCTAATTTAACATGGCTGGAGAAGTTTAGCTCCACTTCCTGAACAAGCTATCTCAGCTACTTAATTGAGAATAAAACAATAACCAACCGTGTCTCTAAATTGCCTGATGAACTGGCTTGTGCTCGTCATATAGTTATGATCGCTTGATAAAAATTGAAAATTAATCATCCCTCCGGAGAAAAAGATGACAGATCTCATAACTTACACCATATTGCCATGTCCCATTTCTGTTGCATCATTATAAGGCAAGTCAGCAGCCCGGTGCAAATTCATGAACAGGCTCGCATGTTGTGTTTCTCCACAATTTCTGTAAGCTTAGCAGCAAGTTCTTGAAGAAAATTAATGGCAATTGTTGTACCTAAAATCTTTTTGCTCAAATGGAAAATGATAATCAGTGTATCCAATGAAGATACACAATACGGGGTGGATGAATAACAGTAGGGAGAGCCATCGGGATCCGTCACACACCTCAACTGACAAGCTGCAGCATTCAGTAAGGACTACAGGGACTTGATGAAAACAACCAGTAAGGACCTCCTAGCCCCAACACCTTACAACACAGACAATAAGGGAGAACCCTATGACATCTCATGGCCAACAGTTGAACACTGCAGTGTGAAATTGGAATCAATAAGCCTCAATACCAGTTATATTGTTTTGCAACATCTTAAATCACTATAGACAACTCCATGCGATGCAAAAATGCATATCAATAGTTACAGGTAACTGATGCAAATATCTTGGTTATGAAATTGCAGATGTTACACATCTCCACAAGAAGACCAAGAACAATGTTCCAGTTTGCTCTACCGTTATTGAAATACATATGGATATGGAATTGACATCAAAGAAATAACTTTTACAATGACCTTCCTGCAACCAGTAAATCTAATACATTTCTAAACAAATTACAGATATTCAACAACCTTACGAAAAAGGATTACATAAAAGAAAAGGAGAAAATTGCACACTATGATAATACCTCAATAAGGGGTCTGAAACAGCAGCAACCCCAAAAGAATTTAGCACTTCCCTGGAGAAAATCCAACTAGAAACTATGGTGAGCATAATGAGCTTACCTTTGTCCCGCCAGCCCTTGCACTTACAGTCCTTTCCCAAGCAACCTCTCCGCTAAAATAAGACTTTTGCTGGGCCTAAGGGCATTTTCTGGAAAATCGACGAGAAAATCCAAATACTACTGCAAGATACGTCAAAGAAGACCAGCAAGCATGGCACCAGGATCAGCATATCCTGCAGGTGTGATTGGTGATTGCGGCTGTAATGGAGCTGGGGCAGGGGCAGGGGCAGCGGCAGTGGCAGGGGTTGATGTGGGGACGTTGACCAAATATTCCTTGACGAACTCCTTCAACCTATTATGACAAATGCTTATAAAAGTCTTCAAGTAGGACAAACCAAATAAAAGGAGAGCAAAGAGATAGACATACTCGAATGTCAGTGTTGGATCTCCTGATGCAACCGTTATCCGGAGCTGGGTTCTGTCTGATGGATCTGTTTCAACTCTAATCTGGAAAAAATAATTTAAAGAAAATCTATTAGATAATAAAATAATAGAAGTCCAATTTGTAAGATAGAAGAATTTACTAGAAAGTCAACAATCCATTCAAATGTAAACTGGACTTATCCCACCATTAGGCATAGCAGGCTAAGAAATCAGGAACAGAATGTTGCTAAGAAAAAATCCATGACTCCTCTTGACAAGAAATATGTCCTTAATTTGACACTACATAACAAACAGCATAAAGCAACAGGGATAAACAAATTGCAATGGAAAACCTAAAGCAAAATCTAAAGTCCTTATATACATGCATTGCAACAGCTAATTTAATAAAACTGGAAAGCAGTAGTGACTGCATGTAGCCTCTAACCTAAATATCCCAAAGCAAGAGATGCACCTAGAATAAGTACCGGTCCCCAAGCTTCCCCTGGCAGAAGGGGATGCCCTCAACAACCCAGATACCAAGTGTCATCCAAAGAAGCTTTTAGTGATATAGGGCAGCACGGATTGCTGTTACCTACAGACGGAAACAGAGATCTTCATTTTCTTACCAGGCAAAGCATGGCTCGAGTGCTTTCTGAATAGAAGGTAGTGCAAGCAACCAGATTGTTTGGATTTGTATCCTGGTAAAGAACATCAGCGTTTAAATATTTGAAGTAACAAAGGCAGTTGAAGTTCAAAAGAATGACAACTTACAAGTCCTGGAGTAACTCCCAAGTGAAGGCTAGCAAACAAGTTCGCCATTTCAGGAAGAGACATCGGTTTTACACCTCTAACCTGCTCAAATGATCACATGAGGTTCATCCTAAAAATAGTTCATGAAAACATCAATATGCATCTAATTTATTGCTAGCACAAAGGAAAAAAAACAAGAAGGTAACCATATGCAAAATGTGGTATTACATATTATACAGGCTGATGCCTGTCTCGGTCCTTTAGGCCCTTGGGCTTAGAATTAGGGGTGTGGCACTAATTATTCACCTCAAGAAGCATTAAGTGACATTTCATGACACACAAAGGGCACAAGCAGTTTAATACTAGCAAAAGATAGTTTGATTGAGTACAAGAGGAGCATTTTATTAAACCAATAATCACAGAAATGCTAAGAGAGAATAGAGATGAATCATACCCAAATCTTGAATCAGAGTAAAGTAAGAAACTGCACGAGTTATCACTATGGTTGCATCCAACCTCCTAATGACATTAATATCTGACAAAATCCATCATGCATTTTTCGATGTCAATTAACTGGAAATATTATATGTTAGTTTTATTTTTTCTGCTAATCATTTTTCTGAAAATCGGAGCAATCATTTGACTAAATACCTCCTTAATTGGCACTACTCAAAATCATGGCAATTCAAGGTCCCCAATCATCTAATTCTGCAGATGATTAGACAGTAAAAAAAATAAAAGAAGGAAAAAAGGAATATTGGCAAGGTTTGTGAAAAAGCAGTTATAACAGTCTAACAGATTAATGATTTGCACCACCTTTCCACATGAATTGCTAATCAACCAGTGAATAGAGTAAATATAAAATTGCAGAATTTGAAGTGATTTTTGGCTTTTCGTGTTCTCTTTAACTTTTTGGCATGGTTTTTCTGGCCTACCACTGTATGACCTCTTTATTCTTCTAATCTTCTAGCCATGAAAGATAAAGTTGGAACCCTTCAAAATCTGACATGAAAAGTTGCATGGTGGTCCATTTTATAAATTGGGGGAGGGTTTGTCAGATTTCTGAGTAATGAGATGAACTAGCAAATTAATGAAATGGCTCTGAAAAACTTGGTTACCTGAATCAGGAATCAGTTCAGAATCAGATCTAGGTCAGTGAACAGAGAAGAGGAGCTTTACAAGAAATGGCGGTAGCACCTAGGAAACAAGTGCCCGAAGAAAGATTCTGAATATGGTATGGCACCCCAGGCAGAAGAATCCAGATACTGAGCAAAAGACTACTAATGATAACTTCAGTCTTTTGAAAGTCATTTCAACACCCTACAAACAAAATAATATAGCAAACACCAAACTGCAAAGCCGTTCCATAAACCTATCATCTCCTCCCAAATTTGTGGCTATTTTGCAGGCTAAAAGTGTTGACAGAGATAACATGGTCGGCAAATGGTATTGCTATCAGTTCACTGACATCCCCCTCAAATTTCTATTAAAATCAACTGCCACTATAGATTATGTGCAAACTGCTAACAATAGCTTTATTTGGTATCACTGTCTCAGAAGCAATGAACAAATAAAAAAGCATTGGATGGAACATGATAGTTGTTTCTTTCTCAATGCCAACATAATGGGCCTTCAGTGGTATTGTTTCATGGAACATTCATGCTGCCATCAATCCTATTGAAGCACCAACCCTTGCATGAATTAGTATCTACAAATGACTTCCAAAACATGACAACCAAAAGAACATGGGTTGGATGGCAACCAACACATCGGCTCTTTGCATGGTGAAGAAATCAAGCATGTAATGTTTTAATTGGCTGCTTTCACTAACCAAAACTCTGGCTAAATATATCAGATCACTCGCAAATCTACTTCCAAAATGAAACACATGTATATGCAAGGGTTCTATAAAAAAAAAATGAAGAAAGAAGATTCTTAAAATGAGAATTTATCAAGTACAATCTTAGCTGATTTGTTTGGCCACTGTGTAACCTAAGGTTTTTAGAAACAGCGAACTTTTAGGTCAAATAGGTTGTTAAAATCTTATGCGGTTTAGGATGGGAAACTTGTTACTGCTCAAGTTGTTTCCAATTTCTGGTCATGCTACGTATTAATTCACCCATCTTTGTTCTCTATTAACTCTATCCTTTACCCATCCCCTTAAGTGGGTATGTATCTCATGGGGGCGTTTGGTAACCCCAACAGGATCACCACGGTGGTCTAAGATCCTCGATGATCCGAATGCTGGGGTGATTTGATCCCCAGTGATCTAAGATCAACGTGTTTGATAGGCCATAATCCGGTGATTAAAAATCTCCAAGTATCCATGAGTAACTTGTTTGGTATGGTACGGAGATCCAAGATCACCGACCACATAATACCACAAATACCCCTGATATATCTTAGATGAATTTTTTGTGTTTTTAATTCTCATGAATCAAAAATGTAAGTCAATATGCTAATTCCTATAATAGCTCCATAATTTTGTCATATATTCTACTTTTAGTAGCCCTTATCATATATTTATTAATCATATAAAATATATTATAATAAAATATTAATATATTAACAATATATTAATTATTAATATATTCTATAAAAATATATTTATTACTCCTATAAATTATTAATCTTATAAAAATATGTTATTTTTCATTATAGAATTAATATTTTTATTTATACTTATAATAGATTTTTTTAATATTAATAATTATTTTGATTAAAAAATAAGGTAAATAGTAGTAATATATTAAATATTTTTATATAAATATAAAATATAATAATATATTTCTACTATAATTTAAAATTATCCTTCAATAATAATATGATAATAATATGATTAGTAATATATTATAATATAATATATATCATTAATATAATATATAATATCAACATAATATTATATATATATATAACATTGACATAATATATTGATAGTATATTGATATATCAATTTTTCTGCTAAATTGAGGGGTATTTTTGTCTTTAACTTTCAATCCAAGGATCACTGCCTTGGGGTGATCTTGGATTTCCGACCTCAAGAACGGGTATTCCATCACCGGGTTGGGCGGTGATTTGAAAAGTGGAGGTGATTTAGGATCACCAGCATGTAGGATCACCGTGGTGCAACCTAACGCGGTAATCTCACCACCTCCACCCACATCACCCTTGATCCTCAGACGATCATCCCATACCAGACGCCCCCCATATGACTTAAATTTTGGATCCACTGGATGAAGATAGAATGTTTCAGTGTACCCTACTATATTGCCATTTTAATCCTACCAATTAGTAAAAGTTTCGGTGCTATCATCTACCTTTGCTTAGAATATCAAAATGACAACCTAAAAGCACTTGTTATCTATTGGTGTCAACCTTACAAATCCTTCTTCATCCTTTGCCTTCAGAAAGGAAAGTGCAAGCTTACCACTTCTTGAAGCTTCAAAGGTGGTCCAGACAATGATTTCCACTGGGGGAAAAACTCTTCAGCAGGAAGTGATATAGGTTGCAAAAATTTGTTTAAGGCAGCTGGAAGCCGTAACTTTACACTAACCTGAATAAAGGGAATAAAATATTTTATCATAAATCAGGGGAAAAGGAGTCATCAGATTAGAATTATAGACAAGAAGTGGATAAAATGAAAGTCAGAAGTAGGGCGGACCATTGCGGTTCCAAATTTATAGGAGAAATCAAGAACAGCAACATCCCTGCTTGCTCGAAGATTCATAACCTCAAGCGGGCATTGCACCTAGAACATGTAAGAAGGAAATTTTGATGGACAACACACACACACAAAAACAAAAAATCACTCACAGAAGGCAATATATTGTAGTGTTCCTGACCTGTGCTCTTGGGGGAATAGTCTCAGGTACTAACGACAGTTCAATCTTTAAATGGATTGGAGGCAATATCAGAGCTCGCACAGACATGAGAGGTGAAGTATTCTTGTTTCCCAAGAAAAGAACGAGACGCCCATGATGGGCTCGCCATTCTGCTTTTATGCCAATCTAGACAAAAAGGACAGTAAAACAAAAAAACCAAACATTTAGGAGAAAAAAGAAAGCATGTGGAAGAATCTGAATTGCAACATAGCATAGTTATCTACTAAGCATACCAATAAGAAAAAATAAGCAGCATAGGCCTAGCCTTTTACATGCCAATTATATCCATGTAAGTTTTTGATAGCAAACCTGAATGTACGGATCCTCATATAGCACACCACTGTCTTTCAGGCACAGTGCATGAAACCTTTCTGCAATACTAACAATTGGCTGCAGGACGGGCAAAGAATTACTTGAACAGCACAAACAACCGGAGGAAAGAAAAACAAAAGAAAGAAAACAAGGGGGGGTGTATGAATCTAGGAAAAGAGGAGAACTGCATTCTTTATAGAAAAAAAGGTGCTTGTTTTCAAGAGTAAGGCATGGTTCCATTAAAAAATTGAATGCAAAATAATCTGCATGTTACATGCTAAAAACAAGATCATGGAGGTATCAAATATCTGAAAAGCTTGGAAATTTGAAGGCATGGAAAAATTATTTGATACCTGAACTGAGTTTGATTGATCACCAACTGCTGCTAATGCTAATGCACCTGCAGCATCAGGAGTAGCTTCCAAACCTGAGATCATATTTTGCTCAGCTGAAACTGCAGCAGATGGAGGGCCCTCTATTGCAAGAGGACCTAAAAGATCTCCAAGGAGATCTGCTGATTGGGCAGATGCTGGATCTACTTTGCTGACAGTTCCATTTTCTTTGGCCAGTCCTTGATCATGGGAACTAGCTTCCTGCATATATCCCCAACTTTTAATGGGACTTGTTACGAAATGACTATTTGCAAGACCATGAACAGAGAAGTGCAACTCTAACCATATTCTGACTTGGCATTCTAACAAGGCCTAGCTGGTTGACCGGGAGAGATCCATTGACGGGCTGTTGATCCGTTACAACCAGCGCAGTTGATGTCTGCTGTTGACTCCGAAGCTTTATGGCACTTTGCTCTGCTGTATCAACTTCAGCATCTTCAGCCTTTTTTAGCAAAGCAGACTGGTTTTGACAATGGTAAAGAGAATTAGTTTAAATGATGATGCCTCAAGCCTATTCCTTCCATCAGCCTTGTCAATTTGTACCAAGCTCTTGTTTGGGAAATTACTGTACCTGTCGTTCGGGAAATTTAGGCATTTCGGCCAAAACATCCATTAAAGCTGCACCTTTCCTACACAGTGCAAAATATTCAACTGCTCTTTGCTGTATCTCAACATCAATATAACTCTCGTATCTGACCAAAATGCACATGAGGGTAAACTTTCAGAGTTATGCTTACGGCACAATTAATAATGAGAAGCTAAAGGAACACTCATAGAAAACAAAGAAAAGATGAGATAATGGTAAGACTTACTTTTTGAAGATCACCCAGATTTGTTCCTGCAATTCTGGATCAGTAGGTTGAGTGTGCATCAATATTTTAGCATATGTTGAAAGAAGAATGGCAACTGTGGGCATCCTGAAATACATGACATTCTTAATCTAGTCAAAGAATACAACAATTTTATAAATAGGAAATGATGAAAAGGCAAAATGTAGTCATCTTACGATACTGTAGGAAGCTTCTCATTTATAATGGTAAATATTTCCTTAGGGCTACAGCCAGGTCTTCTGGCCAAAAGGTGGCTGTACTCCCCAAGAATATAAGCACTGACCTGTTGCATGAGTTGCAATAAATAAGATTTTTTATAGAACTACGATACTTGGTAACAGAACATGATTGACAGCTTCGTAACAGAATGCAACTTCAGTGCAAATAAATAGTACTTCTCTGACCTAGAAATATTTTGTGATGTCACAGATGAAACAAGTCTAAAACATAAAAAACCAAAAACTTAGCCCCAAGGTTGGGAAAGGTATGTATTTTGAAATACAAGTTTTCAACCTTGGACCAAAGCAAAGTGAAAAATGAACAAAGCTTTCAAGCCCAGACCTAGCCCGAATAGGAAAAATTGTGCACGGTATGTGGGTGGGTTAGGTTCTATATAATGTCTCTCATTTTGGACTTAGCAAATAAGCCTACCAATATCTTCACAAGAATTTAATTTCTCGTCAAAGACTGAAATTTATGACTGTGATTGGTTCAATTATATGTCGACACAACCTAACTACAATCCTAAGTATTGCAGTATAGGCTTGTGATATCATTTTCTTGAACAAAGAGTTTGTCGTCATGATGGCCCATGCATAGGCAGACATGCATAGGATGGATAAGCATAATAGGCATAATACAGTATCAAACTAACAAAAAACTAAACAAGAAGGTGAAGGGAGAGAAAAGAAGGAAAGGGGTACTTAGGCAGAAAGACAAATGAGGTAGGAAGAAATACTTCTTATCCAGTATTATATGCAATAATCAGCTCAAATAATAAATTCTAGACCTTCACAACGGTTTTAATATGAAAAATCCAAAACCACTTCAAACAGAACCCTTAATGGCTTTAGCAGTTGCAAACCCAAAATATCACAAAATAATTTTTAAAAAATATTCCATATATAGTTGGAAGAAGACCAGAATTTATTTCTGATGTCAGAAACACATTTCAGACCAACTGCAAACTGAAGTCCTTACCAGAAGGACTTCTTAACCATCCTTAGTTTTCTTTATTAGATTAACAGAACAGGTGTTTAGTATATAAAGACTTCTTCAACTTGCATCAGAGTGAACCTGAAGTTGTTAATTTAATTTTGGTTAGTTTAGTTGAAAAGTCTGACTATTTTAAAGTTTCTTTCTAATATTTAGTTTGAAATCCTTTCACATGAACCGTTACTTTCATGTGAAGCACTAATCAGGTGTGCTCCAAGACAACGCCTGTTTTGCATGCTAAGCATTATTGGATAATTTACATAGTCAATTTATGCTGAAAATCTTTGACAGAGAAAGAAAAAAAAAAGACTGGGACAAGATAAACACCTTGACCATTGTCTCATGCAAAGCAGGTTTGTCAAGATACTCTCTCGCCTTATTTGCTGCATATGGCTGATAGGATACAAGAGCCAGGCATGTAAAAAAGCAAAAATGTGTAATGAGAGTTTAGAATGTCATATTAACTAAGAAAAGAATTAATGTTGATCACAAATTGATTAGGGACCTGTAAATCTTCATTGTTGGTAACAAATTGAACCACACGATACCATATATCATCACTAACAAAATCTCCTGCTTTGTCGATCAACTGAAGAATGACATCAACGTACCTATAGAACAAAGAAGGATTAGCAATTAGAGATCCGACCAAGACAAGAAAAACTTGGAAGGGTAAATAGGCATTATGGAAGAAATTATCACAACTGAGATACCATATAAGTCACTTAATCCCTAACCATCTCAACATATATTTGTATCAAAACACAATAATTAGCAAGAACCTGCTAATTAACCATAGAGGACTTTATATGAAACTGAAACAAAGGGACATCTCATCTGTTTTGCAAGTTTCATGTCCGCATAACTATCACTGGTTTACCAATCCTTTTCATAGGCTCAAAAACCTGCTCCATAGATACTTTACAACCACCCTATTATAGTACTTCTAAGACATCTTTGATCATTTCCATCTTATATATGAAATCCTGTCTTCCATCCATACTCAAAACTGAGTTGTACTAAACCCATTTAACTTGGACTTCCATTTTTCACGGAATAACTCTGTCTAAGGTTCAAATGCTTCTTCTCCCAGAAGTGTACTTTCTGAAAGTGTCAATGCTGCTAACAGTCCACAATGTCTGGAGCTGAGAGTTACTGCTCTTGCACTAGATGATGCATGCTATAGGTTAGAAGGGTACAAATGTCTGGACACAAAAAGCAACGCAGAAGTACTAAGATGACTTCTCAAAACAAGGGAAGACAAATTGATCAAGGTAGAGAGAACCATAAAACATCAATATCCCACCATCTTACATGAGACTTCCCCATAATGTGCATTGTCTCTGATCTCAGTTGACAATTAAGTCAGTAGTTAAAGGTTCCTGAAGGAGACCGCAAAAGCCATTACTTTCATAGAATATCCCTCAATAACATCACAAGTATTCTTAAGGAAGCATGAGAAGCCTTAATCACACAAACAATTACTCCAACATTCTCAAGCAATGGAGGCAGAATAACCACCCAAAAAATTCTTGGACAATTCTTAAATACTTATTTAGTGACCTAAATGTAATATAAACCAAGGTTTGTATGCCAACCCGTACCGCCTGATAGGCTTATCATATCAACCCAGTAGAAAAAAGGGCAGTCCAATATACGAGGCTCTACCATTGTGCAGTTTAGGGAAGGTCAAACAAACATAGCCTTACCCCTACGTGAGGTGAGGTGTTTTTGTATTTCGAAACCGTGACCTCTACGTCAAAATAAAGCAACCTTACCATTGTGCCAAGGCTCACCCTCTAAAAGTATCAATATTGTAGAAGATTTCATAAGATACCAGTATAGTATGGGACTCCATAAGGTACCACCTCTATAGTATAGGGACTCCATAAGATACAGTAACAGCCAAAATCTATTGTACTGGTACGTACCAGTAGCTTACTAGTGTGGTACGAGTTGGCACAGTACGCCGCGTACCAACACATGTTACGATATTCTGGGTGATATAATCTATACCATGCCATAATACAGTGTTGTATCATGCCTCCCCGACATATCAATACCTCACCAATACGGTACAATATACCCAGTACTGAGAAGTATAGCTCAGTACAGCAAACCTTGGTGTCAGCACATAGGCATAGCTACTATCTGGCTATCTCACCTCTAGCAGCATACCATGCATCAATTTGAGGCGTATTGTACCAACACGACCCGTACTTGTAAGCTACCAGGACAGGGTCTGGTGCTAAGACTGAAAAACGTTGATGTAAACGAAAAAAACATGGGCTTGGCCTGTCAAATTGAGAACCATGCTTCCAAGGAATATAGGGCAAGAATGTCATATCTTACCAAAGAGTATACAATATACATGCTGGTTATAAACTTATCATAAAATGACCAAATGTGTAAATCAACTTAGGTTTTAGGTGGTTTGTCAGT
This sequence comes from Phoenix dactylifera, assembly GCF_051530095.1. Taxonomy (NCBI): domain Eukaryota; kingdom Viridiplantae; phylum Streptophyta; class Magnoliopsida; order Arecales; family Arecaceae; genus Phoenix; species Phoenix dactylifera. Next base: position 33,117,721 of record NC_143195.1, read on the forward strand.
ACTGAATGACAGAAGATGATGTTACTCCAAATAAAACTCTTGTATTCCAACATAAAGAAAGTATTCTTAACATATTTTGGTATAATTGCCATTTCAGATTTGAGATAATAGATATTATAACTCAAATAATTATAAAGTTAGTCTTCAGATAAGTGGTATTAAATAGTCATATCCTAGATAGGCACATCTATGGCTGCCAGCCTCTTCATGGCATCATGAAGATTATGCTTCACAGCAGAGACTCACCTTCAACTATTTTTTCGAGCAACATGGTGGTAATGTGACACCACCAAGGTTTGAACCCTGGGTCTCATCCAAGGGCAAGCTTTTACGAGAGGAGTGCCAATCAGCTAATAGCTATCGGCAGATTCACCTTCAACCTCTAGAGCTATTCCTTTACGGTGGGAAAAAAAAAAGTTTCCATGTGTTATTTTCAATGAGAAAATTATAATTTCCTTCACATTGCTAGCTAATTGTTCTCTGACCAAAGCAATGGAATCAAAATATTAAAGCATTCCATCAAACCCTTAGAACAAAAGGAAAAAATAAAAAAAGAAAGAAATATTAAGACAAACACTTAATAAGATATAAAATATGAAATAGTTTCATATATATAACCCATGTGGAAGTTGGTAGTCTTACCATGAAAGATCTGGAGCAAATTTCTCTGCTAGAATGGCAGCTTTTAGTGCCAGTTCTTCACGCATTGCAAAATCTGCTGTGCTAAGATACTGAGGAAGAAAGAAAGCGAGTAAGATGGCTTTCATAATTCAGGTGTCAACTGTAATATACAAGATATATTAACTAATTGCTATTTGCCAAATCTGCTATGCTAAGATATCGAGGAAGAAAGAAGAGAGTGAGAATCTTTCATAATTCAGGTGGCAACTGTAAATATACAGAATACATTAATCAGTAGCTATACGTAAGCACTCATTTAGAAAAAGCTCTTTGTATATCATATGATTCAATTGTACCTGCAATAACTCCTCAACTATATCCTTGGCATTTGTCACATCACACATTCCATAGAGCAAGTCAAGAGCACGTCTTCTAATACTGCAAATATAACAGTAATATGAGGAACAAGATTCCCTATCAAGATAAGGAAGGAATTGCATTTATGCAGGAGAAAAGGCATTCAATAAAAAGTTATACAATAGCACACCCTGCAAGTAAAATTACAGCTGAACTAATAAACATGCTTAAGCAAAACATGTTTCTGAAAAAAGAAAAATTTAGTCTAACATTTAGAGCATACTGGCCAGAATATGTGCTCAAGAAGGTAATATCCAAATACATAAATAAGAAATCATGATAGATTTTATTTTCCAACAGCTAAAAACAAATTATGGCCTAAAATTTTTAATTGTTGGTTTTTACATCTATATACAAAGGGTTTACATACATCATAATTAACATACCAGGAAAATATTGAGGGAACACTGTGAAACATAAGGAACACCGTGAAACATAAGGAACACCAAAACTGACAGAAGCGGACAGTAATTTATCCATATGAAGGAAGAAAATGAGAGCCATGGTTTGAAATATTGAATATTTTTATTGAAAATGGAAGCTTTTTCTTTTTTCCTCAAAAAAAGAAAATGGAAGCTTTTCTTAGAAAAATTTTAGCATGTTCAAAGCAATGAAATCAATGAGAAACAATATGGAAAGAAATGGATGACTAGGAAAAATCAATATTTGGAAGCACTAACTTAATATTCCATTTGAGAATTTGACTTCATTTTACCTGCCACTAGGCAGTGAGATTTAAATTTACTAGGCAGTCAGATTTACATTGTCCACAAAGCAAAGCCAGAGGGACATGGAGGTTTTAGCCTTTAAAGTCAGAAATTCATTCAAAAATCATTAAAGCCAGAAATTCTTTCAAAAAAGTTTACAAATGCTTTGAAACTGCATCGACCAGAGTTCAGAAGAAGAGAAACAACCAAATCATTAAGTTGCAGTCCAGCTAAATACAGGTGAAAGCACTAACAAATTCAAACTGCATTAGAATTTCATTAACATGGTATATCTATTTTTGGTTCGGGCCTTATTTGTTTGTACCTGTTTACTTGTACATTTCTCAATCTAGCCATGTAGCTTTTAATGTTTTCTCAGTCAAGAAAGCCATAACCAACAAGTGCTGCCCCAACTATTCAACTGGGTTTTATGAAGGCTTATTCACCAAGCAGTCTATGTCAAGCTTTTTATATCCTTTCTAACAACTACCATACATGTTACCTCAGATCTTCCCATCCTTTTCCTACATCCTTCAACAAAAATTAATGTGCACTTGTTCTGAACTGAGAAAGCTGCAGTTCTATATTTCTTTCAATCAAACTGGGTAATAGCCCAGCTGTTGCACCCCTCCTTCACATGGCAGAATGTTTTGGCTTTGAATCTTTGTGGAGTAACTTCCCACATATTTGGCCTAGATAATTATATTAGACAGTTCTCCCACTGTATTGTCAGGGGAAAAAAGGCTAATGTATCTCATGTTTGAAGGAACAGCTACAGAATTCTAGGATCATGCCCATCCTATGGAAAAGTGGACTTGAAAAGAAATAAAATGTTGTATATTCTCAACAATCATCCACTTCTTTTTTTCCCTCTTCTGCCTCTCCTCATGGCCATGATCTAACAACAGAAGGCCTCACCATTTAAAGCACTTGATATCACAGTTCCTAAGACCAACCAAATACAAATAGAATAGAGCATCGCAGTGTTAACATGGTATTTAAGGCCAGAAATCCTAATAAGTAGTGTAAATATCCACATTTCATAGGGATGGACACTGGGCAGGCAATTAAAATGTACTCTTAATCCATCTCAGCTATTATACTCTTAATCCAAAAGGTACGCCGAACCGACCCAGCAGTTCAACCCATACCAAACCAAACCAATGCCGACCTAGGACGGTTCGGCCGTCCAGGTCAGCTCGGCTTATAAATCCTAATAAACGGCCCCGGCTCGGCTTATAAATCCTTATAAAATCCTGATTCAGCTCATAAACCCAAGGGATTTGCCTCAATTTTTGTGCTGAGAGAGGGATCACTTCTTTGAGAACCTTTGAGGGCTCTCCAACTCTCTCCGCATCGCCTCTATCCTCGGCCTTGTCTTGCTCGCCATCAACCTACCTCGCAACTCCATGGCCGCTCTCTCGGGGATGAAAGCTCTCATCATTGACTGATCCCAGATCATATCCTTTCCTCATCATTGTCGCGGCATCACTCCCTCACTAGATCCATCGAAGCCCTCCTCCTTCAAATCCGGTCCTCTCCGACACAAGCGAGTCCCTCCCTCTATCTCACAAGGATGAAGAACTTCGTCATCATCCGGTCCTTTCCTCATCATTGTTGCAACATCTCTCCCTTGCTCTATTTTAAAATTGTTACTTATAAGTAGAAGCAAGGTCGGAGGAACCGATACCGGACCCCGTACCGATTTTTCGGTGGGACGGCTTGGTATGGGCATGCGTTGTGCCGGGCCGAGCCCTTATCGACATGGCAAACAGACGGAGGAAAGGAAAAGAGAGCGGAGAAGGGATGGAGAGGACACCAGAGGAGGGCCGCCGGAGCCCGGCAAGGGGCCGGCACCGGAAAAGAGGCCCGCTTAAGCTGCCGACCCATGTTTCGCCGGCGCCGGCGCCGGCACCGGAAAAGAAGGCCGCTTAAGCGGCCAACCCCTATTTCATTCGAAACATGGGTCGACCGCTTAAAAAATTTGCTGATTTGTAAGTGAAGTCGACAATCGATATGCCGACTTCACTTACGAATCGCGGGCTCCGCCAGGCCTCCGTCGGCATCCCTCCCCGCTCTCTCTCTCTCTTTTCCTCTCTTGTTCTGCATCTCCCAGGGGTCGGCCGCTTAAGCTGCCCTTCTTTTTTTTTTTTGCTAAACCAAAAAGGGGTAGGGGGGAGGAAGGGACAAGCCCACCCCCGCGTAGCAGCTCCCACTGGGCCCCCGCCCCGCCAGGAGAATGTTCGATGCGGGCAGAAATGGCCGTGTGTTGGGCACCCCGATCGGTTTTACTCATACCTTCCCCACCCGTGGGCCCGGCTCAGCTACTCCTCTGAGCTCTGGCTCGAGTCCCACGTGTGAGTACGTCACACCCGGCACCACCCCGGCTACTAGCGGTTCAAGAGCGGTCCTACACCACAAGTCCAAGCAGTGGCCAAAGTAGTGAGCTCCGGTCCACAATTTAATCGTCGCCGCTTAAGCTGCCCTTCTTCCCCAGCGTCGGCCGCGCTCTGTCGGCCCTCCGCCAGTGTCCTCTCCCTCCCTCCCCCGCTCGCTCTCTTTCCTTCTCCTTCTCCGTCTCCAGGAACGCATCCCATTTCTAAGCCGAAATCGTATCGGTGAGCCATCGGTATGGTTCGAAACGGGCGGAACGGTTCCGCCGACATTGGGTAGAAGCAAGGTCCGCAATCTCGGTACCGAATACCGTATTGGTACTTTATCAATTCGGTATGGTACGGTACACCTCTGTGCTGAAATAGCTCTCTTATCCTTTTTTTAATTTTTCATCTAGGTACGCCTTGGTACGAGGCGATACAGGGCATATACCGACTTGAAGGTGTATTTCGTATCGGTTTTCTTCCGGTACGGTACAGTATGCCCTGTATCGAACAGTACGGGCGATATGGCAGATCTTGGGTAGACGTGCCTTATTGGTTATCATGGAATGGGATAGGAGGAATAGTAAGAAATTAAGTTTTAGAAAGACAAAAGTGCCATCCTCCATTCGACCAACCACTAGGCATGATATTGGCTATGTATGGTGGTTCAAACAAATCAAACCTAGTGCCCTTCAGTCTCCTAATTGATCATTACAGTTAACCATGAATTTGGTGGAAACCTTGCAACTAAATATAAATGAAGGTGCAAGCTTATGGCCTAGAATTGGCTTAAATGTGTGGTAGTCAACATCACAGGGACAAGAATATATCCATATATAACATGTTTATACCATAATTATGTTTTCTATATATCAGAAGAAATAGTTATATGTTACTACAAATAGCATGTATGATAAATTATTTTATTGAATAAATAATGTATTATCACAATGGATTTATGACATATCAATCAAGGTTTGAAGTACCCGTACCAGCCATCGACCAATACGAGCATACCAAGAGTCGGTGTGATACACTGATCCAGTACATAGGGTTGGTTTGAGGGGCATACCTAGTGCTTGTTTTCTACCAGTCTGTTACGGTACTCCTGATAAAGACAGTACTCAGAACCTTGATATAAACCAATATAATATAGCATAATTATGGTTAACAATCCGTAAAATTTAAACAAAATGCCAGATCTAACTAGGACTTCGTCATAAATGACTTCATTTTATTGACAACTATAGCTATTTGAAGATGGTCAATAGAAATAACAGATACAGCAGGAGAAGACAATATGTCAAGTCAAACATGCAATGCAATGACATATTTCAATAATTAGTTACATGATTTTTTTAAGAGGTAAATTGGAGGGATAAATCACACAAAATTGCCAATTCCCTTTTAAATTAAATAAAGTTCTGGCAGATCTCTGCACTTGTTAGTCCAAGAAAATGGATCGTTCATGAATAAGAATGAAAAAGACCATAAGAACCAGATTCATGGACTGCAAACTAAATTTCCAAGCCAAAATTATGAAGCAGTGATTTAAAAATTTAAAGTAACTAAGATTATGAGAATGCAGAATTTAACATGAAGACATGCAGATTGCTCCCAACATTCCTCATGAAAACAAATACGATATTGTACTCTTGTAAAGTGCCCAAAAACTACCTGATATCAGGATCTTTCAAAGAAGTAATGATCTGTGCTTGATGTCTTTTAATAATATCCTGCACATCTGTGACCAACAACATCCTGGTCATGTTCTCCTGCATCAATTATTAGAGTTTGTGTAAGAATGCAGCTGACATATTCCAATATGACCAACAGGCTACAGGCTATCTTTAAAGAACTTCAACATCCATATGCCTCCATTAGTACAAGGGCCCAAAGATCAGATGTAAATAAAAATCCACATCATACAGTTGATTTTGAACACTTACCAGGCCAAGATATCGAATATTTGGTTCTCGGACAGCTATAAATTTCCCAAGTAAAGCCACACATTGAGACATCATCTCCTTTTCAGCATCAAGATGCATAACCTATATTCGATAAGGAAGGTAGCATTCTAAATCATTTTTGTTACCTAATATTCTGATGCGTATATCAAATATTGATTAATAACATCAAGAAGTAAAATTTACACCACCCTACAAAAAGCAAGATCCTATGGTAAGGATGCATGTTATCTAATGCAAAATTTTGACAAAAACAGCAGAAGCTAAGACAGTCAACAAGCATATAAGAAGGAACAACTGTTCCTGTTTGACTTTGTACAAGGTAACAAAATTTAACAAGCAGGAAACTAGATAAACAGACTAAGCTGAATAAACAACTATAATTGCTAAGCATTTCTCATCAAGCACCACATGCACGCATGCAGAGAATTATTTTGTGATTGTATAAACATATATGTAAGTACAAAAACTTATATCTGTACAGAAAACCACCTTCCATAAAATTATAACTATATATATATAAGTGAAATAATCAATCAGAATACAGTCATTTCTTAGGTATAAAATAACTTACAAAATTAAATTTTGAGAGCAAAATAAATAGCTTTACCTTTATGTAACTTGCCAATTGTTTCCTATTAAAACATCTTGAAAGACAACCATCCAAGTGTCCAACTGACTCAGACTTGGCCTTACATTAAAGTCGAATATTAAAGAATCAAATTTTTACCAAATGGAGGCATTTTAAAAGAATGCAGATGCTTTGTAGCAGTCCAAATATACATTTAGGAGTTTTATAAACACCTAGATTTCATCCTGGTAACATGATAGGACACTGCAGTGTAAAACATGCATTCAATCCACGCTAAGTACTACTGTGCACTTACATGCGCCAAACTTTAAGCTGCAAACTTACCAGAGCAAGGGCTTCAAAAAGAACAGCATGTGATGCATTGTTCTTGTTAACATTTTTAACAACATCGGTGCCCATTAAAATACGTTGCAGAACCTACAAATATGAAATGGTATATTAGAAATTCTAAGCTAACTGAGCATATTGTGACATCATCCATTCCAAAAAAAAGCTGTACCTCAAATAAAGCTCTTCTGGTATTTGGATCTTCAACAGTTGGAAAATACTGAAGAGCCCTCATTGTCTTTACCTGCATCAAGTAAATATCAAGTTATCAACTAATACATTATGATAATTTTTGTTATATAAAAGTTTTAACCTTCCTCTGCAATCCTTTGCAGCAAGCAACATGGATAAATGAAGTCAGGGCCTACAAGCAGCTGCCTTACAAAGTGCACAAAGCAGTAGGCTACCTGAAACAGATCTCATGGTAATCAATTTTTTTTGTGTCCCATCCTCTTAATGGTATTAATTTTTATTGACTCGGTTAGTATCAATTCATCTTCTAGTTGAATAAACTCAAAAATTCTATATATGTATAGTTATGTTTATTAATATAGACATATAAGTTTACGGACATAGGACACAAAATGGAGTCCTATGCACTTGTGTAGAAAAGATGCTTCAATCACAAATGTGATAAATCCTATCCTCCAAAAATGAATCAATCATAAATCGGATAGATCCAATCCTCCACTCATAAAAATAACACTTCTACCGAAAAATGTCTTAAAACTTACAATTTCATCTAAGCATTACGATGGATTTAAACTTAGGAGGCATGCAGGAACCCAAATCAGAAAGCCTAGGTTTAGGAAATAAATGGATTCCAGAGATAAACCATTTTAAAAACACCTGAAATTACATATAAGCACCTGACTGCACCCTAAAATAGAATTAAACTAGGTATTACATACTGCTGCTTAAAAGAAGACACAAACCCTGAAGGGGTCAAAAATTAAAAGATGTGTGATGTTTATAGAACAAGCTAAAAAAGAATCATTCATGGTGATTTAGCATCCAATGTCGCTTGAACATGCGTGTAGGCATGGGCTCATGTACATGTATAATGTACAACAAATGAATGTACTATGAGGTATTTATAATGCCATGGTTCCATTGTAATGGCATCTTCTCCCAAACCATCAAACCATTATTTACAATTACGATGAAACCAATGTTATTTGTTTTAAGTCCAGCCTTTGGCTGTGTCATTTTGGAATAAGATAATGGATGCCACAATGGCCATTTACGGCCTTTATAATGCAGAATAAGTATAACTATAAAACAACAACTTTATTTGATTATATGACAGCTCATAGAATACATTATTGTCTTTAAAATTGATATGGAGTACATTTATTGAATAATGGGACTCTGTTTGGCTATTTTAAAGTCTTTTTACCAATCTTAGTCATTATATTCTCCCTCTTCATCTTAGGGAAATTCTGGAGGGTTTCTCTTAGGCTGCATAATCCTAACTTGCAACCATATAGAAATTTGTCCTACCTGCTAATTATCCTTATAGGTTTCATAGCAGGCCCTTTCTTGTCTAAATCAGCCTCAACTGGGAATGCACCAATTTCTGTAGGGTTGGCATCAAGATGACAGTTGTCTGCAAAGTCCTTGCATGAAACCTTCTCAACTAAGAGTCGTGCTCCCCATATTACTTTGGCATTATGCAAGTCAGAGGAAAAGTAGCCAACCAAGGATTTTAATAGGGGTCTTGTCCATTGTTTAGGATCACTTCATTTCCTTTCAAAGGAATCTAATATGATTAGACCAGCCAAGCCTCCATGAAAGGGATTGTAGCTCGTTGTTTCTGGGCTTGTTGGAGTTGTACATGAGATTCATGGGCATAAAAGTGGACGAAGGTCTTCTCTTTCCTCTTCTCTCTTCTTTCACTTGTTCTTCTCACTCTTCTTATACATATCTATTTTTCCCCTGTTCTCATCTATTATTATTCAATCTCTATTCCACTGTATGAAAGTCCGGCAAAGTTAGCATTGTTTCATATCTGAAATTAGATCCAAGTCAACTTTTTTCTATTATCTTCTTTCTAACAACAGATCTGTCTTCAAATTTGAAGTTGATAGCTGTTACAATCAAGGTTGGCCAAATCGGGCCGTACCGAGCCTACCTGGTGGGGAACCAAGTCGGTTCGGCTATTAAATTTGGTTTCAGCCCCGAACCGGCTGGAACGGGTTCTGAACTGACCAGAACCGGCCGGAAAAGGCCGGAACTGACAGCGAACCGGCCGAAACTGTTCGGAACCGGTCGGTTCCATTTGAACTCAGTGCGAAGAACCGTCTAGCTCGCACCAAGTCGACCCGTTTCGGAACCGAGCCCCCTCCCCCTTTTCTTCTTTAGTTAAAAGAAGGTGTTAGGAAGGCCGAAGGAATGGAACTATCAAAGAAAAAGGAGCCAGAGCGTGACATTGATTGGGATCATGAAAAAATGCTCTCAAGTCAACACCATTTGAAGTGCAACAGATGCAACACAGAGTTCAAGAAATGAGGGATAACCAGGTTGAAGCAGCACTTAGCTGGTGGTTACCCCGATGTATCTATGTGCCGAAATATCCACAAAAGATTCAACAGCCAATGAAGAAGCACTTCGCTGATTTCAGAGCAGCGAAGGAGAGGATTTTCAATAAGAAGGCGGAGGTGGACGACTGAGCGGTAGAGCCACCTTCCTATCACTCCAGAGAGTCAGAAGAGGTGTTCACTCTAGATAACGAGGAGGCACAGATCTAGATTGCCATGCAGACAAACCAGGATAATCAGTAGCAGCAAGCTGAGGTGGCCAGGCATAGGGCTCGATTTGGGCCCTCATATTATGAGTCAGGCTTCGATTTTATGAGCAGCAGGGCAGATCCAGTGTTCAAAAGAGCCTCCTCAGTCAGATTAGCAGAGACAGTGGTCATATTGCATATATGCTAGAGGCTTTTAGTAGCAAAAAAAAAGCCATCCAGAGAGATTCCACCAGGAGTAGTCATCCATGATTTAGATCCAAGTACCTTTTCCAGCAGAAATTTGAAACAGTAGAGTTGGCACAATGTTGAAGAAGGATAAGAGAAGGATATGTGGCGAGCTATTGATTCTGGTTCCGCTTCAGCCACATTCTAGCGAATGTGATAGACAATATGTACTATAGATCTGTCATTTTCTCCATACAAATTGTCGGTCCCGATGTACATCTTCCAAGACCGAAGGACATCTACAGTGAACTTTTTGACAATAATAAAAAGCTAGAGAAATAGATTGCCTCATACAAGAGCAAGTGTCCCACATATGGGCTAACGGTGATGTGTGATGGACCAATTCTACTAGACGGAGCATTATCAGCTTCTTGATTGTGATACAAAGACTTTCTTCTAGAAGTCGGTTGATGCTTTCAATCATGTGCACGACGTCATGTACATCCTCAGATTGATGGAGGAGGTGATTGATCAGGTAGGAAAGAAGAATGTCGTGCAGATCATCACTGATAATGGGCCATAAACATATAAATTTCGAGTCGTATATTGAATCCTATTATCCGCAGCCACAAGCAGCCTATGAGCCATATGGTTACAGATGTGGATATAATGCATCTAAGTCATCTTCCAGTGACTACTATCCTACGCAGCTCGGAGCATCTTACAGGTCGAATTTTGCTGTTGGCTTATTCGGATGGACCCCTTCACAGCTATTTTATCAGCCAAAAGATACCTCTCAAAGCCAAAATTTCAGCAAGAGATCCAAGAGTGCTTATACCCAAAACGCATTCCTTATAGGATGAACATACAAGACTACAACGTCGCTTAGTTAGAAGAATGGGCTGATGTGCATCCTGGCTATGCTAATGATCCAAATATCTACGAAAGGCATCGCCACTCAATGAAGTTTTAGATATCGGTATGTATGTTGTACTTTAAATATATATAATTGATTGTATTATTTTATATTTTTTATTTCACTACTTGATTTAAGAATATTTCATGTTATTTCTTGTAGCATGCAACATCTCACTAATCATTTTATATTTTGTATTATTTTAAAACAACAAGATGCATCATTTAGGTTAAACCGAGATCATAAAAACGTCAAAAAGACATCAAAAGACATCAAAAGACATCAAAAAGGCATTAAAAAATCAAATTAGACTTAAAATCATTAAAAAAATTGAAAAAGATTGATTGCCAATAAATTGAACTTGAAAAACTCAAAAAAATTAAGCATGCCGGTACCATGCGTCGGTACGGTACCGAACCAATACCGTACTGCCCCGTTCGCCAACCGGTATGGGTCCTAGTACCGGTTTAGTGGACCTTGGTTACAACCAAGCGAAAGCACAAAGATTTCTATATAACTCAAATTAAATCAGAATTGAAACAAAATTGGTGCGGAATTATTATGTCCTTTAAATCTCAAGGAGGCTACATTATATGGCACACATGGAGAACACGTAGAAGAGGCATGCTTGCAACAGCAATCCCATAATGAAGTGCCACTCTGAGAAAGTAGCATATGACCTTCCTATTCCTCCTTCCTTATCTTCTATCCTTTCTCTCTTATTTATCACTAAGAACTCTAGCAAATCAAAAAGATCATCCCCGTCATATGGCTTTCATGGTCTATAGTCAACATACTTTCTCGCTCAATAGCGATCAGAATTGGAGAGATGATGAACTTAACAATACAGAGTTATAATGGGCGATTAATTAATAGAACAAGTGACAACAATGCATGTAGTTAAACTAGTAGTCATTATATAAAATTCATAACCATCTCTTCTCTCATTCAAACTATTGGATTTTAATCAACAATTAGTATTAAGAATAAACATAACAGAATACACAGACCTGAAGCCAAGGAGATGGAATTCCATAGTAAGTATATTCTTGTGGAATATCTTGGTTCCTAGCCAACCGCTCTAAAATTTTCACGCATTTCGGAAGACCATTCCAATATGCTTCAGTATTATTCGAGACCAGTGCAACAAAAAGGCTCATGACAGATGTCAATACTCCCAAATCACGTTCATCAAGAAGCTGTGACATACGATCAGACCTGAAAATAAGAAAAGCCACCAAACATACAGTTATACATGCATATACCTGTGCATGTATGCATGTAAATTTATATACATATAAGTATAAATTTACCAGCCATCTATATTGACAACATCTGGGTTCTTCCTATAAAGACGCAGCAGGCATAGTGCAGCCTTTTTTCTGACTAGCGGTCTGCAGCTACTTGAAATCTGATGAAGATAGTAGCTCCTTTTCATTAATACCCCTCACATAATAAGAATTAGGAATGAAAAGTTCTGATTATCTTACAAGCAGCTTTTGGACATCAGGAGCTAGTGATTCTGCAAACTCCTTCCCACCAATATTTCCTACCTGAAAACAACAAGAGAAATTCAAAGAGAGAGTCAAAAAAAAAAAGAAGCACACAAGCAAGAACAAAATAGACAGCCAATTTTTTCTTCGAAAGGTAATATATTTTATTGCCTGCCTGACATAACAAAGCAACGGGATCAATAATTATTTTTGTATTATTCCACCTCAATTTCCAATATTTCTTCTGTTTTTAATTGTTCTTCAAGTTCTGGCCAAAGTAGATAAAAATGAAATAACTATTTTCATAAAGTTACCAGCTTAACTTAATTTTCTTCTGTACTCTGTCTGAACCTACTAAATTTCTGTCCTGAGCCAAATTAAGCCGCAGGCTTCATGTGTTATATTGTGGGATCCATATAGATGAACTATGGTACTATACTAATGTATATTTGTGGCTATGCATGCACCCATTCCTCTAGTTCTAAAACTTGCCCTACCAAAACTCATCTTCTGTTTCACTCTTTCCAAGCATGGAATCTTTCTAAGTGAACTCAACAAATAGAATGGCTCTCATTAGATCCAAAAAGAACTTAGTTCTCCACTACTAGATTCCTTAATTTGGTGATTGAGTTATACAGGAAACGATGCCCATGTTATGTCTGAAGAAATAAACCTATGCCAACATCATGGTACCAATAAATTCCAGGCAATGAAAACCTCATTGATTATTAATAAATTTAAAAGGATGCCATGCATCACTTTTTTTCAATCACTTTTGAAACCACACAAAATTAATACAAGCTCTGATAAGTAATATAAGTTTGAAACATCAATTACGATTTTGAATGTTCTTTGTTTCGCAATCGCACCTAGTATGTAACAGAGGCATCATATTGAGATGCATCTTGAAAGATAGGAAGATCATAACCAATGGTTTGACCAAACCAACAGACTACTGAATATCTGGTCCAAAAACATCTCTGCACAGATGTGACCAATGCTTGCATTTAACACCCATAACTATGTTGCCAAGCGCCAAGACTACACTTAAAACGATATTTCACCACAGTGCTGATTCTAAGGAGCAGTAATAGCGACAAATATGAACACCCAATGTTGGCATCGAGCAGTCAAGGAAGCAACTTTGGAGTCCATGTGGAACTTTAATGCTCTATGATATGGTTAAAAAAAATGAATGAAGCAGATGATGCTCAATGGTGACCACTATGCTCATGCGTACATCAATTATATTACATTGAAGCAAGTTGAGCAAGAAACCGCGCTAGTGGTACACACACAAACACCATCCATAGAATTTATCTAACTCATACAGAAAAAATAGAAAAAGATAAAAGAATAATTCATTGGATGTCATACGGGACATGAAGGCATTGGATATAATTTTACAGGATATTATACTATCTCTAGCATCTCCTCCCCCACTTTTTAAACTCAAGGGCATCATACGCCATGAATTTGCTGGAAGACTAACTAAAACAAGATGTCCACGAACATGCACGCACATATAGGCAAACACATGAAAACACCATCCATACAATTTATGTAATTCATACTAAAAACAAAAATTAAAAGCATAAATCAGTGGATGTTATTTGAGACATTGGATATAAGTTTATAGGATATTATACTATCTCCAGCACACCCTCCCTGATTTTTTAAACTCAAGGCAGGCATGTAGCATAAGTTTGCCGCAAGACTAATTAAAACATGATGGGAAAGTTTGTTCGCCAAACATGGAAGAAGGAAAACATCGAAGGTAACATAAAAGACCAATGAAGAGTACAGAAATGGGTTGAGAGTGGCAAAGGCATAAGATTCAATTAACGTACTACAGGGATGATACTGGTGACAGTGTAAGTTTACAAGCAAGATAAAGTCAAATTGATGATAATGGAAGTGGCAAACCATAATAAAGGCAATTGGATAAGTTCTAATGCATATAGAGTCTGGTTATTGCAAGAAGGGATGTGACAATACCTCAAGAAGTAAACCATACTAATCATGCTAAAGATGTAAGCTAGGGGTGGGATGACATAATTGACAAAGCAGTAGAAAAATCACCAGTAAACAAAGCGAACTAGAAGCAAAACAAATCCCATTAAACAAGAATTTAAAATATGACGCCAAGAATCTTCAAGCACAGAAAGCAGAAGGAATTAAATATATGAATATTATCAAACGCCATATAATTGTCAAATTATATATGTGGTATATTCAATTCTAACCAAATTTGCATTTATACATTTGTACACACATCCATGAATGGAGACCAAGAAGATGACTCTTTTCTATTAGCAGGTTATATGCAGATGATTTATTTTGGTTTTGGTGTTTTCTCCTTCTTTTTTTCCTTTTTGAAGGAAGAGGAGGGGAGAGGGGGGGGGGGGGGGGGGTGGTGTTACTAGGATGTCCAGAAAATGAGAGATTTAGCAATGCATTTGTGGGTTACCGCGGTGTTTGTGTGCAGACCCTGGGTTTATTGGTGGAACAGAGTGAATAAGGGGACGAACTTGCGGGCAGTCATGGAGAAAAGGTGCAAAGCAATCAAGGTTGTGATACGGCAGGACCCATCTTCATAAAAAATTAGAGATCAATATGTTTTCATTTCTCTAAGGAGGGAAATAGCTTTCTCCCTAAATGTGCAGCTTGTATGTGTTTGTACAGATACGAAAAATTGCTTGACATTCCCATGAATAACCAAAATCTACCTTGATGCCAAGACACATGGTTGATCATTCAGATTAATGATACACAGTAATCATGATTTATATATCTTGAAGCACATGCCAACCGAGTAGTGGTTTGAATTTTCCCATCAATGAATTAAAATAACCTATTTTCCTTGTTATTAAAAAAATAGACTTGGTTGGTTATCATATGATGCAAATTTGTGGGTTACCGTGGTGTTTGTGTGCAGACCCTGGGTTTATTGGTGGAACAGAGTGAATAAGGGGACGAACTTGCGGGCAGTCATGGAGAAAAGGTGCAAAGCAATCAAGGTTGTGATACGGCAGGACCCATCTTCATAAAAAATTAGAGATCAATATGTTTTCATTTCTCTAAGGAGGGAAATAGCTTTCTCCCTAAATGTGCAGCTTGTATGTGTTTGTACAGATACGAAAAATTGCTTGGCATTCCCATGAATAACCAAAATCTACCTTGATGCCAAGACACATGGTTGATCATTCAGATTAATGATACACAGTAATCATGATTTATATATGTTGAAGCACATGCCAACCGAGTAGTGGTTTGAATTTTCCCATCAATGAATTAAAATAAACTATTTTCCTTGTTATTAAAAAAATAGACTTGGTTGGTTATCATATGATGCAAATTTACAAGCCTGAAGAACATTGGTTTTATGGTGTCCAGTCATCTTGGACAGTGTACATCATGATAAACATGTGGATTCTCGATTTGAATATCGCAGCATACATTTTGACTCCAGGGCTTAACTACTCAATCATGCCCCAAGAACATTAAAGAAACACCTTACATGTATACTGTTTTATTCAAACTTCAACATTACTTGACACTTATTTGAGAGTCAAACACTCTCTTTTTCTTTTTTAAATTTTGCCCTCAGCCTTTGCAGTAGTGCAAATGAATTTATAACACCTTCCTTCTATCTCTTTTCATAAATAGTCACTGGTGTCTATCAATGAAAAAAGGAGCTTAATTAAAACCCTCAATCATATTACTAGGATGTCCAGAAAATGAGAGATTTAGCAATGCATTTGTGGGTTACCGCGGTGTTTGTGTGCAGACCCTGGGTTTATTGGTGGAACAGAGTGAATAAGGGGACGAACTTGCGGGCAGTCATGGAGAAAAGGTGCAAAGCAATCAAGGTTGTGATACGGCAGGACCCATCTTCATAAAAAATCAGAGATCAATATGTTTTCATTTCTCTGAGGGAAATAGCTTTCTCCCTAAATGTGCAGCTTGTATGTGTTTGTACAGATACGAAAAATTGCTTGACATTCCCATGAATAACCAAAATCTACCTTGATGCCAAGACACATGGTTGATCATTCAGATTAATGATACACAGTAATCATGATTTATATATCTTGAAGCACATGCCAACCGAGTAGTGGTTTGAATTTTCCCATCAATGAATTAAAATAAACTATTTTCCTTGTTATTAAAAAAATAGACTTGGTTGGTTATCATATGATGCAAATTTACAAGCCTGAAGAACATTGGTTTTATGGTGTCCAGTCATCTTGGACAGTGTACATCATGATAAACATGTGGATTCTCGATTTGAATATCGCAGCATACATTTTGACTCCAGGGCTTAACTACTCAATCATGCCCCAAGAACATTAAAGAAACACCTTACATGTATACTGTTTTATTCAAACTTCAACATTACTTGACACTTATTTGAGAGTCAAACACTCTCTTTTTCTTTTTTAAATTTTGCCCTCAGCCTTTGCAGTAGTGCAAATGAATTTATAACACCTTCCTTCTATCTCTTTTCATAAATAGTCACTGGTGTCTATCAATGAAAAAAGGAGCTTAATTAAAATCAAGTAAAGAAATCCTTATCATTAATACACTAAGCTGTAATCTGTTTTGCTGAGTTCTTTTAACAGAAACATAAATGTCAAGATGTTCAAAATATTGTTGCTTTTGTATCCAAGTATGTATGTATAGCATACAAGAACGGCTGCATGCTGCAGTGCTTGTTTTTGCGAAAACTTGGATCAAAACCCATAAAAATGACTCCATCTATTAGGGTTCATGTTGGCCATAATCATTAACATGCTTGCAACAAGTTCACTGATGAAGCATATGGATTCATTGAAAGTCATAGTAAAATGTATTAAACTAGTTTTTTATAAAGTATAAAGGTGATGAAGTTTTGGTGAAAAAGAAACCAGTGCTACAGCATAAGTAATTTCTTGTGAAGGCTTACATACATGCATAAAAAAATTAGTTTTAAACAAAGAGCCATCACATAGAGAGTCTGCACAAGGAAAAAAATTCTCAATGCAGGGGCTGCAATATCATACCATTGTAAGTGCCAGGCATTGGAAGGTTTCATTTCGCCCAATTATGTCATTACGTACAGTATTTATAACCATTCTTAGGAAGTCATGGCTCTCATTAAGCAAGCAAGATGTCACTATGTAGCCCACCTGCAGCATCATTCAGTGACATATAAGAAGAAAGCAAAGTTGAAATCAGTAACATATCTTTTTCAATGAAAGCAAGCTGATATCTTCGTGCATCACAGACGAAAAATGATATCATCATCAAAACTTATGCAGCTCAAAAATTCCAAATTCAGGAGTTTGGGCAACAAGAAAATTACTGAGTTTGAAATTCCCATCATCAACAACATAATTAGTTCAGCCATTCGATGAAAAATCACCATCTGATAATGAACAGAGGTGCAAGGACCATTGCCTACAAAAACAATTATTTGTGTACATTGCATTTACATCTAATTTTCAGCAACTAACATCTAAAAAGAGTGAATGGCACTGATCGCAAATGAAAGACAGCAGCAATTGTTGTAAATAACTTGAGAAAGAGATCATGTAAAAACAAATAGAGAAATCTACACTATGCATATATTATTTTGTTTGTATATGTTTGTGGCAGCAGGTTGTTTCATGTATATGCACCAGCTTTTAAGGCATTTATGTTATATAGTAGGGATGACTGGTACTTTGAATGTCATGTTCAAATTGCTACGCTGTCCCAGCACACATGCATGCAACAGTTAAACACATATACACGTATACATGTCTTAATAATCTATATTGCCTATAAACCTCACAGAACCAAAACATTATCACATTCTAGAATGATAAGAAACCCATATTCGACAAAATGCAAGAAAAGCAACCTGGTAAAATGAATACAGAAAAGCTGGAGAGTTAATGAATTTGAGGATTACGTAAGATAAAACTGCAAATATAGAGTGAAGAATATGCTACCTGCTTCTCAGGATACTTTGGTGCAGATATTAAAGAAACAGCCTCCGTATGACCAAAATCAACATCATAGCCCAGCATGTAAATGTAAAGCATTTTCCACACATATTTCTTTTTTTCATAAGGTGTCAAGCCCTGTTAAAGAAGGTAAAGTTTCAATCTCTGTCTTGTCCATTGCAATTGAATCAAAACATTAGAAGCATGTGTAACTCAAATAGAGGATTTACAAATATTAACAGGCTATCAGGAACATGCATAGCTCAAAGATAGGGTTTCCAATATTGACAGGACTATCAGAACCATGCCAACCTCTCAGTGTCTGTGTGCAATAAGGCTTTTTCTTTTCCGCCTCCCTCAACAGAAAGGTGAGCAAGAAGAAGCAAACAAGCACTTGGCTATCAAATTTGGTTAGACAATAACTCAAATAAAAGTTTACATAAATCTGTGCTCTTAAAATTGGGTAATACTTTGACCTGAAGATGCACCTTTTTCAAATTAATCGGAGCCTAAGAGATTGCTTCAAGTGGTTCCATAGAATAGTAACAACAATTTTATACTTCGCGATTGTCAATATAACTTGAACTAAGAATGATAAAAATAAGCCAATAAACTCAAGCCTGTGTCAAAGTAGCATCATGGAAGCAATTGTAAGATCACTGGCATACAGGGACCTAATTTGGACAATCATCATTGATGATTCTTGTTGCTTGATCCAGCAATTTTTCTAAGGAAGATACTCCAGATAAGACTAAATCATAGTTTTAGGGCTTAGGCAAAACTCAAACCCCAAACCAAAACTACTGGTTTAACTCAAAATCAGTCCAAAACAATGTCAGCTTTCCAAGGTTTGACTCGAATAAACTTACAGGGCCATCTTTATGGGCATAATATGCTTTTTTTGGACATTTATTCATTTATATAAATCCCAATGAGCATTTTCTCAAAATGGGACCCAGAATTTGCAGATTTTGAGAAAAACAGAAGCATTTAGGTTTTGATTCCAACAAATTCAATAAAAAGGCAAATTTTTAAGGTTTTAGAAATGTTTAAGTTTTTTTATTGAGAAAAAAATATTCATAGAGTAGATTGGGTCTCCTGAAGAATGATTTGCAAGCTCTATGCTTCAACTTATTTAATTCAAACACAAACTTCATATGTAAGATATCAAATATAAAATCCTAAGAAATTTGAGCCATACTTCTCAACCTAATTCTCATTACTATAATATTTGTATATTTATAATCTTTATGTGTAAATATTCATTCATGCAATCATGAAATATATGGATATCTTAACTTCGTACCATTTTTAACATGAACATGAGTACAAGTCAAATCATACAAGTTCATCCTTTTTATATTATTGGGCTGTCATGAGTTAAATTATCATTGAATAGTGAATTATATCTTACGCTCAAACAATATAGGGATGCTACATAACATATTAACATAATTCGCCTAAAACAACAAAAATTATATCTTCAAAGATCTCAAACTATGCAATCCATGTTAAATTATCTCTGTTTCATTTTATTTACTTTTTATTCCTTTCAATTTTTTCATTTTATTTACTTTTTATTCCTTTCAATTTTTTACTTTCTGAATGTTATATTAGGAGCGGAAAACTTCTACCTACGTTAATGTATGTGCCTCGAAATCTCCCCGGAAGGTTGTTCTTGTAACCACTCCTAATGGAGATAACTTGAAACTACTGGAAGTAACGTTCATTGCGCCCAACTAGGAAACCAAGATGATAAGCAAGGTTTTAAACCTTTTATGAATCTTAGTACTGGTTTCTCTTGTACCCCAATGACATGAATCTTTTGATAGCATTAAATTTAACAACAAAGTCATTTTGACCAATTTTCATGGACTGGAAAGTGTTATATAAAATTATATCATATTATTCTTTTTTCATTACTGCATGATTTGTTATCTAAATGGTTAATGCTTGTTTTACTATAGTCCACGGATCCTATTGCTTTAGGATCAAGTTACTTTTAAAACCCAATGGGAGTAAAGTTTATATACTGGAAATTTTTATTATTGACTTAATTTTATCGAGGAAAGAATTTTCATATTCAAGGCTCAATAACAAGAAGCTGTTTGTTTCCTTTTTGTGAAACAACATACCTTCTAAGTGGTGGGATTTCGTCGAGGCTCTGCTCAAGGAGAAATGAGACTTCAACTCTTGTTAAAGAACAGATTTCACACCAATGATTATCCTTTTTTCATCTTTTTGGATGCCTCTAATCTCAAAAGCATAAGAAAAGGAAGATACTTGATGTCTCGTTCAGTTTCATTCCCATTTGGAGTTTCTCCTTTCATGGTATCACAGTTCGCAACCACCATTTGAATTTAATGTCAATGGCATATGAAAATTTACCCCCTTGAGCTCTCAAACATCATCAAGTAACGCTTGGAGGCAAAAACAGACGACCCGTAACCACAGTTTTACCCCAAGACCTA
This sequence comes from Phoenix dactylifera, assembly GCF_051530095.1. NCBI lineage: Eukaryota > Viridiplantae > Streptophyta > Magnoliopsida > Arecales > Arecaceae > Phoenix > Phoenix dactylifera. The sequence continues at coordinate 33,138,496 of NC_143195.1, forward strand.
GGGTTTAAAGATGCTTCGGAAGCATGGCGGAATTTGAGTCCGCTTGCCCTAACGAGCAGCATATTGATGCTTTTGTTTCTAAAGAAGCAGTTCGAGTAAGACAACAGACGGCATGTTTCAATGGATCATACAGATATATCTCAAGAACTCACTCCAGAATCTAGTGACTGAGAGCACAATTACAGCCGTACGCATAAAAACGAGGCTTTTAGCAAGATTAAGGCGAATCAAGAATCTGAAAGAGGGTTGATCGCACGAAGAGAGGAGAGGAAGGGGAAAAAAGAAGCAGACCTTCTCGTTCTTGAAGCGGGTCCGAATGTTACCAAGCTCCTTGTCGACCCTGAGCCGCTCCTGCTCTTTGTTCTGGCAATTGCGGATGTCGCTGATGAAGACGGAGAGACCTCTCATCCCCGACAACGCCATCGCCTCCTCCTTCGATCCACCCTCGCCCGGCGGATCGGATCACGCGCGCTCCAAGGTCCAGTCGATCGGAAGGCGCCTCAGATCCGCCGGATCTGCTGCCGGATAGAGAGAAGGGGGGGAGAGAGACCGACCACGGCCCACCGATCTCGAAACCCTAGAACGGACCGTAACCGACAAGATTTCCGTTCGGAAGGATAGAGAGAGGAGAAAGAGGTAGAGAGAGACCAGGGGGAGGAGGGGGGGAGGGAGAAGACCGGGACCTGAGCAGCTGATGGCGGATTTGGAAAACGCCGACGGTCTTTTCTCCTTCTATATTTTGTTTTCTTTTCTTCTAATTTGCCCTTCTCCCTCTCGTTTCTTTCTTTCTTTTTCGCTGGCTTTCTTTTTTTCAGTCAGACGCGAGCCGGTCTGCCCACGGAGCCGTAACGCAGTCGACATTTTGACGATTGCGATCCGATTAATGGAGTCCATGACTTATTTTACCCGCTAAGGGTCGCTTGGGCCGGTAACCAGCTTTTTACGGTCACCACCCGTACCTGAACCCTTTCAATTGAAGAGCAGAGGTTGGTTGACCCTACGTTTCCTTTTGTGGCTGGGTTTGACCCATTTGGTGGGATCCTGGTCCCTGGAGGACCGTGCGATGACTTATGGCGGTAGGTAAGAATATATTGGATTTCAAAAAATTCTACAGCGAATCTTGCTGGCATTGTAAATCCTGCGGATTTATTTATTCTGAATACAGCACTTTTGCACCCTTTTTTTTTTTTTTTTTTTGGCGATTAGTTGAACATGAAAATATTTTGTAAATCAATTTATAGAAAGATTTAGTGGGACAACTAATACAGAATATCTCTTTTAGTAGCCTAATATCGGCTACAACTAAGGCAGAAATCAGAACAGATGCTAGCATATTCATATCCATATTTGTTTTATTTGACAAGTCCAGATAGAGATACAGATGGTAGACAGATGCAAAAATTCATATTCATATTTATTTTAAACGTATATAGATACAAATCGGATACCAAAATTAGGGATATAAATACATCGGATAATTAAACTTTGTAACCACAAAATCAAAAATATTACTAATGAATGCTAAATCAAGTTAATAGTATATTAATATAATCATTTATTTTTCTTAAAAGTTTACATGTGCTATATAAATTTAATTAGAGTTATAAAGAAAATCGGATATTCGGATTTTTTTTTTTTGACGAATATAGATATTAGTCGAATGCTCAAATTTCTATTCATATCTGAATAGATTCGGATATAAAATCAATTTGGATAGATATTACCTGATCTACTTTTATCCCCAGCTACAACACCCAAGCATGCTAAGCTTTTGTGGATGCCAGCATTATGCCAATAAAAATAGATGTTGCATGCACCAATCCTATAAGAAAGAGGCTCGATGTCATACACATTTGTATATATTCATGGGCCTTTTTATATGTGAAAAAGTGCAACATCAATGAAGTTGTGATATGTTACTCTGGCCAATGGCCATCCCCTATGGAACTTTAAAAGCACACCAATCCACCCAAGAATTGCTGGCAAAGAATTCACTAATGCCTTCCCCATTGTTTTGAAGGAGTAAAGAAACTAGATAGGATCTCTACGCCAGCCAAAAACTATTTCTAAGATCAACATCAACCTAGAATAGTCTGAACTGGCCAAACCATCCTGTGCTTATTTTTTTGAGCGAAGACTATCTCATATCAATCTAGAAAATAGCATTATCCCACTTTTTACGGCAACTTGGACCTTTAGCCATATTTTTTATGATGTCTCGCATCATTATATAGTATATTATATTTATATTGCATTATTTGGATGATGCAATATATTTCAATACTATAACATCTTTATAGCGTATAATATATGATATTACTCTTCAATATTAATATTGACTCTGAAATATTAATATTATATATAAAATATGTCGCAACATTGTTTTATCATAACATACAAAATTTAATTAAATTGATATTGATATTATATTTAAAAAATTAACTTTACTGTACAAAACATACTAGTCAATATATAATTATACAACATAGCGTAGTTATTTCTATTCCAGAAAAATGGATCAATTATATAATTTTCAATTTATTTCAAAGAATATTTTGACCTGGCGTAACTACCTAGTATAACTAATCCATTTGGTCCAGATTTCTTAATTTCTATGTTTCCCATGCTCCTACCAGACGCCACCTTGGGACGCAAGTTTGCAGAGCAGATATGTGACATAAAAATCTGAAGTTATTATAATAAAATCTACTTTATGAAAGAGAGACCCTGGGTATTTCAAAAGTTCTACCTCTTGAAAAAAAAAAAAAAGTGCTTAAATTTTGGAGCCATTTTGTTCTTGAGACTTCTATGGACTCCCGTCCAACATGTATTCATCAATGTTTATTTTCAGATGCAACTCTACTGAACAATATGGATTGAAATCTTAAGATTTGATTGAAGTGGTTTGTTTACTATTGTTTTATGTGCGTTATCGAAATCTCATAATAATCTTGTTTTCTACGGCATGATATCCTTAGTAGGCCTACTTGGCTGCAAACTTGGATCTATGGACCTTGAATACCACGAGGTCCATCATCTAGGAAACCGTGTTAGGTTCTCCAAGTAGCGCCTCCAGCCCGCCACCTATTGGACTAAGAATCTAGGGTAGTTCTATATACACCCCCCCTATTGCTCAGGACACCCCCCAAAAACCAAAAAAAAATACCCAAACTAACCTTTAGTGTAATTACCATATTGCCCTTGAAATTTTCTCATACACCCCCCTTCCTCCTCCTCCGTTTCGTTTTGAAAAGAAAAAAAAAAACACCCCTCAAACCCCCCTTAAACCCCTCCTCCCCCGTTCCCCCTTCTCCCTCTCGTCGCCGGCATTCTCCCGATCTCCGACCACCTCGCCGGCTTCTCCCGGAACCACCTCGCCGGCTTCTCCCGAAATTTTTTTTTTTCACGGTTCGTGCTCCGTTCGGCACTGGATCGCCGAACAAAAGGCTTCTGTTCGGCTGAACAGTGCCGGACAGAAGCCTTCTGTTCGGCAACCCTCAACCGAACAGATCTGTTCGGCTGCACAGTGCCGAACAGAAGGCTTCTGTCCGGCACTGTTCAGCCGAACAGAAGCCTTTTGTTCGGCGATCCAGTGCCGAACGGAGCACGAACCGTGAAAAAAAAAAAATTCGGGAGAAGCCGGCGAGGTGGTTCCGGGAGAAGCCGGCGAGGTGGTCGGAGATCGGGAGAATGCCGGCGACGAGAGGGAGAAGGGGAAACGGGGGGGTTTTGGGCGTTGGCGAGGTGTTTTGGAGGGGAAGACCGGGGTGGGGGGGGTTTGGGGGGTGTAGAGAGCAATTTAGGTGAGGGGGTGCGGAGGGTGGGGGGTAATTTAGGAATTTTTAATTTTTTAGGGGTGTCCTTAGCAAATGGGGGGGTGTAGAGAGTATTTAATTTTTTTTTAATTTTTGGGGGGTGTCCTGAGCAATAGGGGGGGTGTATATAGAACCACCCAAGAATCTAACTCTCTTCACAGACTCCTCTTTGACGGAAGAAGCTCTTCTTCTTCTTCTCTTCTTTTTCTTTTTTTTTTTTTTTTTTTTTGCTAGACCAGATGATTCATATAACACATGTACAGATGTACCCAATAAAATCAGAAAACAAAATATTACGGAGCTCCCGAGGCAGCTCCCATCCCCCGCCCATAGAATGCTACTGGCATGGTTAGCCATGTAGGTGGCCACTCAATCCGCAGCTCCGTGGCTTCTCTAAACACATGCTTCGTCTGAACAATCCCTCCGTCCCTCATCATCATTCATATATCGCGAATCAAATGATGGTCAGTAGCAGCGACCCTCGAACCCTCCTAGATTCAACTGATGACCGTAGCCGAGTCATCCTCCAAGATGATTGAACTAACTGAGAGCACATGCTGAGCGTGTCGAAGATCCGCCTAAGCAGCTCTCAACTCCGCACCAGAAACTGTGCAGTTAAATAACTGACAGCCTCCTGCTGCCACAAATAACTGGAGAGATTCTCTAGACTTATTTTGTATTTGTTCCTCCATCTCCGTAGAGTATTTTGTCCTTTGATTCCCATGGCAATGCTCACGCGGGACTAATGTGAGCTGCTGATGTACAAAAAAAAAAAAAAAATGGAAGAAGCTCGAGCTTAGGTGGGCTTTTGATTGTGATCAAGCTATCTTGGAAACTAATCCTCCCCGGGCGAGTCCATCCGTTCGCAAAAATGGACATTCGCTCAAGATTGTTCTGAACTTTAGCATCGTGCTAGATATATTTAGATCCCAGTACGATAAGCCATTTATCATTTGAAATCAGGAATGGAGTACAAGACCATAAGCAAAAAAATTATAACTGGTTGTGATTTAAAGGGGCAGCCAGGCAGCAACACTTTGTTAACACATTTCATCTAGCTAGTTGCGCATAATATGAATTTTGTCACGCCCCGAACCCGGGGCCCGGGGCGGGAGCAGACGCCGCGCACCTGCAGGGCGGACCCTGCAAGCACGCAAGGCAGATAAATCTTATCAATCATCAATAAATAATTAAAAAAAAATTCCAGTTTTCATATCAAATGTCCATATATACATAAATCAAAAGAAAAAATCAATATCTTCTAGCTAACTACATCATGATCACTCCATCCCGTAATCCCCATAATCATATGTCATCACCTGCAAAATGTAAATAGTAGGAGTGAGCTAACAGCTCAGTAGGCAACATCATGCAATAAAGTCATCCTATAACATGTCATGATACATATGAAAAGCAGCTAAAACTCATAAATTCAAAATCCACATGATAACCCGTAAATCCAATCCGAGACTCAAAATAACTCAACCGCATGACTACGGCCACATCACCCAGTGGCATGGTTACACCGTAGTGCCAATACAACTCTCCGAAGAGCCGCTCCACTGAGCCAACGCACCACTGTGCCGCACCCCCTGGTGCCAATCTCACGCTCCACCGAGCCGCTCCGAAGAGCAAAAATGCACCCCTGTGCTGCCACTATTCTATCACCGGTGGTCGCGGTGTCGGAACTAGTTCCTCAGTACAAGTCGACAGGGCCAACGTATCATCCCATTGGCGGGGCCTAGACTATAGCCACGCGGATTTTAAAAATCAATAATCAACTTTCCAACTCAAGTCATGATCAAACTCCCAATAGTAAAGTACATAACAGTTTATGAAATTAAATATTAATTTCTAATTCTAACACATAATGCCAATAATAAATTAATAGTTTATGAAATTAAATGCTTAATTCTAATTCTAACATATAATGCCAATAATAAATCATACATCAACATATGCATGATACATGTTAAAATTCTACTTTAAAGCAATAGGTCATCTACTTGGGTTCGCTTAAAAATCCCTGCCACAGATATCACGAACCCCTGATTAAACATAAATATTAATATTTAATTAATTAAGAAACATAATTTAAACTAATTCCAACCTCTTAAACTTCTAAGTTCATAGATCCAAAAATGGGCCCCCAATATCAAACATAGACCCTAAGAACAAGTAAACTAAATCCCAAAGATCAGAATCCTTTAAACCCAAACCAATTGTGGCCCAACACAGATTAGGCCCAAATGAACCAAACCAGATTACAGGTCCAGATCAGATCTCGGGCCCAAACCAACCCAGCCCACAGATCCAATTTGGCCCGACTCAGCCCAAAAACAAATCCCCAGTCCAACCCAGACCATATCTGATCAGACCATAACAAAATTCATTCATGGAATAGGTGGAACCGGTTCACAATATAAACCCGGTTCAAGATCTGGTTCACAAATAAGGCACGGATTTCAAAGCAAGGAAAAATCCAGGCCGAATAAAGAAGAAGAAGAAGAAGAAGAGAAGAAGAAAGAAGGAAGAGAAGAAGAAGAAGAAGAAGAAGGAGAAGAAGGGAGGAGGGTGGCTGGTGGTTCCGGTCGGCCCTCGGCGGTCGACCGTGGCCCTCGGCGGCGGCGCTCGGCTAGCCGCCGTCGGCTACCCACTGTCACAAGCGGCGCCGGACGAGAAGAAGAAGAGAAGAAGGAGAGGAGAAAGAGAGGAAGAAAGGAAGGAAAGAGAGAGGCCGGGGCTGGAAGGCCCGGCACCCCGTTCATCCACCTCCGGCCGAACCTGTTTCGGCCGGATTGACCCCGGCCGGCCACCGTCGGCCGGTCGAATCCCAAAAAAAAATAAATCCCCCGAAACAGGGGAATGAAAACCGGTTGGCATCCCTCATTTCTCTCCCCCTTAGATCCATAAAAAAATAATGAATGGATTGTCTTTCTCACCTCCGGTCGTCGACGAGCGGATCCCCGACGACGTTGGCGGCTCCGGCGGTGACGGGGCTCCGGCGATTCTCTCACAAAGAGGGAAAAAGATGAGAGGAAAACTCAATTTTTTTAGAGGGGTGGGGAAGGGATGGGGCTGCGATGGAGCTCTCAGAGAAGAGAGAGAGGGAGAGAGAGAGAGAGAGGGAGAGGGAAGAGGGGGGTTTTGCGGGAGATTCGCTGGCCGTTCGGCCGGCGTGGTCATCATGGGGATGACCACGGTGAACCAACTGAAGTCGGCACTCCTTGCCGACTTCAGTTCGTTGGGCCCTAGGACGGGCCCAATTCGGATCTTCTCAAATTTAACAAGCTGATGAGACTAAATAGAAGCATCCATTTCTCCAAAAAGGCACTACCATGGTCGTTCAACAATGCTGGTTGAGTATTGCAAGGTCCCAGGTCCAAGTCTTCCTACTGCATCTTAATTCTGTCATATTTGATACATGCTATAAAGAAAGATATTTTAAGCACGAAAACAAAAAGAAGAAGGACTCGGAGAAAAAAAAAACAATATTTGAGAAATTTCGAGAAGAGGGTATCCTTCTTATTGATGGAACTTCTGTGAAAAAGGCCATAAGGAAGGAAGGAAAAATGGTTGGATGGAAGACGAGCAGTCAGATGATTGCAGGCTTGGTTTATTTAATCCATCGAGGCATGCTTGCTAAAGTTATGAAGCAAGCATATAAGTTTCAAGGATGGTGCCACCTTATCAAATTAAGAAAGTTTTAGGAAGTTGTATCAAAGCCTTGAGTTTAAATCATGCCTCAATTAAAACTATATCAACAAAAATTCAGAAGAGGACCACCCTTCACAATATCTACAGGTCCCTCATACAAAAAAGAGGAAAAAGAACGTCGCTAAAGTTGTATTAAAGATTCAGGTTCAAATCCTGCATAGGAGAGGGGCTACCCTCCACAGTGTCTAAAGGTTCCTTGTATATAAAAGAAGGAAAAGAACTTCAAACATGACTATGAGTAGGATTGTTTTTTATCTAAATTACAGAAAAAAGGTTTATGAGCAGTAATATTTGAATTATCAACTATTACTGCTCATAGAATAATCACGCGACATAGATCACTTACTTGCAAAGAGTTTTCATTTTAAGTTCATGTAATCATAGAATAATCATAGAAACATGTTAACTCGACTTAATAGATGCTGGTGTCTATGGAGATCCTCAGAATTTTATGATGAGATGGAGAAGGGAAGTCTTGAAATCCTTGTGTTTTCTTTATTTAGTATGTTCTCAATGCTTGGGGCTATATTGTATTACATTTTTCTTTCTGAATATATTCACAGATGCTAACTATGGATCATCCCTTATACATTAATGTACGCATGTGTGTATTTAAGTGTTGTATGTGCCATTTGAGTGCAACCTCACTAGGTCAGGGGTATAGGAAAATGCGGTTGAAAGCCAAATTAAAGGGGGAGAACAAGTCATCTGCAAATTATTTTAAGAATGTGCTGGTGTTTTTTATTAGATTCAGATCATGTGCATCATGTGTTGAGCATGTGTCTAATAGATGCAAAAATTAATCCGAAACTCAGATGGTATTCGAGCTCATGACTGTTAATAAAAGAGAAAACTAGTAGCTTCAGGCTAAACCTTGATCAATTGATTAATCATATAGCGATCTTGTTGTTTAATACTAGTATCTTACATATTATATGCACGTGCCTTGTGTGTGTGTGTGAGAAAGAGAGAGAGAGAGACGAGAAGTTATTGGTTGGACCACCAGCTCAGTGGTGGACCAGTTCAACCACGAAGCTAGGCGCGCATGCATGGATGAGAAAGAAATGGGAGGGGAAGGGTGCAATACAAGTGCGTCCCTTCATGGTTGGACTGGTCCATTGCTGAGTAGGTGGACCGGATCCAACCAATAATTTTACGAAAGAGAGAGATGGTGAAAGGATGAGAGAGGATGCGCTCCTTCTCTTCTAGAGTTCGAGTTGTATCTTTCATGCAAAACGATGATTTATCTTTTTTCGCATCTTCGACCATTGGATTGCACCACAAACAACCCTCAAAACATTTTGGACATCTTTATTCATCCGTCTGCATAAATCTCAAAGCGATTATTGCACGATCCAATAGTGAATTCATGTAAAGAAAGATGAATCCTTCATTCGAGCGAAAGATAGAACCCTATTCCTCTTTCTACCGATAAGCATTGCACTAACTTAGCATGAATCCCAAAAATGAAACACGTGTCTTTGATTCCTATACTATTAACTAACAAAAAATAACACCCTCAATTTTTGGGAGCCCAAGCCCCAACTCCAGAATTTCCCATATATTGAGAGATTTTTACAGCAATTAAGTTTCATTAAGTTGCAAGTATCGCATGTCTCTCCTGAATTTTTCAACAAATAGTCTCGCTATGGCACGCATGCTGTTACAAATTCCACAAGTTCTTTTGCTCAAAAGTGAAAAATAAAAGAATCTACAAGTTGTACAATATTGTAAGAAGTCTATAACATCATTATGGAAATTTGGGTGGAATCGAGCTGTAGTTATCTGCATTTATTCTTCTAAAATGAAAGCCAAGCTAATCTGCTCCACAATCTAAGCTACATCACTAGAAGCACCATGAAGTGGTTAATTTCATCTTCGTCAATTGTCCTGGCGTTCCTTGGAGTCAGAAACTCTTAGCTTTTTTCCTTTTAGCTTCAATACTCTTTTCGAGCTCCCCTGTAGCACCCTCTAACTGACGCTTTGGAATAGAACCCCAGAGATAGAAATCGCTCTATCATTTCCTCTGCTTTGAAGTTTAGCGAGACAAGCAGAATTGACCACCGAACTACCAATATTGGCCTAGATTCTTCTCAACAATGATGCCACCCGTCATCGAAATAATAATAGAATCTATAATTGCACACAAGATTTTCTCGAATCATCCGTATGGGTAATATGTAACATCAACTTGTTGGTATTTATACTCTTACAACATATCCCTGGCAAGGAAGAATCCGGGATCTATAATTTAAGATACATTTCAGATTAAATTGATATATTAGAGGAAACACAAATGACCTTGAATTGTATCTCTTTATTACATAAGAGATGGCAACTTTTTCCTAGCGTTTTCACTTGGTTTTTTTCGCACACAGAAACAGGATTTTTTATGTTTTTGTTTTTTTATAAGAGGATGTCTTGACAACTTTTGTTTCAGAAACAAAAAAAAAAGAGAAGAGGTGTAATCATCACAAGCTTAATGCATACAGGGCATGACATTGACGATGCTTTATCCGCAGCTCACAAGGTGGTACACTGCGAATTAAAGAAGAAAACGCCTGGTGTCACTCAATGACGTGCTATCTAATAACTTGCATGGGTCCACGCCACAACGCACGAAAAATTATGATGCAAGGAATTCTGCATGTTGGTTAGCATCTCGCCATCAACTAGACATAGAACATGGCTTTTCGGCATAGCTAAGTCAGCTGACATGGACATTAACAGCCGTCTAAAATGATTGTTTTTCGGTAGGCTTGGGAGCAAATTATGGAGGAATCCTTGGCCGCCATTATGGATTACTGCTGCTCTCTGTCGGTGATGGATACATTATGGAGGAATCCTTTAGCCACCATTCTTAGCATCTTGCTTTGAATAATAAATCACTTAATTAGTTAGATCCCGGTTATAATCACCATTAACGATTGAATAAGCCTATAAATAAGAGGTCGCTCGTCCCCGTTACCCATCACAAACACTTCTAGTTTCTGTGCGCACAAACTCGAGAGAGATGGCAGTGCAAAATAGCACTAGCATTTCCTCTTGCTTTCTTTTGACAGCTTTCCTCACCCTAATAGCCTTCGCTCTTGATGCGAGTACTTGTCATGCAGCAAGACCTAACACCCATGGTACAATAAGCTTAGAATTTGTGAGGACTTCTTGTAACAAGACCAAGTACCCAAGCCTCTGCTTCAATTCACTGGCAGCTTATGCAACCACAATTCAGACAAGCCCTGTTCAACTGGCTGAGGCCGCCCTCTCTGTGAGCCTGAGCTATGCCCGTGGCGCGTCGACCATGATGACCAGGCTGTCGAAAGGCAAAGGCATGAGCTCAAGAGAAGCAGAGGCCATGAGCGATTGCATTGAGAGCTTGGGGGACTCTGTGGAGGAGCTCCGACAGTCCCTTAAAGCCATGGGGCATCTCAGCGGCAAAAATCTCAAACTTCGAGTCAATGACATCCAGACATGGGTGAGCTCAGCCTTGACAGATGAGAGCACTTGCATGGATGGCTTTGCAAACGATGGTATGAAGGCCGGGGGACGAAGTGCCCTTAGAAGCCACATCGTCAAGGTAGCGCAGCTCACCAGCAACGCCTTATCAATCATAAGCGGCCTTGCTGCTATTGAGTCCTCACCTTAAGTCCTCTCGTTAGCCTCTTATTAGCTATGTATCATGGAAGTTGCTTGCTATGAGTGTGTGCAGTTGGTAGATGACAGAGATGGCCATATGTTTATAGTATATGTAGAATATATAAAGCAGTATTAAAAAAAGAGCGTCCTAATGTACGAGGCTTCTGCCACCGCAGAATTTAGAGAGTGTATGTACAACAATGTTATAACTAGGTAATTCTGGATGCAGGTTAATATAATCTTAGTGCTTCAACTCGGGGCTCTATCTGGCAAATAGCCATCCGTAACAAGATAATTTAAAAGAAAAATGCTAAACATCAACACTCCATTCCCTGCTGCTGGTGTATTTGTCATGGAACGCTGATGCGATCTGCTAGGAATGGCCAATCCTCCCATATACCATATAAGACACCAGAGAACTGAGCAGGGAATTGAGTGGTGATGGATGCCAATACTGGCTTTAGAATTAAATTCATAGAGGTGCAAGAGTAGCTGCTTTGATGTAGAATTTTATTCGATTTTCTTTTGTGGAGAACCAGATCTAAATCTGCATTCCTGAACATCATCACTGTTACCAATTTTTTAGAATCGCCTCAGTTACTGAAGGGAGATAGAGTTTGTCTGCTTGTCGAAGATTACTGCTGACATTCTTTGTTCCTTCGAATTTTTGGTTGAGAATCAATAGGATACACGACTGGTGACAGTCTAGAACCCCACCATGTTACAAATTTGATGTCCGAATCTCTAACAGCACATGGTGAAGGCCCACTGAGCCTTTCAGCAAGACAGATCTTGAGGACCCAAGAAAAGATTGATCTATGAGGAGTAACTAGTATTAAGCTTTCTTCGTACTTCTATTTTTTTTAAAAAATAATAATCATAAAGTGAATCTTAGCATTGAGCATGCGTGATGTACTGAGAAGAGAAGGATGTTTTCGACCTTATGTACTTTGTGTTTTTCTTTAATCAATCTATAATAAATACCTCCTATCTCTACTCTATGGACTTCCTTATGCCCTTTCTCTCAAGGTAGAGCTAAACCAAGTCCGAAGAGGGAGTGCCAGAGAACAAGACATGGACTGAGAACTGGGGACTCACTAATGCAGCCTCAAGGCCTTTTTTTAGTTTGCTTTTTCTTTCTCATTCAAAAAAAAAAGAAGTTTGCTTTTTCTTTTTCATTCAAAGAAAGTAAAATTAGTAGGAACACAACGAATCATTTCGTACGAATGATAGAAGGCAAACAACCAACCAAACTTCCACCTAAATGGAGGGGTGCAACTGCTATAATGCAGCTTCACAAGGCCTTCTGTCTAATTGGCATGGGTAACAAGACCTGCAATTTTTGCTGCAATAAAGGAAGATGAGGGCCCCTATTACTTATCATTTCATGCCACCTTTTTGCATAACGACGTCGAAATGCCAGTGGCTGCACTAATGAAAATTCTTCTTCTTCTTCTTCTTTCTTTTTCAAATTTCCAAATTGCATATGATTTCTTAAATGAATTAATTTCTGTTTCAGCCAAAAAAATGCATTAATTTCTTACTCAAGAAAAATGTCTTTAAAAGAAATTCTAAGCTTTTAAAGACAAGGTCCACTCAATTCCTTGTTTAGTTACCTAACCTCCTCAGTAATGAAAATCCAGAACTCTCTGACAAGGACCTTTTTATCTTTTAGGGAGAAATCTGAAAAGGACGCGTTTGAATTGGCAAACCTTAACACATAAGATATTTCAGAAATGAGCTGTGTTTGTCGGAGCTAAATGCTGCCTTCCTTCGTGGCAGCTACGTGACTATTGAGTATACTGTAGCCATGGAGAATTACAGAATTAGAGTTTGGAATAGTTCTCTATTAGCCTTTCTTCATAATTAATGTCCTAATGATGTAATCTGCCATTAATTGTTCTTTCATTGGATTCTTTAGTTTTTTATCCAATTGATTATTGAGTGTTCTCTACTTAGTCTACCAGACATTCTTTGGACATGGTATTCCATCTCCATAGTGTCGGATCTAATGTCTCTGTTTTCCCTTGAAATCTTGCTTCTCCACTGGTGAGTAGAGGGGGAAGGGCCTGTGCTTGGCTGAGGTCGATGACTGCATAATATAGAATGGAGAAGCCGCTTTTCCTGTTGGTTGCGGCAAGTTTAAAATAAAGCGCTTTATCTATGTCAGGTGTCTGAACTTTTTCTCAGTCTTCGTAATTCTTTTATATGATGGCACCATTCATGCCCTGCTGGAATCCAAGGTTCAGTGCGAAGGAGCAGCGTCCGTGAGATCAAATGCGAGGCTTATTTGAAGGAATCGGTCCATTTCCGACCTCCATCTTTTCAGAGCCTTTCAATCTTTAGCGTTGTCTCAGAACTGTTCGAAGCTCTCCTTGACTAAGAGCAATACTCTACTGGAGCCAGAACTGGTTCAGCTCTCATCTCTTCAGGCCGTCCTGTTCTTATTTCTCTTAATTAGGACGGATTTTTGAATGCTCCACAGTCTTCGGAATGTCAATTCTCTTCATTTCCTTTCTGTTTTGATGTCTCTGCTTGAAAACCGCTCTGTACCAGCTAATATCTGTTCTTTGGTTCTGTTGTTCTTACTCTGTTTTGGTTGCCCTGTTTCTGTTATTCTTTGGTTATGGCATCACTGTCTCAGGCAGTAACAGATCTTTCTCTTTGTATCTCTTAGCTTAATTCCAATAAAGGCCAGGTTAAGGTACGCCATCTCGGTGCAAGCTCCATGCTGGTGCTATTCTATTATTATGTTGGTACAAACAGTGTAGCCGAGTATCGATATGCTTTTCAGACTATATGTCATTACCCAATTGGTACCATATGGTATGTTCGTATCATTTAGGCCTTGTTTGGGGGAGCTTTTGGAGGGCCAAAAAGCACTTTCTGGCCCTCCAAAAGTACTTTTAAGTAAAAAACAGTGTTTGGTAAAATTTTGGAAAAGCTGTTTCAGCTTTTGCGGGAAGCTGAAAACAGCTTTTTGGCAGAAGCTCCATTTTGGAGCTTTCCGAAAACGCTGTTTTCAGCTTTGTCGGGAAGCTGTAATTTTGACCAAAATACCCCCATTCAAAAAAAAAAATTCCTCCCAAAAACCTCTCTCTCGCTGCCTGTTCCTCTTCCACCGAACCGCACTCCCTCTCCCCCGCTGCCGCACCCCCTCCTTCTCCCCCGGCGCCGCACCCCCTCCCTCTCCCACGGTGCGGAGGTGCCGAAGAAGAGGAAGACGGGTAGTCTTCCCCTTCCCGCGGCGGCCGCCGGCCACGATTTCCCCGTCATGGAAAGGGGAGGCGCCGAACAAGGAGGTCCCACGGTGGGGAGGTGCCGAAGAAGAGGAAGAAGAAGGGGGCGCCCTCCTCCTTCCTGCGGCCGCCGCCGGTTACGACCCACCCCCTCCCGCATCCGCCACGGCCCGGCCTCTTTCCGGCGCCGTCGGCCTCGCGGGAGGAGAGCTCTTCCCAGGGGGCCAGCCGTGGCCGCCGAGACTGCCACAGCCGCCGCCGGCCACGGCCCGGCCCCCTCCCGCGGCCGCCGCGACGTGGCCCCCTCCCGCGGCCGCCGCGGCGTGGCCCCCTTCCGGCATCGCCGGCCGCGGGAGGAGAAGAAAGGAGAACGGGGTAGAGGAAGGAAGGAGAAGAAGAGAAGAAAAAAAGAAAAGGAAAAGAAAAGAAAAAAAAGAAGAAAAGGAAAGAAAAAAAAGAGAAAAAAAAAAGAAAAGAAAAGAAAAGAAAAAAAGAATAAATAAATAAATAAACACACGCCCGCATGGATTCTCACATACTCCTTCCGTTCAAGCCTTGACGTCCTCGTCAGGCTAAGGGTTCATATCTATTCAAATCTAATCACAAACACCACGATTGGCCCGTGATTAGCCCCAATAGATCCGTGCTGCAGTGTTCCCTAGTCCACATAGATTATGGGCTGGGTCCGCTCTGATACCATTTGTAACAATTCAGGATCTCACCCAAAATGACTAGCCGGAAGGTATTATTTGGGTTCCTTGATCCTGTCTAAATACCCAAGATCTACCCAGCGAATAACCGATGTGGGACTAAACACACGCCCGCACGGATCCTCACAGTTCTCTATTAGCCTGTCTTCATAATTAATGTCCTAATGATGTAATCTGCCATTAATTGTTCTTTCATTGGATTCTTTAGTTTTTTATCCAATTGATTATTGAGTGTTCTCTACTTAGTCTACCAGACATTCTTTGGACATGGTATTCCATCTCCATAGTGTCGGATCTAATGTCTCTGTTTTCCCTTGAAATCTTGCTTCTCCACTGGTGAGTAGAGGGGGAAGGGCCTGTGCTTGGCTGAGGTCGATGACTGCATAATATAGAATGGAGAAGCCGCTTTTCCTGTTGGTTGCGGCAAGTTTAAAATAAAGCGCTTTATCTATGTCAGGTGTCTGAACTTTTTCTCAGTCTTCGTAATTCTTTTATATGATGGCACCATTCATGCCCTGCTGGAATCCAAGGTTCAGTGCGAAGGAGCAGTGTCCATGAGATCAAATGCGAGGCTCATTTGAAAGAATCGGTCCATTTCCGACCTCCATCTTTTCAGAGCCTTTCAATCTTTAGCGTTGTCTCAGAACTGTTCGAAGCTCTCATTGACTAAGAGCAATACTCTACTGGAGCCAGAACTGGTTCAGCTCTCATCTCTTCAGGCCGTCCTGTTCTTATTTCTCTTGATTAGGACGGATTTTTGAATGCTCCACAGTCTTCGGAATCTCAATTCTCTTCATTTCCTTTCTGTTTTGATGTCTCTGCTTGAAAACCGCTCAGTACCAGCTAATATCTGTTCTTAGGTTCTGTTGTTCTTACTCTGTTTTGGTTGCCCTGTTTCTGTTGTTCTTTGGTTATGGCCTCACTGTCTCAGGCAGTAACAGATCTTTCTCTTTGTATCTCTTAGCTTAATTCCAATAAAAGCCAGGTTAAAGTACGCCATCTCGGTACGAGCTCTATGCTGGTGCTATTCTATTATTATGTTGGTACAAACAGTGTAGAGATAGATTGGAAATATCGAGTATCGATATGTCTTCCATACTATATGCCATTACCTAATTGGTACCATATGGTATGTTCGTGTCATTTGGTTCGGTATGGTATAGCATATCTTGGGCCGGATGATTATAACCTCTCTTATCATTAAAAAACGGAAAAGTTGCTTTATGCATTGTGAACTATAAGACTTGGATGATATCATTTTGCGTCACAGAGATGGCAAATACCTTGCATTATTTGCCAAACACAAGGCTCAAGCTAGACATGGCAAAGACCATCTCGAAAAAAACAATCCAATAGCCCCCTACCTGTTCACTCTGGCCTTCGACATTCTAAACTGCATCCTAAAGCATGGTACTCATGCATTAGTTCAACTAGTAGGATGTGGGGAAACGACTACTAGGATCTGCAGTACTCAATATGCTATAATGACACGCTTCTATTCAGTCATGCTGAGACAGCGCAGGTGACTAATTTCAAGCTGATCCCCTACAGTTTCGAGTTGATTTATGGGCTAAAGATTAACTTCAACGAGAGCTCAGTTATAGTCCTTGGAGCAGAGTCGCAGCAAGGTGAACAGTATGCCAAAATCCTTCACTGAAGCTTGATTATTTCCCTGTTAAATACGTAGACGTACTATTATCACTGGGAACTCTGTCGAGGAATGAGACTGGCAGGTGCTTTTTAATAAGTTTGATAAAAAAATGGCAGCCTGGAAAGGAAATTTTCTCTCTTTCGGGGGAGGACTTGTGCTAGTAAACGCTGTCCTCTAGACCAGATTCCATGCTCATTTCTTTGGAGAGGAAGCACTTATACGTCTAGTTTCGCTTGTCTTGTCAAATGGCAAGCGGTCTGTAAGAGTAAGAAGGAACGTCTCGGAGTGCGTTTACACGTGAAAGCATGCGATGGAGCAAGAGTAGGTCCTCAAAGGCCAGCAAAACTGAGTTCATAAGAACCTCCCTCCTGTACATCAGAAAACTCAAGCATTGCGTTGCCATGCGAGGCGTCCCAATATGAAGTCCTCTTAAACCATTCAACAACACTAGGTCAAGTTGGTAAAATATCTTGTATACATACAAAGAGATCTATGTCCAATCTCATCTTCACTCTCATATTTAGCCAGGCTTTCACTCACCCTAATTGTTAAAAAAATGATCTTGCACAGTCGTTGAGCCTAAATTTGTTCTACATGCAGTCCAATGAAGATGTCACCATGGCTAGTTTGTACTGCCATTATGGTTTAAGGTTCCCGTGGGAAGTTTTGAGCAAGCGTTACAAAAGAGAAAAAAAGCTGGATGATTGGTTGAGCAGTAGGTAAGGCCCGACTGACCACCACCAAGCCGCCTCCATCCTCAAGTGCCACATTAACCTGGTGAACTGAACAGCCGATGGATGATTAATTAGTTGTAATGTTCTTATAAAAGAAGAATAAATCTCTATCAAAACGAACACAAACTTTTGAGTTGGTACTCAAAAAACTAGGATTTTTTACCTGTATTAAGAACTGATCTCGCATTGTTTTTTTTTTTTTGTTGAGACAAAGGTTTTCTTCTGTTCTGTGGCTTAAGATGGCACGCAAGCCTCAAACACTAAAAACAAAATAAAATTTTATCATAGACGGAGCAACGAAGCAAAGAGGAACACCCTGCATCGAAACAAAATCCTGCATCCAAAGTCAAAGTCCTGAAACAAAACGGATGAAGCCACCCCCACACTCGCATCCGCAGTTTCCCCGGCCATCAGTTTTCCGGGGCCTGTTTGCGGCGAGCTTCCTACGCTAAAATATTATCCATCCAACCCTACCCATCGAACTGAGGTTAGCAAGCTTGGAGACGCGCGTGGGTGCTTCGCAGCCCTTCAACAGATACCCTTCCCTACCCTCCCTCCCTCCTTCCAACCATTACGAATCACCATCTAATCAGCCATTAAAAATATTAAACCCAATCAAAAGAGAACTTCAGCTTATTCCCATGGCTATAAATCACCATTCACCCGTAACCCGGAAAAAATTACGATTCATGTGTGTCCGTTTTGACTTAAACTAATTTTAGTAATTTTGACATTACGATATAGGAATGTTCGCATTTTTGAGCTAACTTAAACTTATAGTAATATACTAATTTTAAAAAATTTTATCAGTCTTCTTCGACTGAAAGTATTTGTGCCCAGAAAAACTGCTTGATTCTTATCTTAAATTTAAGAATAACCTCATTGGTGCCACATGTTAAGAGACGTAGATTTATTTTTTTTAAAAAAAATCTAATTTATATCATAATATAGAACTTATATAATTACACGTTGAAATTACAGAAAATTTTTAAACTATTGCTCAGCTGAATAGTATTATAGCTATTTTAAAATAAATTTTATTATTATTTTTTTAATATATTTTTATATATTTTTAAATTTTTTATAAATAATTTCCGTAAAACTCTATTTTGACCGGATGGTTTTAGGGCCCCCCACCCCTCTCTTCGTATTAAAAAATAATAATATACTAATCTCTTTTCCTTTCCTTTCTTAATTCAGATAGTATACAGCAGACCTCGTAGCCTCCGTTATCCGGAGGAGATCGAAGCGGTGGAGCGAGGGGAGGGCGAGGGTTGAGCGGAGCGAATAGGAGAAAGGAGAAAAGAGAGGAGAAGAAGAAAAAAGAATTAGAAAATGGCGGGAGAAACTGTCCGGATAACGGCCTCAGCCACCTCCTGCTTCCATGGCTCCCGCCGGCCGGCCCTTCTTGCTTCCCATCGCTTACTGGGGCCAAAATACTTCCTCACCTCCGGCCTCCGCCGAGCCTCCTCCTCTCACCTCTTCGGCGGCCTTCGCCTGAGGCCCAGTTCGACGACCCCGACGTCACAGGAGAGGAGAAGGAATCCCTCCGTCGTCGCCATGGCTGCCGATGGTCAGTCTCTTCCCCTGCCCTCTCTCTTTCTCTTCTCAGCTTCTATGAGTTCTATCAGTAGCTGTAGTTTCTTGTCTTTTATTTCTCTTAAGACTGTAATGAGTTGTATGGGGGTCTTGGATAAGGATATTTAGTGCCCGTATTTCACTAAACAACACAAATGTTAGTAGAGATGCATATAATGTGGGATGCATTCAGCATGTTTGTGTAAATGATTCAGAAGCAGAGCATTGAGTGAGCAGTAGAGTTTCTAGGTCTTAAAGTCTTCTTTCATATTAGGAATTGGGGTGATATTCCCATTTCTAGGAAATTCTTGTATGATAGTTGATGGAGAAAGAGATGTAGGGATTTTTTTTTGGGGAACTTGCTCAGCGGTCCATTTATTGACCGAACTTTAACATTAAATCCCTGTTGACCGGTTGTTAAACAACCGGTCCATATATATTTTAACATTGCTTTATGGGACAAAAATGCCCCCGCCTCTCCCATTCCCACCGAAGAAGGAGAAGAAAAAGGCAGCCGCCGGCCACGGCCCACCCCCTCCCGCGCCTGCCGCCGGCACGGCCCACCCCCTCCCGCGCCTGCCGCCGGCCACAGCCCGCCCCCTCCCGCACCCGCTGCCCCCTTCCGCGCCGCCGGAATTACCTCCGCCCCCACGGTGGGGAGGTGCCAAAGAAGAGGAGCCGCTGCCCCCCCCCGGTGGCCCCATCCTGCGGCCGCCACCGTCCGACCCCCTTCCGTAGCTGCCGGCCTCGCGAGAGGAGAAGGAAGAAGAAAGAAGGAGAAGGGAAGAAGAGAAGAAAAAAAAAAGAAAAAGAAAAGAAAAAAAAGAAAATGAAAGAAAAAGAAGAAAAGAAAATAAAATAAAAATAAAAATAAAATTAACTGTGTTCCTAGACAAGCTAACTGTGTTCACAGACAACTTAACTGTGTTCACAGACCTGGAGTCGACCCCTTAACAGCACGAGTCGACCCCTGCTCACCTGGAGTCGACTCTCAGGCTTTCCTAGACAACTTAACTGTGTTCCCAGACAAGTTAACTGTGTTTCCAAACAACTTAACTGTGTTTCTAGACAACTGTGTTCCTAGACAAATTAACTGTGTTCCTAGACAAGTTAACTGTGTTCCCAAACAACTTAACTGTATTCTTAGATAACTGTGTTCCTAAACAACTTAACTGTGTTCACAGACAACTTAACTGTGTTCCTAGACAACTGTGTTCCTAGACAAGTTAACTGTGTTCCCAAACAATTTAACTGTGTTCCTAAACAACTGTGTTCCTAGACAAGTTAACTGTGTTCCTAGACAAGTTAACTGTGTTCCCAGACAAGTTAACTGTGTTCCCAGACAACTTAACTGTGTTCCCAGACAAGTTAACTGTGTTCCCAAACAACTTAACTGTGTTCCTAGACAACTGTGTTCCTAGACAAATTAACTGTGTTCCTAGACAAGTTAACTGTGTTCCCAAACAACTTAACTGTATTCTTAGATAACTGTGTTCCTAAACAACTTAACTGTGTTCACAGACAACTTAACTGTGTTCCTAGACAACTGTGTTCCTAGACAAGTTAACTGTGTTCCCAAACAATTTAACTGTGTTCCCAAACAACTGTGTTCCTAGACAAGTTAACTGTGTTCCTAGACAACTTAACTGTGTTCCCAGACAAGTTAACTGTGTTCCTAGACAACTTAACTGTGTTCCCAGACAAGTTAACTGTGTTTCCAGACAACTTAACTGTGTTCCTAGACAACTGTGTTCCTAGACAAATTAACTGTGTTCCTAGACAAGTTAACTGTGTTCCCAAACAACTTAACTGTATTCTTAGATAACTGTGTTCCTAAACAACTTAACTGTGTTCACAGACAACTTAACTGTGTTCCTAGTTAACTGTGTTCCTAGACAAGTTAACTGTGTTCCCAAACAATTTAACTGTGTTCCTAAACAACTGTGTTCCTAGACAAGTTAACTGTGTTCCTAGTCAACTTAACTGTGTTCCCAGACAAGTTAACTGTGTTCCTAGACAACTTAACTGTGTTCCCAGACAAGTTAACTGTGTTCCTAGACAACTTAACTGTGTTCCCAGACAAGTTAACTGTGTTCCCAAACAACTTAACTGTGTTCCTAGACAACTGTGTTCCTAGACAAATTAACTGTGTTCCTAGACAAGTTAACTGTGTTCCCAAACAACTTAACTGTATTCTTAGATAACTGTGTTCCTAAACAACTTAACTGTGTTCACAGACAACTTAACTGTGTTCCTAGACAACTGTGTTCCTAGACAAGTTAACTGTGTTCCCAAACAATTTAACTGTGTTCCCAAACAACTGTGTTCCCAGACAAGTTAACTGTGTTCCTAGACAACTTAACTGTGTTCCCAGACAAGTTAACTGTGTTCCCAGACAACTTAACTGTGTTCCTAGACAACTGTGTTCCTAGACAAATTAACTGTGTTCCTAGACAAGTTAACTGTGTTCCCAAACAACTTAACTGTATTCTTAGATAACTGTGTTCCTAAACAACTTAACTGTGTTCACAGACAACTTAACTGTGTTCCTAGACAACTGTGTTCCTAGACAAGTTAACTGTGTTCCCAAACAATTTAACTGTGTTCCTAAACAACTGTGTTCCTAGACAAGTTAACTGTGTTCCTAGACAACTTAACTGTGTTCCCAGACAAGTTAACTGTGTTCCTAGACAACTTAACTGTGTTCCCAGACAAGTTAACTGTGTTCCTAGACAACTTAACTGTGTTCCCAGACAAGTTAACTGTGTTCCCAAACAACTAGACAACTGTGTTTCTAGACAAGTTAACTGTGTTCCCAAACAACTTAACTGTATTCTTAGATAACTGTGTTCCTAAACAACTTAACTGTGTTCACAGACAACTTAACTGTGTTCCTAGACAACTGTGTTCCTAGACAAGTTAACTGTGTTCCAGACAAGTTTACTGTGTTCCTAAACAACTGTGTTCCTAGACAAGTTAACTGTGTTCCTAGACAACTTAACTGTGTTCCCAGACAAGTTAACTGTGTTCCTAGACAACTTAACTGTGTTCCCAGACAAGTTAACTGTGTTCCCAAACAACTTAACTGTGTTCCTAGACAACAGTGTTCCTAGACAAATTAACTGTGTTCCTAGACAAGTTAACTGTGTTCCCAAACAACTTAACTGTATTCTTAGATAACTGTGTTCCTAAACAACTTAACTGTGTTCACAGACAACTTAACTGTGTTCCTAGATAACTGTGTTCCTAGACAAGTTAACTGTGTTCCCAAACAATTTAACTGTGTTCCTAAACAACTGTGTTCCTAGACAAGTTAATTGTGTTCCTAGACAACTTAACTGTGTTCCCAGATAAGTTAACTGTGTTCCCAGACAACTTAACTGTGTTCCCAGACAAGTTAACTGTGTTCCCAAACAACTTAACTGTGTTCCTAGACAACTGTGTTCCTAGACAAATTAACTGTGTTCCTAGACAAGTTAACTGTGTTCCCAAACAACTTAACTGTATTCTTAGATAACTGTGTTCCTAAACAAGTTAACTGTGTTCACAGACAACTTAACTGTGTTCCTAGACAAGTTAACTGTGTTCCTAGACAAGTTAACTGTGTTCCTAAATAATTTAACTGTGTTCCTAAACAACTGTGTTCCTAGACAAGTTAACTGTGTTCCTTGACAAATTAACTGTGTTCCTAGATAACTTAACTGTGTTCCCAGACAAGTTAACTGTGTTCCCAAACAACTTAACTGTGTTCCTAAACAACTGTGTTCCTAGACAACTTAACTTTGTTCACAGACAACTTAACTGTGTTCCTAGACAAGTTAACTGTGTTCACAGACAACTTAACTGTGTTCACAAACCTGGGGTCGACCCCTGCTCACTTGGAGTCGACTCTCTCAGGCTTTCCAGAGAGCTGTTTTTTGCCTGATTTCAGGGGTCGACTCCAGCTCTTTAGGGGTCGACCCCAGCTCTTCAGGGGTCGACCCCTAAAGAGCTGGGGTCGACCCCAGCTCAGCATAAGTCTACAATAATTTTCTAATAACACTTAACTGTGTGCACAGTCGAAATAACTGTGTTCTGGGGTAGAATAAGTGTGTTCCGGGATGATTTAAATATGTTCCAAGCTTATTTAACCGTGTGTCATGTTAGATTAAGTGTGTTCCAAACTTATTTAATTGTTCCAAGCTTATTTAACTTTATTTTTATTTTTTTATTTTTTTCTTTTTTTTTCCTTTTTTTTTTCTTCTCTTCTTCCCTTCTTCTTCTTTCTTCTTTTTTCTCCTTCCGCGAGCTGGCGGCACACAGTTAAATTGTCTGCGAACACAGTTAACAGGACTGTGCACACAGTTAAGTGTTCTTAGAAAATTGTTGTAGAAGTGAGCGAGTCGACCCAAGATTTTCACAAGTCGACCCCAGCCGAGCAGGAGTCGACCCCAGTTCAAACTTTTTCTTTTCTTTTTCTTTTTTTTCTTCTCTTCTTCCCTTCTTCTTCTTTCTTCTCTTCCCGCGAGGCCGGCGGCGCCGGAAAGGGGCTGGGCCACGGCGGACGCTGGAGGAGGGCGGGCCGTGGCCGGCGACAGCCGCAGGACGCGGGACGGCGCCCTTCTTCCTCTTCTTCGGCACCTTCCCACCATGGGGGCAGGGGCGGAGGCATTCCCGGCGGCGCGGCCGCGGGAGGGGGCTCGGGAGGAGGCGAGCCGGGCCGGCGGCGGCCGCGGGAGGGGGCAGGCCGCGGTCGGCAGCAGCCGCGGCTGGGAGATTACAGTTTGGAAAGTCTCTGAAATTCTTCTTCTTCGGAAGGATGGGAGATCATGAGGGAAGGGGCATTTTCGGTATCTTATTTCAAAATAAAAAGGGCTCAGGGACCGGAAATTACAGTTTGGAAAGTTTCTGGACCGGTTGTTTTAGATTTAATTAACAAGGACTTTTTGTTATAGTGGAGTCTTTAGAGGGATGGGAAAGTCAATTACCCTTTTTTTTTATAAAAAAAATAGAGACTCTGCTCTGCTCGCTAACCTATCATCTCCAACTGATACAGACTCTACTAAACCATCATCTTCCAATATGAGCATTTAAACATTATTATAAAATATGAATATTTCTTCATTAAACTGAAGACAAACAAGTCATTTGGACATGGAAAAGTTTAATACCTACCACTAGACTTCCTACGAAACGGCTAGATACCATGTTCATTCTTGTTCTAGATGTTTATATGAAGTTTATGATGGATAAAGTGCTGCCATGCTAGTCCCAAGTATGGATGAACAAGCTGGATGGTTGATATTGATTGATAGGCAATAGTGGGAAGCATGTCAAGTGTGAAATGGATCCCAATTTGATATTGGAGTTAACATAGATGAAAGTTGTGAAAGAAGCTTGAAATATGTTTGGTGAATAAAGATCAGTATAGCGTACTCCAAATGGTCGAGACAAGGCTAGATCGTCATCCTTATAGCTTATTATTGTAAGCTATTTTTCTTATAGTTATGCTACCAGCAAATGTTTGATGTGCTAACATAAAACAACTTCCCATATCTATGTTGTTCATGCCTTCATTTATGCTTCAAATATAAATTTTGTCAGCCAACTTGATTAGATGTTGTTTTTTAACATGGTTGTTCTTATAAAGGTTTATTTGAGGCTAGCCTTGCCTCCCACCTCAAAATGTGGCTCCTCTAAAATGCCTTGAAGAGAGGTTTATATGAGGAGGCACACCTTGTTCCTCATCTTAAACCTTATGTGAGAAGCATTTATGTAGCATTGATAATTTGTAGTCCGTGGACAGGGAAGGATAGATCTTCTTTATTATTTACTGAATCATGGCATTCTTGTACGTTGACCCAGATGCCAAACTTAAGTGTGGTTAAATATATTGTGGTATGTTAACCAAGTCATGGATATTTGGCTTTGCAATATGTAATTCCTACCAAGCTTATAACCAAATTTATATATGAAAATTTCACTAATGTATCTGCATATTTAGGTATTTTCCACATCATAAATGCACATGGTATATGTGTGTGTCTATTTCATGATGCAAACAAAAAGCAAGTAAGAAAAGATAGTAAATGAATTAACATGTTGGAAACTTTATTTATTGTCTGTGATTTTCTCTTAAGAATTAGGAGGGGCTAATCTACACTTTTTCTCCCCTGTAGCCACCCCGTCCTCGGGGGGCTGAATCCAACCGGAATCAAATCCCTGCCCCCCTTACCCAAGTGGCAAGAGGTGATACCGTCCGAGCAAGAGCTTGGTGATGTTGTCTACGATTTATATGATGGCAAAAGATAGTTTTGAAAACAATAATTGCTTTTTTGTGGTATAGAAGTGATACATTTTTTAATTGGTTGCTTGCCAGAGACAAAGCGACAAGTACCACTGAAGGATTACCGCAATATTGGAATTATGGCTCACATAGATGCAGGAAAAACTACTACCACAGAGCGCATTCTCTACTACACAGGAAGGAATTATAAGATTGGTGAGGTACATGAAGGAACAGCTACAATGGACTGGATGGAACAGGAACAAGAGAGAGGCATCACTATAACCTCTGCAGCAACTACCACCTTTTGGAAGAATCACAGAATTAACATTATTGATACTCCTGGCCATGTTGATTTTACACTTGAAGTGGAGCGTGCTCTCAGGGTCTTGGATGGCGCTATATGCTTGTTTGACAGTGTTGCTGGGGTGGAGCCGCAGTCTGAAACTGTGTGGAGACAAGCAGATAAATATGGAGTCCCTAGAATATGCTTTGTCAATAAAATGGATCGCCTTGGGGCTAACTTCTTTAGAACTAGGGATATGATAGTGACGAACTTGGGTGCTAAACCTCTAGTAGTCCAATTGCCAGTGGGTGCAGAAGACAGCTTCCAAGGAGTTGTTGATCTGCTGAAAATGAAAGCTGTGATCTGGACAGGGGAAGAGTTAGGTGCAAAATTTGCATATGAAGACATACCAGATGATCTCCAAGATTTGGCTCAAGAGTACAGAAACCAGATGATAGAAACTATTGTTGAATTAGATGATAAAGCTATGGAAAACTATCTAGAAGGAATTGAGCCAGATGAACAAACTATGAAAGAATTAATTAGAAAAGGCACAATATCGAGCAGTTTTGTCCCAGTTTTATGTGGTTCGGCATTTAAAAACAAAGGTGTTCAACCATTGCTTGATGCTGTCATTGATTACTTGCCTTCACCAATTGACTTGCCACCAATGAAAGGTTCAGATCCTGACAATGCAGAATTTGTCATTGAAAGGCCTCCTAGTGATGATGAACCATTTGCTGGACTGGCTTTCAAGATTATGAGTGATCCATTTGTAGGGTCTCTTACATTTGTGAGAGTGTACTCGGGGAAGTTGATTGGAGGTTCTTACGTTCTCAATGCAAACAAAGGAAAGAAAGAGAGAATTGGAAGACTTCTAGAGATGCATGCTAATAGTAGGGAGGACATCAAGTCAGCTTTGACAGGTGATATTGTTGCTTTAGCGGGTTTGAAAGATACAATCACAGGTGAGACACTGTGTGATCCTGAGAAACCTATAGTGCTCGAACGTATGGACTTTCCAGATCCTGTTATCAAGGTTGCTATAGAACCCAAGACCAAGGCTGATATTGATAAAATGGCAGTTGGACTAATTAAGCTAGCTCAAGAAGACCCATCTTTCCACTTCTCTAGAGATGAGGAAATTAACCAAACTGTTATTGAAGGAATGGGGGAGCTGCATCTTGAGATCATCGTTGATCGACTGAAGAGGGAGTTCAAGGTTTGCAGTTTAACTGATAATAATTATCTTGAGTCCTAATTTGCATGTCCATGCATGTACATGCAAACACTGTTTATGAATTTGAAACCACATTTAATAGCTAAACTCCTGCATGCATTACAATTTTTTTTGTAGGAGTTCCCTGTTTAGTTGGTACATCTTTTTTCCTCCTCAGAAGTTTCTTTTCTTAGCTCTTCATTTTCCAAGTTTTGCCATATGCATATTTTTCATCATGGATTCCACTGCATAAACAGGTCGAAGCAAATGTAGGCGCACCTCAGGTTAATTACCGTGAAAGCATCTCAAGAGTTTCAGAAGTGCAATATATCCACAAGAAGCAGTCTGGTGGACAAGGGCAATTTGCAGACATTACTGTCAGATTCGAGCCCTTGGAACCAGGAAGTGGGTATGAATTCAAGAGTGAAATAAAGGGTGGAGCAGTGCCAAGGGAATATATCCCAGGAGTGATGAAAGGGTTGGACGAATGCATGAGCAATGGCGTGCTTGCTGGCTACCCGGTTGTTGATGTCCGAGCTGTGTTGGTTGATGGCTCTTATCATGATGTTGATTCTAGTGTTCTGGCATTTCAACTGGCAGCCCGGGGTGCTTTCCGGGAGGGAATGAAAAAAGCTGGTCCAAAGATGCTGGAACCTATAATGAAAGTTGAAGTAGTCACTCCAGAAGAGCATTTGGGTGATGTTATTGGTGACCTAAACTCTAGGAGAGGCCAGATCAATAGTTTTGGTGATAAGCCAGGTGGTCTTAAGGTATGTAAGAAAGCACCATATTTTGTCATCCTCTTGAGCGTGGATTACTTTTTCTGGTCGTTGCTAAATGCCTGTGGCAGAAGCCAGCATGGTAGACTCCAAAACCTGTAGATGAGATGACCACCGAGAGTTGCACACTTGTTTTATTCTAACTTTTTTTATAATGCTGCTAACATAATAGATGCATTCAATTAATTCAAGGGAAATAAAAAAACCAATAATACCGATTTTCATCGAGGATTATGTTCATATATTGCTTGGTTGTTAATTTCTTTCATCTTGTAGGTAAACTTCTTCCTTTTACTACTTAGTTGCACTTGCTCATTAATGCTCTAAAATAAGTACTAACTAGGCCCTTGCCAATACTTTTCAAATGCAGGTAGTTGATGCCTTGGTGCCACTGGCTGAAATGTTCCAATACGTAAGTACGCTTCGGGGAATGACAAAAGGGCGTGCATCTTACACAATGCAGCTTGCGAAGTTTGATGTTGTCCCACAGCATATCCAAAACCAGCTCTCCTCGAAACAGGAAGCAGTTGCAGCTTAATCCAGTTGATTAGGGGATTCGTGCAGATAAGCAAGGTTGTTGGAGCATCAAAAGTTTCAACACTCAAGTTTGAGATAAAAGGAGAACATTTTGTAATTCAATTACTTACTGAAAATGTAAAAAAGATACTTAGGCCCAAATTCATTGTTCTTGTAGTTCATAAAGATTGCTGGTCTCTAAATAGCATTGGTTTCCCCTGTATCTACTCTTTTCTTTCCTGCATTGATACTTGGACAATAACTTCAGAACTCGTTCGCGTTTACACTGCCCATTAGTTGTACTTATCAAAGTTTAAACACATCCACCAAACAATTGTTTTAACGGAACGATTCCAAATTAGCCAATTCTGAAGACCAAAGCAATAGTTCCTTATGCATCTTTACTGTCAGTACAGTACAGTGACTGATAGCAGTCGGCCAACTTGTTCTGTCTCTCCAACTCAGGCAAGTGTTTCTTATTTGAAGTATTATCGAACATTCTTAGGATGCAAATATCTTATATGGGTACGGTATTACTTGACCATCTTTCAGTGCTAAGTTTACTCACTCAGGATATTTGTTTCAAAATGATTACATCTCAAAATACAGTCCTGGTTTCGCACGAACTTAAATGGAGCAAGTGTTTTTAGATGCATTTTCTCCATCTGTATCAACATGAGGATGACTTTTCCTGTATATGCTTTATTGCACTAAAAATGATGAGAGAGAGAAGGGGTCTTGTGTTTGGATCAAAATACGATTATAAAGGCAGCTCCTTAACAGAGTTCATCTTGCCTTGAGGAGTACTGTGAGAACCGTCCCAGCTGAAGGCAGGGAGGTCTCAATGGATGCCGCCCGAATAAGGGAGCCGTCAGTCTCCCCACATCACGGAGGAGGCGAACTGTTGTGAAACTGTCTCCATCACGCGGAGCCGTCACGGAATGGCCGCGAGCTGCCCGAAACTGTAAGGACCCGTGCGGGCGTGGGTTTAGTCCCACATCAATTATTCGCTGGGTAGATCTTGGATACTTATACAGGATTAAGCAACCCAAATAATACCTTCCGGCTAGCCATTTTGGGTGAGGTCCTGAGTTGTTACAAATGGTATCAGAGCGGACTCGGCCCATAACCTATATGGATTAGGGGACACTGCAGCACGGATCCATTGGGGCTGACCACGGGCCAATCGTGGTGTTTGTGATTAGATTTAAATAGATTTGAACCCTTAGCCTGACGAGGACGTCAGGGCTTGAACGGGGGGAGTCTGTGAGGACCCATGCGGGCGTGTGTTTAGTCCCACATCGGTTATTTGCTGGGTAGATCTTGGGTACTTATATAGGATCAAGGAACCCAAATAATACCTTCCGGCTAGCCATTTTGGGTGAGATCCTGGGTTGTTACAGAAACTGCCGCCTACCTTGATTCTTGGGTGCCCTCACTCCTTGGTCATCTCAAAGTGAATTTCAGTGGTGGTATGTCGGTGGATGGTGGATCTGGAGGTATCGGATTCGTGATCAGAGATTCTTTTGGCGGGCTGGTAGCAGCCGAGGGGCGGCGCACTCCTGGGATCACTGTTGTAGTGGCAGAGCTTCGGGCTGCATGGAAGGAGCTGACATATGCGAGGAGGACGCTTGGAGTCGAGAGGGTGTATCTCGAAGGGGACTCTTTTGTGATGATTGATTGAATCCGAGGTGTGGATAGATATGGGGATGACCATCCTCTCATCAGAGAGACTCGTAGGCTGGTTCAGGAGATGGATGGGCTACAGGCAGTACATGTATTTTGTGAGGCGAACAGGGCAGCAGACTGGATCGTCTCTTTCGTCGCCTCGCATTTTGGAGATTTTCTATGAACATCTACAGAAGATATTCCCTCTCCTTTGTACTCTTTACTTTCTCGTGACCGGACAGGATGTGCTTAAGCTAGAGCTATATAAATTGCCGCATTTACCAAAAAAAAAAAAAAAAAAAAAAGCCGCCTAACTACTCCGGTGAGGGCGGAACGGTGCAGCCGCCACCTTATACTACTTCTTTTGCCCCTCCTCTGGCTCAAGGATCACCCACCCCGCCATCATCTTCCTCTTTCCTCTCACCTCCTCCACCGAAACCCTAACCGTAGCTCAACAACACCCGTCTCCAATTGCAGAAACCCTAGCCCCAATGGCGGAAACCCTAGAGCTCCTTTCCTCCACCTCGCGCTTCCTCATGCAGGTGATGAAACTAAGTCCAATACGGTCGACCATAAGAGATGAGATTTCCCGGCATCTCCTTGTCGAAATTTGCTTCAAGAATGGGCTGGCTGTGCCTTATAGCTTGATGTGCCTTTCCTTTCAAGCCTAAAAATCGGATCTTGGGCTTTCTTCCTGGGGTCGGCCTTGCAAGGATTCAATGTGTTTCTGTTGAATGGAAGCAGCTCATGCCAAGCGATCAGCTACGGAAGCACAAGTTCGAGGAGAAAGAAGCATGTAAAGAGCTTTTCATGATCAGCAGCAGAGCTTTCTCGCCAGCCATGATATGTTTTTTTATGGTACGCTGTCAATCACACGGCAACAAGATTAGAGAATAAAAAACTAAGTGGAAGTATAGGGATTGATCCGTGGTTCGCCTATATCAAAACCTCAACCCAGTCTATAGCACCATTTACCTTCTTGTATACATATATGGCTTGGCAAAAGACATACTCTCCTAGCAATCTACAGGCATTGTGGAGTAGCGGTCTCTTCTCCGCACCACATCTGCGACTCCGAACCAATTCAATCACCATAGTCGAATCCTTCTTGAGGAGGATATGATTCACATCCAACACCATCATCGCATAGAAGATGCTCTTCCATGCTACTCTAAACTCGGTGCAAGCAAGAGATGTATCAAAAATCTGTCTCCTTCCGCCGCCACTACTCTGGCATCGTGGTCTAAATCCCACCCGCCAGCCATGTATTCGGCCACCTCCTTGTCAGTCGTATACGACATGATAGCTGGTATGGCTCGTTCGAGTGGGGTGCTGCAGCCCAATCGGTCATAATCTTCGGAGTAAAAGATAATCATTCTGTGGCCCTATGTTGTCCACCGCTTGCTCCATGTACTTCTCCTCTTGGTACATGGGTATTTGGTTTAACTGGTGAAATTTGTGATCCTTCATGAGCGCTCAATATTGGTCCACCTACGTACTGAGTCGGCTTCAGTTTTTCGCTACCTCTCAGCATAATCTCGAACATGATTATGAATATCTTGTCGCTATCCATATCATATCTTCATATGCTAATGATAAAGATAAATAATTTATAAAAATCTCATTCATTGCGATTCTCGCGACAGGTAGGCTCGGTCCTTCCTCCTCCTCCTCGAGGTTGAATAGGGGTCTGCCCTGTTCTAAATGAGAAGAGGGCTTTCGGGCCCTCTTTTGGCGTCGGGCCGGGCCACTTGGCCGGCCCAGCGAAGCTGGCCCTCGCATCTATATTGTCAGCTGTGAGCAATTATTACATACTAAAGAAAAAAAATAGTAGTCCAAACGCTACCGGTTCGAAGAAAGTGCACCTTGAAGATATGGGAGGATTGGGAGTTATCCGATAAGACCATTACAACAACTTGCATGATTTGAAAGATCAGAGAGCTGGAAAACACGTACCGTTCGGACTAAGAAATAAATAGGGAAGCACAAATCCTAATTTCACTCGGAGCCCAATCTTTCCTAATTTTACTCGGATTCTGCCTATTATCTCTCTCTTTCAATAGAAAGATAAGACCGTTATAATCATTATGTAGAACAGTAGGAGTCGGTCAAATAAAACCTTGTTTCCAGATTCCGTCCTTTCCTAAGAGTAGTAGGAAACACTAGATCCTAACTTGATTCGGATTAGCTTCACTCTCTATTATATATAGTGCAAATTCGGGCCAGAAAATCCCATCTGATCATCATCTTTTCTTTTCGTTTTCTTTTCTTCTCTTTGTTCGCTTGGTTTTTGCTCGGAAAGTGGAACGATGCCGTGCTACACTGATGGAGATTGGAGAAGACTGGTTCGACTGCACTCAGTTCGAAGGGATGCTTTTCACTGTGAGTGCCAACGAGAGTGTAGCTGAAGTCGACCTCCACCCTACCATGAAGGTGACAGAGTTGGAGACCGAGAGCTTCTACGACCCAATCAGGGACACCATGGAGCATTTCCTCGACGTGTACAGCGACGGCACCGTGATCGTCGTGAAGATCTCAGTCTCCGGACGTGATATTAAGGAGATCATCCGTTTCCTTTGAATAATGCCGATCGGGTTGCAGAACCAACACACCCACTTGTTTTTTCTCTATTCTTAATTATCTTTTTCGTGTGTTTCATGCAGTAAAAGAGATACAAACGGAAGTCTGCTTTATAAGAGGAGATATACCTGAGTCTGTTTTGTAAGCTGATAAATGTACTTGGTATAAAGAATCAATATATATTAAATTGTGAGGACAGTGTTGTGCATGCGACTCTTGTAGTTTCTTTACCTGTAATCCTTCAGTAAGTTCAGTAAGTAGCAGTAAGTTCTGGTTGTTTTTTTGGTAATTGGTCGCTTTGACTGTGTGGCAATACATAGATATCAATTTGTTTTTGGTTTGTATATTAATGGTTTTGGTACTTTCACTACTGCTGCTTTACTTTATAAATTCTTGAATCTGCACGCATGGTTTGAGTTGTCCAGTTGCTGAAACTCTATGAAAGATGGCTGTCCGTTTGGAGACCATAAATTTTCTTGTTCGGATACAAGAACAAGCTCCAAACGAGGGCTGTCCTTCACAGAAAGCTAAATACTTATCGACCGTATGATGTTAAAATGCCCGTTTTCTTTTGCCATCTGATCTGCTACTTTCGATTCCATTGGTATTATTGACCACAGTTGGGTGAATTGGATCTTTTTGATGCTTTATATATATATATAACTTTTTTTTCGATTTCCCTTTTCGTTTTTCCCTGAATCTTTTGGACTCTCAGCTCTTCTCATTCTTATTTCATTATCTTAATGAGAAGGGAGGTAGTTTGACGACCATTAGCCTCAAATACTACGAGGTGATTGAAAAAGTTCCAGACAGCTGAAGCTAAAATACTTTGAGGTGAAGACATGAACTTATGTTTCAGTATGATCTCCCATACAACAATGACATTAAGACAGTGACTTATACCCAAGCAGCTCCATGACTCACCTAGATGTTTTTCTCTGATCATTCTCTACATGAACAAAACATAATTAAAAAAAAAAGTCTCTGGAATTTCGATTACCAGAAATATGAATGACAGTCAAAACAAACACCTAAAATAATTATATCTCAAGAAAGGACTCCTATAATCTCTCTCTCAAGATAAGACCGTTATAATCATATGGCAAACAATAGGAATCAGCTAAAACTGTATTTCTAGAGTCCGTCTTTTCTAAGAGTGGTAGGAAACAGATCAGATCCCAATCTTTCTTGTTTCCAAGTGAAACAAGAATTAATTAAATCCCAATGTGATGAGGATCAGATTTGATTCGTTTCTCCCGTCTATAAATCTTTATTAGAGTTTTGATTAAAAACAAAATTATTTTTTTTATTCCCTAAATTTTAGTTGTTTTAAATTCTTTAAAATACTTATTTCTTTTAGACGCCTCGTTCTTCTCAAAAAGAATGTTAGTTTTTGAAAAAATATGGTGTGTATTTTCGAAACCATTATATCTATTTGGTACTCCGAATAGAGTTTATAAAGA
This sequence comes from Phoenix dactylifera, assembly GCF_051530095.1. Lineage (NCBI taxonomy): Eukaryota > Viridiplantae > Streptophyta > Magnoliopsida > Arecales > Arecaceae > Phoenix > Phoenix dactylifera. Next base: position 33,172,349 of record NC_143195.1, read on the forward strand.
CTCCTTCAGAATTAATTTAAAAACAATCTAATTTCTCTCTCATTTATTAGCGCTTTGTCTCCTCTGGAAAGTTTTTTCCTCAGACAAAATTCTTCCACTCTTTAAATTTTTTTTCTTTCCATTCTTTTCTTTTTCTGGATATCTGAAGGAATTGATTAGGTCAAGCCTCCTCAACGAACATGCAGGCTAGAGGAGGATTAGGTTGAACTAAGTTGTTGTACCTTGAGGACGAGATTGCCACTGAGTTGCACATAGAAAACGAATCACATTTTAGAGCAGTAAATATCACACGGCTCGATCCAGGTAAGCTTTTTTAATCTTCTTATTTTATTCTAGTAAATTATTCCTTTATAATACTTTTATAAAATAAAGATATAGCAGCTTTTAGGCAAAATATTTCGAACAATCTAAGAACGTGATCTTAATTGTACTAAAAATTGCTATATATATATATATATATATGTTTATTAAAATTTAATTGGATAGCATAAAATTAGATTAGTTTAATTGTATAGAAATTTGAAAGCCTTAACTTCATCTAGAAGGTTATTTTCTTTACAAAAATTAGTCTTTTAAGAAAGTTATATTGCCCTGAAAGTTGTGCAAACAGATTTTTTTAATTTTAAAAATGTACAAATTTTTTTTGCATATTTAAAATCTGTGTAGAATTTTCTGCAGCTTTGAAAATAGTGCAAAAATTTTCTGCAGATTAAAAATATGTGTAGAAATTAGTGCAGCTTTAAAATTCATGTAAATTTCTACAGCTTTAAATTCTGTGCAAACTATATTTTGCAATATTTAATTTTTGTGCAGAATTTTTTGTATCTTTAAAGATGCAGAAAAGTCGTGCATCTTTTAAAACTATGTATATTAATAGTTATTTTCAAAATATCTATTGCTGTTGCTTTGAAAAACATGCAGAAATTATAGAGTTATTTTACTTGTTACATTTCTTAGTATAGTAATTTAATTTTATTGTTATTATATCTCTTTATTGTATTTATTTCAAAACCTAGAAGTATATTATTGAAAGCCATTAATTAACTATTCAAACATATAGGGCTAATCCTCTTGAAAGTTGTGTTTGTAGAACAAACCAAGCAAACAAAAGTTCATAAATAACTTCTTTCGCTATAGGGATCATTGACCATCAACCTCTGATTCATGGATGTGATGATTTCAGGTGGATGGAGCTCAGTTTGCATTGCACTTTTAAGTCATGAACACTCATAGTTTTGCCTGGTGATGGGCATGGTGGTACCTTAGAAATCTAGCTCATCTTTTGACTTGCATGCTTTGTGGAAGAGGCACATGCCTCACACAACCTCACCTAATTAATTGTAGCTGAAAGTATCATTGGCTTGCACACTTGAACATCAGATTTTATGCTCTGCTTCAAGCCACTTATAAAATAACCAACTTGTTGTGCAGGAGTCAGTCTATCTGCTCTTATTAGCAACATTCCAAATTGGGTTTAGTCATCGCTTATCAAACCTATTATTGTAGCTCTGTTAGATATCAAATAAATCTTCAAATTGAGTTAGACCATACCTGACATCAAGTCCTTGCTTGAAATTCACCCATGTGATGTTGAGGGATTTCTCTAAAGTTGAGGGATTTTGCACATTTATCACCATACTAGAGCTAGTTATTTGAACCCTCCCCTTGCTCACATCCTAAGCTGTTGGTGATTTAACCAAAGATCATTTATGGTAGAGAACATTTATTGAATCTCCTTCAATTCTCTCCCCTATCTTGCATCCAAAGATCCAACTTCATTCTTGAAAAGAGCCAACTTATGCTTGAGCAAGAGCTCATCTAGTGGGTCTATGACTAGGTGGTGGGCTATATTTGTTAGAGTGATTTCTTCTTATCTTTTCCTATTTTGAGAAGGAAGAGGAAGTAAAGAAAAGAAATAAATAAAAACTAAGGTATTGGTTTACTTTGGCGGAGACTCTAATCTTTAAGTTAAACAAACTAATAGTTCGAAATTCGGTTTTCTTTATTTCATGCAATGGTTCCTACTTATACATATAACTTCAACAAAAACAAAATCAGTCAAAACTAGCGCCTAATAAGACTCCTTAACCTTATCACGTGCTACCCATTTTGACTCCTTCAATCCATGACTTAAACATGGATGAACATGCTGCTGAAATGTCCGTCCTTTGAACTTGTTTTTGCATGAATGGAGGACATCTAAGATATCACCAAGTGCAACCATTATTAATTGATATCGTACATTCATCGATGTTTAAGTCATGAATTGAAGGAGCCAAAATGGTTAACAAGTGATAAGGTCAAGGAGTCTTCATGGCATCTCGATCATGTTTTTCGCAAATCTAACTAGCTGGTTGACTGACTAGTTAGGAGATTTTTATAAAAAATATTCATCTTATACATGTAAGATTCATCTTAATGATCATTGGACATGGTGATTTAGCCACTGCTTTTCATGGCTTCAATCAAGCAGGTTGATACATGCCTCATTGACAACTGCCACAATATTATCATCAGTCTTCCTGTACCGCATCGTATGAATCCACTCCATTAGCCAGAGTAGGCTCCAAGATAAGTACATCATGATGAACGGTGTGGATGTCCAAACTTAGATGACCCACCATATATTGCGGTGCGGAACAAGACTATAGAAGTTGAAAAAAATGAAAAGAACAATCATCACGAATCAACTTACCCAACCATAAGTCAAATAAACAGGATCATTGTTATTATCATGGTATAAAAAATCCCACACAGCCGAGTCACCCGTGGGCCTTAAAGTAAGCGAAGACGCCCACCATAGGAGCAGCGATGTAAGTGGTGGGCTCTGATTGCGCAAAATCAGGTCTGGAGTCAGCGTAGGCATCATGGTTATTGGGCCCTCCGACAATGGCCCCCACCAACAAGTTGGGATTGGGCCCTTCGCTCTGGAAGTACGGCGTCCCATCTTTGCAACCGATGTGGCCGGGATGCTGACCGACAGATGGCAAGGCTGATCCACGGTGGTGGATCCTCTGAGGGAACTTGTTGCCATACCCCACCAAGTAAGACATGCTTAACGGGTTGCTACCGAGGATGTAGTCCGCCTGCACCAACCACGCAATCCAATTTATCTAGTTATAATGACCTAACAATCAATCACTTGCATGAAAATTTTATAATATTCCTAACACATTTTGCATTGTTGTGCGGATATTGTATATGTGTGAGAATCTATGGAAACATGTATTTAGTCTCTTATTTGCTTTGCACCGAGTAAATTTTAAATATTTATGCAACACCAAAGAATTCAAATAACAACCCTATCTAGTTTTTTTTAGATGAGATTTTGAATTGTTACAAATGGTATCAAAGTGGACCTAGTCGTAGCTTATATGGATTAAGTTTATTTGATCTGACTATAAGCTGATCATGATGAAGTATATGGAAATATAGTTGTATCAATAATTATGTAAAGCAAGTGGACCGAAATTCTAATGATACCTGGGTTTTGGCCAGCTCTATAAGCCTCTGGGGAGACGCCAGTACGCCATTACAGCTAACGGATTTGTTATGAGAACTAAGATCGCGGCCTAATGCGACGAGGAGAAAAGATAGTGCTGCCGCGTTCTGCAGGTTGCTCCCTCCTGGCTTGATGAGAAGGCCACCTGCACCATTGTTTACTCAGCATTCAATTAAAAGGAAGATCAAGTACGTTAAAAGTCGAAAGTTTAAATGCCAATTTCTTTTGCTGGTAAGGTCTCTCGATGGTAAATCCAGATGCCTACCGATCTTCACTGATTTTGGGAGAACTCAGAGCTATTTGCAGAGGTATATAGCCCATTGCCTGATTTTATTTAAAAAAACTACCAGTGGCAAGCACATACTAACTTCCATGGCCATGTAAGTCGCATAATATTCTGATTCTTGGTCTGTATTTTCTGGAACTCCTTAGTCATAATTCTCTGCTTAGCAATTTGAGATTGCAGTTTGACTCTTGGATGCCTAATTCCAAAAATTAGGACTTGCATGGAAACCATGGCGACTAGGCTAGTAGAACAACCATGTCGACTATTAAATAGCGGATTAACCCCTAACCAAAACATAACAATAAAATTTGACAGGAAAACAACCACTATGCTCACAAATCACATCTAGTTAAGAGTTAGGGGAGAGCGGATAGAATTTAAACCTGGACTGTACTTGACATTCTTCGAAGGTGATTCTGGCAGCACTGCGCATGCAAATTCCTCAGCCTTTGCGAGCAAATTTGAATTCGAGTCATTACTTGCGATTAGATCCTGCAGCAACATTTTTGTAGAGAGGGAACGATCAAGGACTTTATTTTGTCAACTGAACTGATAATATACGGTGTGTGTACATCAATCTTATAATTTATTAGAGAGCAAAAAACAAACTAGGGTGCAACTTCTAGCGGCCGTTTGCTCAGTTTAGGAATTGATAGCAGCAATATTCGGCCAATCCTTAGATAGCCAACCAAACCCACGCCCATATATATACATGTGTGTGTACAATTTGGCTTGGACCAAGGTAGGTTATCTCTAGTTAGGCTGGATTGATCGATTTGAGCATGCAAGGCTTAAGTTGGATGGAAGCTTACAGCAATAGTATGGATTAGCTTTAGCTTGCAGCACTTAATATCGGTCCCTTGCGTGTTAGATTCAAATTATCTAAACCTTCAATCCGAACTTAATTAGCCTAACCCAAAATGGAGCCGACAATTTTCAAGACCTAAGCCTAATTTAAGATACATATTTGCACAAGTTGATCCACATTACCCATTGAATCACTTTTGGATTCAAGTTAAAACTAGTTGGAAGTCACATCCCTAGCTTATGCGCACAAAACTCATCAGTGCATACCTTAAAGATTAGCACATGGATGCCTGCTTCCTTATTATCCCACCCAAATTCCTGGGCACCAAGCTGACCAATGTTCTGGGTCACATAGTTCCAGTACCACGAGTTGTTGGAAGCTTTGTAGATCCATGCTGCACCCCAAACTAGCTCGTCCTGAGAACACATCACAAAACGCAGAACCTGAGATAACGCAGAATCCAAACTCCAATATAGAAACCGCTATGAGGCCCTGATCGGCCTGAAGAAGTTTCTCATTAATCCTCTGTGATGCTACCATGCATCACATCAATGCCCATGCCATGAGGCAAGAGAAACTTTTCATGCGAGCAAAGAGGCAGTTCTAATACAACTCATAGATAGATAGACGGAATCAGTATTGCCATTCTAGTAGTAAGATAGTCTACCTCGTAGCCACTCCAATCACAATAGAAGGGGCAGACCCATCCGCCAAGGCTGTTGGAGTCGCTGTATGAACCCCGGTATTTGTCCGCAAAATCGAAAACCTAGAACAAATCGATCTACTGAAGGCCATGGTGCAACTTATCACGTATCATGAGCTGAGAAATAGAAGGCATTATATTACCTGGTAGGATCTTGCCAAAAGCGTCTCAGAGTAGGAGGGATCAGATGATCTGAAGACAATCGAGGCGGCTGCAAGGGCGGCGGCGGTCTCAGCTGCGACCTCGGAGCCGCGTTTCTCGGTGTCGACTGCGTAGACCGTCCGGGGAGTGTCCATGTCCTCCGGCCTCTCCCAGCAGTTATGGTCGGCGTAGGGATCGCCAACCTGAACGTAGATCTTGTAGGGTTCGGCGGTCGCTTTGAGCAAGTAGTCGGTGGCCCATCTCACTGCCCCCACGGCATGAAGCAAGTCTCCACCCATCTCGCCGCCGAACTCGATGATGCTCCATGCCAATACTGTCGTTGTGAAAGCCATGGGGAAACCAAATTTTAGGTTGTCTCCAGCATCGTAGTAGCCTCCGACCAAATCAACCTATGAAAAGGAAATAATACTGGATGAATATTTTTTCGGAAAAAAAAAAAACAAAGATAGCGGAATATTAATGCATGTGGTTGCCTCTCCTCTACGCGATCTTTCGAGTGACGAGGTCAAGCAAATTAGGAAAAAAAGGATTCACCTTCCCTCAAGTGAATATGCCGTTGGATCATTGTTGTACAAATCTCAAAGCACTCCTAACTTGATTGACCTTTTGTCTGCAGAGCCCTTAAAGCGACCCAACGGAGGATTTGCATGAAGAAAGGTAAAATATTGCATGGAAGATGCAATCCCAACCCGGCAAATTTATGATTAGATCTAACAAGATCTAACGTGATCTCATTGATAGATTAGATCGCATGCTGCTGAAGATTAACCCAACCCAGCCCAATTTGTTTGCTTTTGATCTTTCTAACTCATCCCATTATCATGGTTAGGTCATAGGTCAGGCAAGTTTGACTTGCCAATCTTAAGATTAAATTGTTTAGGACTCAGACAGATATGGGCACAATTCAGTTAAGGTCCTGGATTAGCCCAAAGGCCTAGATTTACACCATTCGAGCGAGATCATCGGCTCAAACTGGTTTGAAAATTGCATCCAATGCAACAATCATGCTTGTTTGCCCATTTGATTGCATCAAACTTCAATTTTGCTATCATTTTTCGAAATTCTGTCCAATGGCTTAGCGTTAAAATTGACCTAACTTAAAACCATCCTGCATACGTGCATCTATATATCAATCTATATTTATTTAATATTTGGCAAGCATATTTATTTTTCGTGGTAGATTCGGCAAGAGTAGATTTTTCATTGATAATCTGAGTCATTGAATATTGTAATATAATATCTGTAAATGGTTGGCATACTAAAAATCATGAGATTTTGAGTTTTCCAACTTGCGTATCAACGAGCTAAGAAAAAAAAAATACAGTGTTTTATGTTATTTAAAATATTTTTTTATTACTTGATGCATAGATTAGATATTTCTAAATTTTATAATTTTTTAATATGATCATATCTAGCATATCGGATTATTGATATGGATCCTCCATGGTCTGCTCTAGGCCACACTAGATCTAAGCGAATATAATTGGATATCCACTCTAGTCAAAGATACGCTGAATGTTTCTCCCAACTTTTAATATAATGGAGAGAGTCAGTCTTGTGACTCTTGTCCTACCAAGTACCAACATGCGATGCCAACCAGGAGCAAAGGTGAGGTGATGCTATAAATTCAGCCAGCCAGCTAAAACGAAACAAGAAGTAAAAGAAGAGGATGAAAAAAAAAATAATGAAAGAGATTAAAACAGAAAGAAAGCGTACACCGAGGTATTGACCGTCCTGTAGGGCAGAATCCTTCCGCCAGGCCACTCTGTGAGACCGTGGCAACTTTCCAGATCGCTGCCCCTCAAAAAATAACAGGGACTTCGTCAGTGCATCCCCATAGTTATGGCAGCATCCTCCAACAGCAAGCGAGACCAGAAGCAGCACCCTCAAGGGGAAACGGTAATGGAGGCTTTTCGTCATCTCTCTATGGATCAAGTTTCTGGTCTTCTCACTCGCTTCTCCAGGGTTCTAAATAGACGTGAGAAGAGGAGGGGGGGTGTCTAGAGGCCAGTTTGCTGTGTCTGCTTGGATCGGAGAATGATATATAAAAAAAATGGAAACCCTTCGATTATAACTGGGAAGGTTAAATTGCATGCCATTTGTTTTCACTCTCCTGGAAAGGTTGACGAAATCTCGCAACAATGCAAGCCGATCAGGTTTGGTCACCACTAGTGCAGGATCTGTGCATGCACTGAATCACAAAGTTATTGCTAGGAATACAGTTAATAATTAGATATCTTTAGTTACTAGTTTTTGTCGTCCTCGTATTAATCGTCTGAAATGCCCATATATATACCAGTAAGTGCATTCAACTCTTTTCACCTTATATGGATAGATATAAGTAGTTCAAATTAAAAGGTTAGAGATTAATAATATTATGATATTATAGATAGAAATTTTAGCTTGCCCTAATTAGTAGATTAATTTGTGGCCTTTTTTTTTGTCTCTATCCAATTGCACCACGTTGGTTCAATGTTCCCATGAATAACTTTAGCTAGTTTATCCAGCCACACATTTCTTTCCTATTGTAAGATATTTTACTCTTATAGAGACCGGAAAAAACCCTCAACTAATTCAAACTCCAGCACGAGACAAATCTATGGCACCGATGAGTTGTTAAGATAATACGGATCTTTAACAAAATAAATCAAGAAAGAAGCATTTTTTGAAAGCATTTTTCGAAACTAAGTTAATGAAAAAAAAAGCCCGAAACCTTTTGTGGTGTCTCTCTTTCTCAAACTCCGTCTTGGCTCCTATCCCGATGCTCGGCCTTCTTGTTGTCCCTCATCATCACTTAACTTTAGAAAACAGATATATTTTCGTTGAACAAGTCTTACTAATTTTCATTCAATATTTTAATGTAGTATTTTTTTTTTAATTTTATTAAAGTTGTATATAGAAAGTTTTTTTTTTCTAAGATGGATGGATCGTATCTAACAAGTACGAATATATTCAATAAAATTTAAAAACAAAAAAAAAAATTCTTCACTCATTTTTTTTGTCTTATGTCAGCAAGTCCTTTTTTGTCTCCTTCTACATCTTAATTTTTTTTTTCTTATGTTATCTACTGGAAATGTTTTTTTTGTTGCCCCTTCGTGGCTACTGTTAATCTTATCATATTCTGTGTCCTCTTTTAATTTTTTCTTTATCTATCTAAACTTATTCCCCCCTGCTCCATGTCCCTAAATAAATCTTTATGCATCTTTCTTCTAGGATTTCTTAACCCACCTTTGTTACCTCATGATATCGAAAAGACATCTACTTTCATTGATCCATTCTCTCATTTTTATTCCATTTTTTAATTAGTATATATTTTTATTTCTAAAATTCAAATATGATCTTATTCGTTAAAGTGGAATTTGATGTCAGTAATTCCATATTATTTTTTCAAAAGTTTCTTGAGGACGTAATCCGGCTTTTATTAATTCCTAGAATGAACTTATACTTTTTTTAGTCACTCTAGTGTTTGAGTCAAATTGTAACGAGGAAGAATCTTTATAAATACCATCTGTTGTGGTTCAAATTTGGCCCGATAGTGACCATGCCGGTGGAGTTGAGGGAGCAGCCGGTGGTTGGAAAAAGAAGACGGAAGCCACCTCCTGTACGACGGCCGTGGACCTGCACAAAGCCTCGCCAGTATTTTCGGTGAGGGCCCTCCGACGATCAAGTTAGAGTGGAATTAATTTGGTCCAGCCGAAAAAAAAAGTCCTTTTGAAGTTACCTGACCGAGCTATTTATAGTCCCGGTTGAGAGGCCCAGGTGGCTGAGGCACTGTTGGCCCTCATCATGAGGGGGAGTGGCTCTGAGCCGGATGACGCGCAGCTTAGGCTAGCTGGTAGCGTGTAGTACTGCCTGTTCTTGAGAACGGTAGGGTGTTGACGGTCACAGCAGGGTATGGCTGGAGTAGTCAAGGTGATGTTTGACTGTTGAAGGTCAGATATGGAGACGTGGCACGATAATGTTGTTAAGTACGGCCACACAGATGGGCGTAGGTGCACACATAGGTGCGGTCGTTGGCGAGAACGATCTCGTTGAAAGGTCGCGTCATGCGTTTGACGGGGTCGGCTTGACGGTTGTTGGGAGTAGCTCGGCTTTTTGGGTTCCAAGGTGTGCTCGATGGAGCGCCCCGAGCTCGAGGGTCGGGGCGTGCTACTGAGGTAGGCACCCCGAGCTTAGTCGGGGCGAGTCGGCGAATACTGGAGGCACTCCGAACTTGGTCAAGATAGTCGACGAACATCTAAAGTTGGTGGAGCTTTCGGTGGAGTCCCGAAGTCGAGTCGACTCTGGGCCGAAGTGTGGATTCAACTAGTTGGTGTTGACATTTATTGGGCCGAAACTGGATGGCTTTTTAAGTGTAAGCTGGACGATCCCTTTTACCCTTATCACTATCTATTTATTTTAGTCAACTATGGTTTGTCAAGAAAGTATATTTATTTATTAAAAAAATACGTTGATGATGACATAGAACTTTTCCTTTGTTGAGAAGGATTTTGAATTTCATTCTAAACCAATTACTTCAATGCAAGATTTTAAACAATTTCAACCATGATGTCTCAGGAAAAGTGAATGCAAGCAAATCAGTACTCTTGGAAAGTGCTTAAATATTGTCCAACTATGTTCGTGAATATAAGTACCTACTCAAATTGATACCTTCTAACCATGCATTGCAAATATTAGAATCAATTTAGCATTCATAGATTGCTAAATCGGACCTTCAAAGGATGCTTCAGGGACTCTTTGCCATAACGTTTTTGCGGTTATTGCTTTCCTTTGTTTTTTTTGCCATAACGTTTTTGCCATAACGTTTTTGCGGTTATTGCTTTCCTTGAAGAGCTAGGCATTTATTCTTCTTTATTGTGTAAGAAAATAAGAAATACAAGTGAAAATGTTTTGCTTCATTTATTAAAACTCGTTTTCATGTTTTCATTAGATTATTGAATCGGATCACTTTGCTCAAAATGTGTGTGTGACTATGCTAAGCTATTTCAAATTATTAGATTAACCTTCAATCCAACATAATGATAAAACATGCCATCAATACAGATCCAACAACAACAACAAAAAAAAAATCCATCACCTTTTGTTTAGTCTGAGTGCAAAAATTTATGCCACAGCATAAGTTTTTGGATTTTTAAATTTACTTTTAAGATATGCAAATCAAGCTCCAAATCAACCGCCATCTGTAACTCAATTTCAACGCTAAATTAGGCCATGCGGACCTGATGATCTAATAGAATGGGTAGTCTTGCATGATAGGTTAGTTCGAAGCTCTCATGTCCCTGCCTTAATAAGCAAGGCCGACTTACCAAGAACTCAAGTTGATTAGGTTCATATTCATCCCTGTCCAAGTTGTAATGCCACCATTGATATCAATTTTTCCAGGATATTTTTATTAAAATGATTGTGTATGGATTAATGTTGGCATTATTTCTATACATGTTCTTTTAGACAGATACTGTAAACAATTTCCAATTAGGTACTCAACATGCATGGTATGTTCATTACACTAGTAGTTTCTCAAAACAAACAAGGGTTTTTTGTGAGGAGACGATAGTCACGAAAACTGCAAGAATCAGCACTTGAAAATGTTAATTAGTAGCTTCTGAATTGGTCAACATGCAACCCATATTAGCATTGAATTTCTTGAACCTCCCTGTTTTGTTCCAATGTAGCTGTCACATGCTTCTCTAAAGTTCGATAGATCTCTACATCATAAAAGTACACAAACTTCAGTTTGGTCTAAAATCTATACAAACTTTGGTGAAATAAGAAGGTTTCAGCCTGCATGGTGATCTAATTTTTTTTTTTTTAATTATTTTTTGACAAACAGGAAACGAAAAGATATCAAACGGTCTCAAGCTTACATGCCAACTTTGATTGAACAACATTGTTTTCGTTTGACTGTATTAACAAGTAGTACAGGACAACATTCAGTGACATGCAAGAAATATTTTTTTAAAGAGAACAAGAAAAACTAACAACAACGATGTGAATCGTGCAGGATATTTGAAATTCGCTGAAGTAATTATAATTTTTTGGTACTTCATAGAAGCTTAAAATACACCATCTTAACAAAAATGTATACTTGATTCTGCATTTTATTGTTTTGACTCGATACGCATTTGATGGTGGATTCAATCTGCACCTAAACAACAATAGCGTACACAAAGCAGGTAGCTGTCACTTATAGAAAGCAACATCCAAACTGTTATACAAAACACGACACTTGTGGAATACAGGATATTGCAGATCCTGCAACACATCTCTGAAACCACACAGAATCCACGCATTGTTTTACATCAGCTCATTTTCGTTTGGTACCGATTATCACCATTTAAAAGAAGCCGACAAGCTTTTGCAGAAAACATTTTCTTTTGGTCCACAATTTGAAAAATTAACAAAACCAGTAAACAACAGTTGCAGAAACTAAACTTAAGAAACAGAAAAATCCTGTGTTAACAAAATATTAAGTCCACGAGACGAATAAAAACCTCAAATCAAGAAGTATCAGAGTTGAGAGGTATCCAGTACATGGGAAGGATAATGTTAAACACACATCCAGTTGGACTTCGTCTCTTATCTCATTTGGACTATTCCAGCACTAACAAGCTTCTGTATCTTTTGCATGACGTGAGGATTCTTAAGATGATCTTGGGCACCCTTAGGATTCTCCTGGAAGTCAATCAATACCTGCGGACATTCAAATCAAACCATCACGCAACAAGTTATTGTCAGGCAAATTGAGACCCGGAGTGAGAACTCAATGACAACCACGACAGCATGTTACAATACATTTCACCATAAAATGATCAATTTTCTCTAATAAATGAACATTTCTTTCCAAACATTTCAATACGACCACTTACTTGCCGCATAATGGGATCAGACAGGATATTCTGTACTTCTGGATCCTGCATAGCCTTTGCCTGCAAGATGACAGATTTAATACACACTAGAGCGAATGGCTATAGAAAATAATCACAGAAGAAAGAGATTAACCGACCTGTCTCTCTTTCAATTCCTCTGGGCTTATCTCACCCCTATTAGTCTTATTAATCTGTTCAATGCACCTGTAAAGGGCCAAGCAGAGAGCATGCGTAACATCAAGTAACTAGGTACGTCAAGCTTAATAAAAGCCTAATGTAATATCACAGTATTACCTCCTCACACCATCCATCAGTTCCTGATTGTTTGGGTCATGTTTTAAGCCCTCCTGGTATGTTTCTAATGCCTTGTCATATTCTTTCATAAAGAACTGAATTGCACCCTTCCTTGTGTATCCTTTGGAAAATGATGGATCCAGCTCAATGCACTTCTCTGCATCTTTGAGACCCTCAGGCAAAGCACCCAATTTTGTGTAGCATGCAGCTCTGTTGCTGCATACCTGTAAAACAAAGCACATTTTTTTAAATGCTTAGAAAATGGTCAAACAAACGGTATCCTGAAAATCAGCTCGTACATAAATTATAACATCAGCTATGAGAGACAATGTGCATTACCCTTGGATCATTTGGATTTCTTCTTAAAGCTTCAGCGTAGTGTTTCACCGCTTCTGGGTATTTTTGTTGCTTGAAGAACTCATTGCCTAAACATCGATACCAAATCAAATAAGTGAATCCTATCATTGACCATAAAAAGTAAGTAGTAGCTAAATTTTTTTTGAAAATTTACCCTCATAATATGCCAAAATATCCACAAAAATTCCATTCTGAACAGGCAATAATTTGACTAAGTTCAGAAAATAACAGAATTTGCAACAAATGCGGATGGGGAAAATGGCAGATGTTCTAGTTCTCGATAAACAACAGCTGCAGCTATGGATCAAAAGGTCAGCAACCACAAGTTATGGATCAAAGGCAATCAGGCTTGACATCATCAGATATCATTAAGATATTATGATGATGATGATATCATTAAGAATGAAAAAATAATAATTAAGCAAGCCTTTATGAATTATCCATGTATGATATCATAGAACTGTGCTTGCCCAAGCTGAAAAAAATTATATCTTAAGAATCAAACCATGCTTTTTTGCAAAACAAGCCGGAGATAGATACAAGAGAAAGCATGTGTTGTAAATATATTCACCTAATAAATATATCTATTTACGATGTAAATGCACATACATATACTGCATAACCACAAATTAGTAACAAAAATCTTATAAACTGCAAATGAGGAGAAAGAGTATGGCTTCTCTGGTGAGCTTGCATACCAACTCCCTCAAAGGTGCATTCTCTGGTGAGCTTGCATACCAACTCCCTCAAAGGTGCATCAGCTTTCTCAGCGATTCTCGCATAAAATAAAAGAAAAAGAAAGAAAGAAAACAAACAGCTAGGTTCACTTATCCAAGAGAACAAATACACTAGCAAGTAAACCTCGACCACACAAGAATGTGAATACCTTAGTGGCCAATGACATAAATCAGAAAACCACCTTTTCTGAAGTAATACTTAAAAAATAGAAAAAAGCAATTGTTGTTCTAACAGGCCGTAAGCACCAGATAGAAAGAGAACAGGTCTCACCTAGACACTAGGCTGGCACTCAGCAGTCAAGGCAGCCCAAAAAGCATATTATAAAACACTAATAAATAAAAGAATAAAACTAAAAATTATTCATAACTGGACATATGAAATATAACATATCAAGTAGGACGTACCAACTCAATGGAGAGTATCAACTTGGCAACACCCGAAGTAATTTATAAATCGATCTCATCCTTTATACTCAAACATGATAGAAAATGTTACATGGGCACCTCGGTGGCTCAAGTCCATAGCCAAGGCAGCCATCTTGTAAAGCAGGAAGAAATCTTTCAATATTAAATAGACAAGCAGGCAAGTTTATATAATGATGATTACAAAATGAGTAAGAATTGAAAATATTCAACTTCCATCATGTCAATACCCATGCTATGATTCATTTTCACAAGAGTTCCTGGTATAAGATAACACGAGATTCATGAATGTACAATCACCGAAAATCGACAAGAAAAGGTAAGACACCAAAAATAGCAGCCAAGCTATACAAAAACATACCAAGGACTACCACACATTAACAGCAAAAATCATGAATAATGAAGGGAACAAAATGTCACCCTTGAGCACAAATCATTATTCTCGGAAGGATATAAAGAAAAACTCATAAATCATCAAAAATTTGATATGTCATCATGCATACACCCCTTTTAATTAGCAAGCAATGCAAAAAATAGTTGAAAAAAAGGGAACTGATTGAAAACATATTATTTTTAAGATACAGCTAAGTGAGTAAAAGGCGATAAGATCTCGTAATGAGCCTAAAGTTTATCATTGAAAGGATGCCAAGTTACTGTATGTGCACCACAAAAACTACCCAAGAAAGCTTTAGACAACTCAAATAGTTGTTGCCAAAGCACACTACTATTTGAAAAGACAGAAATTTAGAAATATGAAAGCACAGTGAGAAACTAAAAGGCAATAGACATATCACAAATTGAGAGTTGACTAACATACCCTTCTCGCGTTCTTCATCAGCTATTTTTGGATCAAAGTATTCTTGCTGCTCTAGTTCTTTCTTTGCCCTCTCAGCATCATTAAGCTTCCTTAACGTGTCAGGATTACGATGTTCAGTTAGAGCTTTCTGGAAGGTCTCAATAGCAGGTTCATAGTCCTTTGAGCATTTAGCAAGCTTCACTAGTGCAGTTCCTTTCCTAGTCAATGCCCTTGCTATCATTTTGAAGTCTGAATGAAGTTCTCTGCCCCTCTCAACAGCTTTATCACAATCCTTTATACATTCTTCATACTAAACACAAACAAATAAATTTATTGTCAGAAAATATGATGAGAACAGCCCTAATTCCTACAATCTGATAATGGAAAATTAGGACTTGTATCAATTTCTCATTGATAAGAAACTGAAGTCTGTGTCTTAAAAAACATTTAGTTGGTTTGCAATGCTCATCAGTGGTTGAAAAAAAGCACAACAGTTTCAAAGTAATGTTAAGCTCCACAGCTCAATGCAACTACTAACAATGCAGTGCAACATGAAGCAAAATAAAGCATCATAAGTCGCCTAAATTTTACAGAATCTGAGCATCATTTTTCAGTAATTGCCGATAACGGTAAAGATATCCATAAGCATTCTAAAAGTTACAAATTGCATGATGGGAACTAGATCATTAGACACAAAGTTCATCGATTAACTTCACATCAAAATAATAAATAAATATATTGAGGTGAAATTTCAACTGAAAATTAGAGATAAACTTGGAACATTCCTCATTCAAGGAATCACTCGTATAAAATGATCAACATAACAAGGAACCCAAAAAGGATCTTGTAGCATTTCATTACAAGAATAGAACACTATAGATAAGATACAGGATAAGAAAGAGATCAAAAGAACTGGACGAGTCTCTGACATGACCATGCTCTTCCTAAAGATTAGAATCATGAATGATGGGACCAGGACCTTCCTCTTGACTAAGCCATGATTCGTAGGATCCATCTCTTGCATAAGCCATGTTCATCACATGGGAATGCATACATAGATCCCTTCTATGACCAGACTCTTTTATTTTTCCTAGGCAAGACAATATGTTTTCCCATGGGATGAGAAATACTGTTCACTTTCATAAGCACACCTCTCAGTATTCAGTATCTGACCAGTGACTATGACTAGGAAGGAAAATGTAGAGAAGCTTATACACAAAAATGGGAGCATATTTATCAGATTGCAACTGCTCATCAAGTTCCTCTCTTGAAAAAATCACGAAATGCTACTCCAAACAGTCATTAGATCAGATCACAGCCATCCATCAAATGCTCGATCATTTTAAATAAGTCACTTGCATCTCAAATGCCCAAAACTAGCATTGTATTATATCAATCATCAAGGATGATTTATGAGTGATGACCTAAACCAAAGACAATATTCATACAGGAACAGAAAATATAAGTAAGGGAGATATGGAAGGATATAAAAATATATTCCTTCTTGGTAACAAAGCAGAAAGCAAATCAAGAACTCTAAACATGAGATTTGAATAAGAATGTACCAAGGGCATGACCAAGAATACATAACTGCAAGAACATGAAATGAAATTTTCAAGAGATGCAATGAACATCTGAATAACATTCAACATGTCACATGTCATGAAAAAGAAAAAAAGAGCCAAAAAAAATTAATTTACAGATGCATACCTTGAATATAAGGTGCCCTGACCATATACTGTGAACACCTTCCTAACCAACTCAAATTGGACTACTTTCTGCAACCTTTGACTAATTTCCTCAAATGGGAAAGTTTAAAACGTCGGAGAATTATTTAGTTCGAACCTGATTTGGTCATTCACTGGTTGCTATTAGCGGATATATTCAAACAATATTACTAGAATTATGCTTAAACTTCATGTAGTAACTCCTATAAACTGAGTTTTCGCACTCCATTACTTATATTCCAGACAGCTCAAAGTAAGGTTCGCCGTTTCACTACCGGACCCCGTACTACTACCATTCTAGCATAGTGTCAGTACGGTACAGTACAAAAAAAATTTCGGCGTACCGAGTATCGATACGCCACCCATACCGGATACCGGTACCGAATCGGTATGGTACTATACGCCCCATACGGGTTCGAGCCGGTACAGCATACCATGACTCGAAGTGTTTTCTCATAAATTAAAATCACCTTACCAGCATTTAGCAAATACATCTTAAAATAGGTCCTGCACAGGATTATTAAACATCAAATTTATTGCTATATTGTTCTTAATTCCTTTCTTTATTTTAAGTTGATCTAGATGCTGTCATATATTAACAGGCCTTGTCGATGTACTTATCACAATTCAAATCCACTATTATCAACTTATAATGCCGATAATAGAAAATCTTATAACCTAAATGCATCATTATGCTCCATCAGTTTCTCAATGAATTCACAATAGGCAACGCCTAGAACTAAATACAGATAATTGGTAGCCATCTGATAAAGTAAATGGCTATCTTAGTTCTCAAGTCAGACGTTTAGTATGAAATTATAACCTGCAAATCATTTCTGGTCTAGAAATATAGACCTTTTACTTTTTGGCAGAGCCATAGAACAAACAAATTACTCTCTTTCATATATTGTAGCCTACGCAAGGGAAAATAAGAAATTTAACCCACAAAGACAACATGCAGGCAAAGTAATTACCTTTCCCATCTCCAGGTAAACAGCAGCCCTGTTGGTGAGGAACGATATGTCCTCATCATCAAGCTCCGTCGCTTTAGTGTAATGCTGGATTGCCGTCTCAAAGTCCTTCTTTTTGTAGGCCACATTGCCCGCCTCCTTCTCCCTCTGTGCCTCCGCCTTCCTTTCCCTTGGTTCTTTCTCGTCCTCTGACACTTTCATCGTCTCGGGCTCTGGTTGGGGCTCCGGCGCCTTCCTCGCCGGCTCCTGTTGGGGCTTCGCCGACTCTGGTTCCGGGAAGTCCCTCTCCATCTCATCAGTGGGCGCCCTCATCTTGACATTGAGAAGGACTCCGAGCACCTGCATCATCCTCTGATCCGAGAGGTACATGTTGATATTGTTGGGGTTTTTCTGCAAGTCCTGTATCATCCTGACGAAATCCGGCTGCTGGAGGTAACCCCTGGTGGTCGGATCCGCCGTGAGCTTGGCCCACAGATCCGTCCCCTGGAAGATCTTCCCGAAGGGCGAAGCCCCCGGCGGCGGGGCGCGGCCGCGAGCGGCGGCGGCCCGGGCGTCGGCGAGGCCGGACTTGAGGGCCTCGTTGGATGGGTCAAGGTCGAGGCCCTTCTCGTAGGCAGCGACGGCCTCGTCGGCTGAGCCGAGGCCGAGGTGGGAGGCGCCGAGGCGGCTGTAGCCCTTGGACCAGTCGGGCTTGAGGTCGACAGTCTTCCGGGCATCGGCAAGGGCCTCGGCGTAGCGATGGATGGAAGCGTAGGCGGCGGAGCGGTTGGAATAGAGGACGTGGTTGGTGGGGGCGAGCACGATCGCCTCCGAGAAGTGGCGGATGGCTTCCTCGAAGCGGCCGGCGGAGAAGGCCGCGTTGCCCTTGGCTTTCGCCTCGTCGGCCATGGGAGAGAGAAAAAGGGAGGAGACGAAGAAGCTGCGATCGAGTACTAGGCCGGAGGGGGGGGGGGGGGGGGGGGAGGGATCGGGCGAGAGAGAGAGAGAGAGAGAGAGAGGGTTTTGGAATCCGAGAACGGAGAGTTGGGGAAGGAAAAGGGCAAGCGAGAGGAGCCCTGAAATTCTAGGAGTTCCCGGTTTGCGTGGTTCTGGAAAGTTCGGGGGCCATAGTGGGGCGGAGAGATCTCGGTCGATGGAGGTGGATATGGATATACATAGCGTCCGTGTGGATCCACGCATGGATCGGGTATGCAGCTCAAGTGGGGCTGGTCAAATGTGATTCAACCCATCAATCCAATTCATATTCAACCTGTTTAATAGGTCAATTTGTTTAATCTATTTAACATTCGAATTAGGTTCGGATTTCAAACATTTAACCCATTTTAAGTTGTTTAATATTCAAGTGAAGTCGGGTCACATAACCTGCTTAACTGCCTATATGTATACCGTTTAAATTACGATGGGGCTGGACATATGGGCCGATCAGATAGCTCTCTTGCCTCTTGAGTCTTGGACCTCTTGATCTCTCCCGAATCTTGAATGACACCCTCCAACCCATGTTTAGAGATTAGGGTACCTCTTAGTCAGGGTTTCTGAGCTCCTTTCCTCGCCCCTGTTCGGCTATTCCCTTCCCTCTTGGCTTCTTCTAGTTAGCATCGCTGACTGAGTGCCCCCTTTCCTCATCGATTGAGTGGTGAGTCGGCGACCTCTCTTACCTATTGGTCTCTCTTGAGTTTTGAATTCGAAGCGAAATGGAGGCATGGTGGACTCCTCTATCTTCTACTTCTCCTCCTCCTTTCATTCCCCTCTTGCTCCCTCGTGGATTCCTTCCTGATCAGGTTGTTGTACTAGTATGCCTACACAATGATCTTATGCCTCGTGGTTCTCTTCATTGGTATCATGTCTGGGCTCGCATTGGGGCTCATTTCTCTTAGACTCGTTGAGCTCGAGATCCTCCAATACAGCGACACCCTCACAGAGAAGAAGTAGGCAAGTCTTTGGTTATGGTTCTTGATTCTTGGATGTAGTTGTGATGCCTCCTCCTCCTCTTCTTCCTTTTGTTTTTGGCTCAGCTAAGTTGGATTGGGGAAATCTTAATATTTTCCTTGCTATGTTTGACTCTTCTAACATTAGCTGGTCTAGATTGGAGAAATCTTAAGCTCTTCTCTGATCTTTTTGATGATGATGATTATATCGAGTAATTCAGCTCAGTTTGTTAAAATCCCAGTGAAAAGCTTATGCGAACTAAGATATCTTGATTTTTTTTAAAAAAAAAATCAGAATCTTGATTGGTTCTTGGATCAGCGAGCTTTGCTCTCGTTTTTCTCTATTGCTATTTAATTTTGAATATTTTGGAGGGCCTATATGCTCTTTCTTGATTTTAATTTTCTAGCTAAGTCTATGTCCAATGTAGGGATAACTAGGCCGGGCTAGGTTGGGTTAACAAGTCCAATACTGTTTCTTAAATAGGTTAAACATATCAGATCTGGTTGGGCTAATCGTTTACCTACTTATTAAACATGTTAAACTAGCTGAGTCGGATTACCTATTTATTAAACATGATATCTTCGTGTATCAAATTCTGACCAGTTTAATAGATAGGATGGATTCAAATTTGAAATTTTCTTTTATGACCCGACCTAGCCCGATTGCCACTCATAATGATGAGGTTAGGTTGTTAACGGATTCATCCACAAGGGCCTAAAAAATGGCCCAAAAAAATGCTGGACATCTAGATCTGAAACTTAGAAATCTCCATTGGGACATCAATCACTCCTGGAAATTTTCTGCCCTTGGCCGGTATAAATTGACGCAACGAGAGATATCAATGGATATGATATTAATATACATGGCAAATATACTAATATTATCGATCAGGGCAAACAGGGCCATAATTTGCTCTTCTGCTCGAGGGTTTTGGATGCTTTGGTTGTTGAGTTCAAGGGATCGAAGGAACTAATCAACTCTCGCGCATTTTCTCAGTTTCCATCTTTCCTCGGATGTGGATACCCAAAGGTAACGCCTCGCTTTTCTTTTTCTAGGCTTCATGGTACGTTGCTAAAATTTCAGTGAAAATACTTTCGGTCCTTCTATTCTATTGGCTATAGTTACTTGCGATGCTGTATTTTCCTTGAACTAAGTTTCCTTCTATTATAGGAGAGCTGCTGGTGATCAGGTTTAGCTTGTTTCCCTGCAAAATGGGAATCTCGGGAAGAAGTAGGAGATTGCAGTCATCCAAGAGTCCAAGACGGATGGTTTCAATAGTGGCTTCCAAGTTGGTTGACAGAATGCCTATGAGAATGCCTATATCTGATTTAGGAGAATAAAATTACAAAAGAAAAAAAACCGCTAGAGGAAGGGATTGAACCTTCGACCTTGTGGTTAACAGCCACACGCTCTAACCAGCTGAGCTACTCCAGCCACGCCTGCATTTGCTAAGTAAAATCTATTAATACATTCAATAGACAAAGGCTAATGAACCCTCTGCAAGTCTGGCTTGGCCCCGAGCTAAGACAATGGGCAATGAAGACAACAAATAGCGGAGTACTCCTATGCTATGCAACATATCTACATTATATAATAATTTTAGAGTTTAATTGTATGTCTAAGAGCTAACAGTTTTCATATCAATTGCAAGTTATTCAAAATGAAGATCTAGATGATTAAACATGATCTACAACATATAAAATATCTACAAACTAGAATTTATGCATTTCGGTGGTTTTTAGCCTATTCATCAAATTGGTACAAGAAAACAAAAGTTAATGATCATATACTATTGTAGTAAACTACATTATATGATATATAAATTGAAAACCTACTTAATGGATCATGATCTACGTATTTCTGAACATTGATGGATTTAAAACTAAACATTTTGACACCTATTTAATGATTAGGTTAAAAATTTCAAAATACATAAATTCTGATTTCTAAATATTTATTTACAGTTAATGTAAAATCTGTAGTTCAGCTCATAATTTTAAAAATATAAGGAAAAAAAGAATTTATTAGCCTAAGTTAGTCAAAGATTTGTAAGAACAATTTCTAAGGAACATTTGTTAGTTGCAACAAGCAAAATATTTTTTCCAAGCTGTTAGATGATTCAAGTGTGGCTAATAAATATACTATTTAACTGTTTATGAGCTAGGCTCTGTGGGAGCAGGTGCTTTAATTTTAGTGTGGCTCTGCGATTTTTTGACGAATAGCTGGTGGGTGGGTGAGTGATGGGAGACCGAAGCAGGAAAACGGCAAAAGAATCCTCCGGCAAATAGGACGGATCATAGGATCTCCAATGAGGAGCTTGAAAATCTTCAACAATATTTTATAGAGGTTTTTGAGTTGCCAAAGGAGAGGATCGAGGCAAGTATGGGAGTTGATGGCTATGAATGCTCAAAGTTTTACGCTCCTTCCCCGAGCATTCAATTCAGTTTTCGTGGATAAGTTGTCGGGAATGTCTATCTCTATAACAGCTGATATGCCACATATCTATAATCTCTCTTATTGCAGCTGATATGAGATAATTCCAGTCTTGAGAACTTTCATAAAATAGGAATAGAAATCCAATCTCATTCTCTAAGTGTCTTTTTTTTTGCCAGTTCGTTTTTCCTTCTATCTCATATCAAATAGAAAAAAGATCTTATCATCAATATGGCACCGAGCTAACTTCTTGCACTGTAGTACGAGAGACTCTACTCTGGCTGAATAGCTCTCATTTTACTGTAAAGTCCTCACCGACCGATGCTCAATATTTAGGCTTATTCAATATTAAGTGTCATTTCTAGCCCACAATCTTGCAATCCTTTGCCCAGCCTCAACTTCCAAGACCAAGCCGTATATTTTGAAATCAAACCACATTTTTATGTAAAATATATATAGCGACCAATTTCCTAATAACTTTGGTTTTTGGAACCAAGTTCTTAGCAACATTACATTACAACTAACACTGTTGAATATTATGAGTTCAAATCCCTCTTAATTTGATTGTTTGTTCACCTAATCTAACTGGCTACATGTCATGAGGGAACGCAAGGGAGTGAATGCTGTACCTCACATGGATTATTGACCCATTCCCTAATAGCATGAGCTTTTCAGATCAAATTGTCAGATGATATAGCTAAAATTAATGATATCTCCTTAAACATATTTTCTATCCTATTGGACATCTTAATACTGGGAAAATGTAGGTTTTGAAAGTTTCTTGCGTTTAAGGATAAGTGCAAAATCATCAATTAAGTATTACATTTATGAAATTCATAGTTCAGAGTTTAAGATGCCAGAGGAGCGTACCGTACAACATGATAACGTAAGCATTGAATGTAATCTAGCACACTTGTAGAATTTCTCAATATGTAGCTCAATATCTACATACGTTTCACTCCATTAATTAGCATGTATGGTCCCTCTACTACAGTGAACCCAAATTCCTCATCATTTAAAACAATAAATCAAATCTCCATCTCGATCTTGTAAACATCTAAAACCCGATTTCGTAATCCATGATGCAAAAATTTAATCATAATTTAGTATTGTTATCAAGAACAATATTCATATCTACATGTGTCGAAGCCTCACCAAGTTTTGTTGGGTCTCATCCGTATGTCACGTTCTCACCATAATTTTGGCTAGGATTTCTCTTGTCCCGGTTATCAAAAAAAAAAGAAAAAGTCACTCTAACAAGCGTAACCAAAGTCCCAAAGTCATGGATTAGTGGGTTTATATGAATTTGTTGGCCTCAGCCAAACCAAAAGAGTAATGCCATTGGTACCTGTTTCGTCGGTGCATGTACTAAGTTGCATGCCAAGCCAAACGTTTTATGGGCTAGGGAATTTTTGTTGCACATGAACCAATCACCCAAAGCAAGGTCCAAGCTAGGAGGTTACTTTCTATTTGTAACCATAGTTCTTCTTTGTAACGTCCCTTTATTTCTTTTCTTCTTAATTTTTAATAGCAAATCAACCAAGTGTACGTGTTAATTGTCAAAGAAAGACGAGGGGTACTCGTGAAGATGGTTTTCTTTGTTACTTAATTGGATTTCGTTGCTTAAATAGAATGATTTCATTCACCACATCGACCGTTGGATCAAGCCATGTACGGACATTCCTTGGTATTAATTATATCCGTGGGGTGATCATGCCAAGATCATGAAGATGACAAGACCACCATATTTGGTTGTGCTATGGTGGTCCTATATAGCGATAGAAAATTCATTCTTGAGATCGGAAATCCAAGTTTATCTCAAGACAGTGATCCTGGGCTGAAATTTAGGGATAAAAAAACCCTTAATCTAGCTGAAAAAATTAGTATATCAACATACGTAATATATTATATCAATATTATATTTATCATAGTATATTGATATTACATATATTGCATATATGATGCATATCTTATTACTCAATTATAATTTTAAATTATAATAGAAATATTTATTATACTTTATATTTATATTAAGAAATTATTTAATATATGACTTCTACTTACCTTTTTTTCTAATCAAAATAAATACTAGTATTAAAATAATAATATATTATAAGTATCAATGAAAAATTTTAATTCTACAATAACAACTAATATATTTTTATAAGTATCAAATTATCTTGATACCAATAATCTAAAATTAACTTGGTGATCCATTTGTGTCAAGAAACCTCAATTGAAAGTTATTCAAACTTAAAACGCGCATGCCTCACTAAGCCTTGCTTCCTACGAACCCGTGGTAGATGCATGGATAAAAATGCCAACAGGTCACGCAGCCGCTCTTGACTGGTTTGTTCCTTCCATTATACTTTCGAATAACCACGTCGTTCGATGGCTGGCTGAGAGAGCATCATTGTTTCCCCGTTTCGCTTCCTCTACGCATGCAACGCAGACAGGGCTCCTTCCACCTCAAGACTCGTCTTCATATGATAAGAAATGCAGCTTCAACGGGTGCCGTAAATAGGGAATATAAGTGCATGGCACGTAAAGATGGTGAGGGTTGGGAACCATATATCTTCACGTACAAGGCATTTCAATTATTTTGTTTAAGGATAACATCAGGGCAAGTATGAGTTGGATAGGGCATTAAACATACTTGTTCTCTCGAGGGAGGGCCGGGGAGGGGGAGAGTTAGATAGGATAGCTTAAAACTTATTTTTACCTACGAATTAGATAAAAAATGTAAAAGTAATTCTCAATATTTTATATAATATTAAATAAAATAAAAGTCAAATTGTAGAATATGACAAATCAAATTTTCAACAATAATAGAGCAACAAGCAAAAATGTTATTCTTTAGGAAGTCAATTTTTTATTAAAATAAGAAAACAATTAATTAAAAAAATAATTAAGCATGTACTTTGTAATCTTTCACATGATTAATCTTTTTTATGATTGATCACGATACTTTCTTTTCTAGTATCATCATAATCATCGTAATTATCAAGGCTTACGTATAATTAGGTCATGTTTGGGACAAGTGTTGCCATTATTAGCACCTGTCTTGGATTTGTTGCAGGTTCTAGAATGAAGTTCCGCTCCTACCATCGTCTCCAAATTGGTCAAATAAAACCTGCCCCATTAAAGCTAGGTCAAGTTGAGTATGGGATGATATAGAGTAATTTGATATTACTAATTTTGCTAGAAGCTTCATATGTACGTTAATTACATTTATGGTATGAAATTTGTTTTCTAATTTGAGTTCCCATGCATGTATAGGTCCTAATTTTGGTGCCTTGGCTCAAATACTGCAACATGGATATATTACATAGTAGAAATGAAGGAGAAGAGTGGGTATACACGAGAATTGTACTCGACAAATAATGTAGTAAAGTTGTTGACATGCATAGATGTAACAATAGTATGCTGAACTATGCTAAACCTACCATTTTTCGAGTATATCAAATTAGATAGATCATGGATCAACATGGTTCCGCTAATTAAGTCGGTTTGCTCAATTAAAACCTGCTCCATTCCCTCCTCAGCTCGATTAATAGGCTCTGTCATCCCCTTCGCGATGTTTTAAGACTTCTTTCCCTTAGTGTTCGAGATCCCTCTCTTTCAGTGCTCATAACAGTTTAGAGTACGTTTCTGCTCAATGCTTTCCCTGCTCCATCTCCCTCTATGGCATCATCAGTAAGAAATATACCCTTATCCTTCTCTCTCTCTCTCTCCCTCCCTCTCTCCATCTCTTAATCTCTCTTGCTCCTCCCCTTCGTCCTCTCTCTCTCTCTCACACACACAGAGAGAGCTTTAATCCTATAACGAGCAAGGGCTTGAAAGCAGAAAGAGATTTTTTTTTAATTTTTGATTCTAACCCTCTGCTCTTTTTATTTTTAAATTTTTTTTGAATTTTCAATTCAAATTGGTATTTTTTGAAAATTCGACACCAGAACAGAATGGTACCACATACCTTAGGTGAAAATAATTATTTATCGATCATGAATATACAAGTAATATAAATGTAAATGTATACTATGCGCAGCATTACCTCTCAATAACAACTCTGACCTAGCCGAGAAGACGGAGGGTCCATAGACTTTTAGGTTTGACATCCATTCATTCAAAATCTGCCGATTGATTGAAGCTGAAGATCCTCTCCTTTTCTTTTTTTTTAATACAAGCAATACAACCCTGCACCCCTCCTGCCTGATCATCTCATAGTGGATCATGACCTGACTCCTTGGACCCTTCTTCGGGTCAGCCGCTCATTTCGGTACATGTTGACAAGCTCCTATTGCACCCCTACCTAATAGACATTATTTACCATCTTCCACAATACAATAGCCAAATCGAAGTCCTCTTCCTAATAATCCATTGCCTGAGTCAGATCACCATCTGCCTCTCTCCCACGCAATATAAAGGGAGGCAAAGTCCACTTCATAAAGCCCTACCCCAAAGCCATCGTCCCCTCCTCCTCGAATGCTCCACCCCACGCTCTCATCACCAACCATGTATCTCGTCCCATCGTCCCTACTATTCCTCGCTCTCATTTCCTCTCTCCCACCTATCTCCCTCTCCTCCCCCAACTTTAAACACATTGACTGGTGGTGCCATAAAACCCCCCACCGAGAGGCCTGCCGCTACCGTCTTAGCCACCCCAAATCCCCTGACCAACCCATGAGCAAGCACCAGTTCTACAGGCTCCATCTCCAGGTCACCTACGACCTCGCCGCCCGCGCCCACAGCCACCTTGGCCGCCTCGGCCATCGGTGCAGCACCGCGCCCGAGAGGAAGGCCTGGCTCGACTGCCGGAAGCTCTATGGCGACACCTTCTTCCAGCTCAACCGCACCCTCCACCCCCCCAAGCCTGCCTGCACCGCCCTCGATTACCAGACCTGGCTCAGCGCCAGCCTCACCAACCTTGAGGCCTGCCGCAAGGGCTTCGCCGACCTTGGTGCCTCCGCCGAGATCATCCACCCCGTTATGCAATACAACGTCTCCGACCTCATCAGCAACTGCCTCGCCATCAACCATTCCAATGCCACCACCAACAGCACTGCCGCCGTCGACGTCCCGAGCTTCACATCGGTCGCCAACCGGAAGCTATTGCAGCTTTCAGCGCCGCCCAATTTCATCGTGGCGAAACACGGCTCGGGGAACTTCCGGACTATCCAAGCGGCCCTTCATGCCGCCGCGGCGTTGCGGTCAAGGAGAAAGAGAGGCAGTATCGTGATTCGAGTGAAAGCCGGGGTGTACGATGAGCACCTACAGGTAGTAAGCAGTCTGACTGATCTCACCATGGTCGGCGATGGCATGGGGAAGACGATAATTACCGGCCGTCGGAGCGTGGCCACAGGCTCCACCACATTTAGCTCCCCAACTTTCAGTAAGAATTAAACCTTTTACTCTGCCCTTAAGCTCTAGCAAGTAGCTTCAATAGTGTTGCTAAGCATGCATAACATATGCAGGCGTGTTTGGCGATGGATTCATAGCTAGCGGCATCACCTTTCGAAACACATTCGGCCCAGGATCTCAAGCAGTGGCTCTGCTCTCGGGATCCGATCGATCGGTATTCTATCGGTGCAGCATCGAAGGATACCAGGACACTCTCTGTGTCTTCACTCAGAGGCAATTCTACCGAGAATGCGACATCTACGGCACCATCGACTTCATCTTCGGCAATGCAGCGGTGGTTTTCCAGAACTGCAACATTTTCGCCCGAAGGCCCCGGCGGGGCGAGTCGAACGTGATCACCGCACAGGGCCGGACTGACCCGAACCAGAACACGGGGATCGTCATCCACTCCTCCGCCATCCGCCCGGCGGCCGAACTCCTGCCGGTGCGCAGAACGGTACGCTCCTACCTCGGCCGGCCATGGAAGCAATACTCGAGGACGGTGTACCTCCGGAGCTACATCGACGGCATCATCGATCCGGCCGGGTGGCTGCCGTTCCGCGGTAATTTCGCATTGAGTACACTGTACTACGCCGAGTTCGGGAACACCGGGCCAGGCTCGAGGATGTCGCGGCGGGTGAGGTGGCCGGGATACCATGTGATCAAGCGGCCGTCGCTGGTGAGGCAGTTCAGCGTGGGGCGATTCATAGCCGGCCGGAAGTGGATCCGGTCGACCGGCGTGCCGTTTATTGCGGTCCTTTGATTTCGGCTCATCAGAAAGTGCTCGCTATTAGTCTTAAAGTCTATTTATGGTCAGGGAAATCGGCAGCGTTGAATTAGAGAACAGGGGAAGGAGACCTCCTCCTTTGGTCGTTCACAGTCTTACCCCAGTTGCTTTGGAAATTTGGCAGCGTTCGACTGGAGATTAAATAGTGAAAGGCAACCTCCACCTTCGGTCATTCATATTTCTACTCGAATGATTTGGAAGGTTGGCAGGGTTGAATTGGAGATTAGTGAAGGGAGACCTCCTATCC
This sequence comes from Phoenix dactylifera, assembly GCF_051530095.1. Classification (NCBI taxonomy): domain Eukaryota; kingdom Viridiplantae; phylum Streptophyta; class Magnoliopsida; order Arecales; family Arecaceae; genus Phoenix; species Phoenix dactylifera. Next base: position 33,200,771 of record NC_143195.1, read on the forward strand.
ACAATTCATAATTTATTTGGGTGGCGTGCCATACATGCGTCCACAAGTTCTGCTGTTTTTATTGTAACAAAAGAATCATTTATTCGTTATAAGAAGAGGCATATATATATATATATATATATATATATATATATATATATATATATATATATATATATGGCATGATTTCGACCTTAGATGAATTAGACACTTGCAAATATTGTATTATTTTAAGATGTTATTTTTAATATATGGCTGATATATGATCACATGAAGAAAGAAATATCAATCATGAGAATAAACATAACATTTCATATCTTGGAAATTCCGATAGACTAGAGGATCTCATGGAAGTCTTCTCTCTGAAAAAATATCTTGGCATGGTGACTTTGCTGTTGGAATTTTATCTGTTCGTTTTTTTATTTTTTTGTCTATCTTTTTTTGAAAAAAAAAGAGGTCAAATTCTTGCTTCTCTTTCTAAAACAGGAAATTGGAAAAACAGAGTGGTTTTTTTTTATTAAAAGCAGGTAGTTTTGCGTTGAAATGAGGAGTCCTTTCAGGCTATAATTCTCTTAACCATACTCCCAGTCTTTCATTAGATACCTAATCATTATATTAATTGCAGATGCTAGGTGTCACCATCTACCATTTCGGCCTACGTGCGTCCCAAGTATAGGTCATTGGTATGCGTTTTTTTAATTTCTTGTTTTCGTATTGGGCACTCTGATTCGTAAGTATGTTAGAATTGGTTGCCGCTAGATTAAGAGGTCTGCTGAGGTTGGTTGAGTCCCAAGATAAGATTGAGGTTGGCTATAATTCCAAGCAAAATACCTCATGCTGGTAGATGGTGAAGATATTGGTGAAGTAGCGTGCTCTCAATATCCACATCTAACATAAAATAAATTTTTTTTATCAGAGAATTTCTAGCACGAGATCCTTCCATGCTTAAATCAGTCAAATTCTAGAAAAAAGAATTGAAAGAGAGAGAGAAAGTTTCTAAAGAGAGTGGAGTGGAGAAAATGACTTATCTGAGGTTGCTCGATTCCGTCGGTATAAAAGATGGAATCGGTATCCATTATTGAGATTAATGGAGCGTAACGACTCGTCATGCAATAACTATACAGTAGCAAATTCTTATATTATGCATGTAGTGATAATAGTGTTAATCATGCACTTATGGCCGTGCAATTATGGCCGATTTGGTGTAACTGTTATTCTGAGATTGTGATCACGTTGATAGGCATTAATAGCTAATAAGGTAAAACTTGGATCAATCCCAGAATCAGGTTGGCAAAGTTTTACCTATTCAAAATCTACAGAAGTCAAAGTCGGCAGTTGCAGCTTACGGAGGTTCCCAGCATGAAGAATGGGTTGAAGGCATTGGCGGTTTATATTTATTAATTAAGTTTTAAGAAGGGACTTGAGTGATAAGCTTTCCGGTCCTGGGATTGGGCGCCTCGCACGGCGGATCCGCTCCCGCCGGGTCTAGTGCCGTCTTGCCTACCGTTCCTTGCTTGACGCCGGGGTCTGATAGGCCAGCTGCTCAAGCGAAGATAACCCACCATGGTACCCAATCACCGAACAAGTGAACATTGAGAGGTGCTTCTATTTGACGGAAATCTTACGAAAACAAAAGAAAATTTACGCAATTGATCTCTCTAAGGGCATTTATGTGGCATTTTGAATGCGGATGTTGGAAGGATTACATTTGACACCACAAGCAAGTGTTTTATGGCATGTTTCATGTCATT